>NC_133520.1:41015000-41350000 GCF_049354715.1 Callithrix jacchus | reverse complement strand
ACTGTATGGAATGAAAACTTGGCAATTATTCTGGCCCTGTATCTACTGCCAGTATCGGATTATTACATCTTACAAAACGTGAACAGAATCTATTGGCAGTGAGGCCAATAAAAACCTAGTGTTAAAAAAAAGCCCTAGTGTTTAATGTACTTGGAAAGAGTTTCCTTGTAATAAGTTCGGAGTTTAATGATAAGTAAACTTCCCTTAACAAAAACCTCAGCCTTATTAGGATCCCATTAAAAGCAAGCGAATACTTACTGGCTTCTTGTAGCAGCTAATGTCCTCACAAGATTCAAAACTAAGGGATTTTATCACTTTGCAAATCACTTTTTAAATGTATTCGTCATTTGACAGTGTTTTCTCATTTCTTAGAATTTGAGTCATCTTCCCAAAGAGTTGTTTTTCACTGCCCTAAACATTTTTTGGGAGGTATTCAGGGTTTTAATTTTTAAGTATAATTAGTTTAGTTCTGAATTTAAATACGCACATGGAACTTGTTTGGGAGACTGATGGAATAGAAAAAGTATTGCAGAATTAATTCTTCTTAATGTAAACAATCCATTTGAGTCAATCAGCTGCTCCCATTAAAATATTACTTAAATTACAAGAATAGCCTCAGCATCCAACTAAATCCTCAGTATTTATTCATCCAGGAGAAACTCTCCCTTTCTAGGAAAATGAAGTTATTTCTGGTTTTAATCAGTACACTAAGAAAATCTATTAATAACACAACACAAGCTAGATCCTTAAGAAATGCTTACAAGAAATACTGGGAGGAAGATACCTGCAGTCAACAGGATTGTGGCATTACTGGTCCTATTATTTTGATGTATCATAGAAGTCAGAAACAGCGAGGAAGGAAATTATATTTTGATCTATGTATTTTTCTAAAGAAAAGTGGAGCTTGCTCCAGTTCAACTCACAAGAGCATTTTCCCTCCCATGCCCACCTTTTCTTGCAGCTGTCGCTAGAAGGGTTGTGACGCAGAGGATGTGTGGTTTATCAAACACACAGAGGGAGAAGTTTGACTGATTCACAAAAAGGAAAAGACAGTTTGCCCACTCTTAGTGGCACAAAGCAAACTTGCATGCAGTCTATATTATCCAAATTGGTCATAACCAAATAACTTTAAAAAATTCCACTGGGCGTGGTGGCTCACGCCTGTAATCCCAACACGTTGGGAGTCCAAGGCAGGTGGATCACCTGAGGTCAGGAGTTCAAGACCAGCCTGGCCAATATGACAAAACCATTCTAAAAATACAAAAATTTTATTTTTAGAAGAGACAAGGTTTCGCCATGGTGGTGCATGCCTATAGTCCCAGCTACTTGGGAGGGCAGACACGCAAAAATCTCTTGAACCCGGGGGTCGGAGGTTGCAGTGAGCGGAGATTGCACCATTGCACTCCAGCTTGGGTAACAGAGTGAGACTCTGTCTTAAAAGAAAAAAAATTTATATACATTCTCCCATATACTTTAAATCATCTCTAGATTGCTTACAATGCTATGTAAATATGGTTATTTTACCATGTGTTTTTAAACTTCTCTTGTTACAGTGTTATTTTTTGGCTTTTAACCTCCAGTATTTTCAACCTACAGTTGGTTGAATCCAAGGATGAGGAACTGGAGGACATGGAGGGCTGATGCCTGACATATATAACGTATAACAGGTCCCTTCCAGTGCTAGCATGCTGCAGTGACATCTTACCCTGAATAAGAGAGAAGCTCTCTTGGCTGGCAAAATTTCCAATGCCTTCACCAATAACAAGGTTAGCTCATTTTCACAGCAGAAGTTTGCATAAACTGGAAACCTGGATGAAAACAAAGTTGTAACACATTTGGTTGGATTATAAATGTTTCAGGTATTTACATGATCACTAGTAATTTTTATTCTTGTGCTATTAAGGTTTTACAAAGTGTATTCATACATTTACTGAAGTCTGTAACACCCACCCTCAATAAAAGTGTTAAGACAGTTCCAGTCTCTCCATTAAATTTCTACCTTCCTATCCAACTTTACATTCAAACTGTATTTAGTTTCTTTGCCAAACCTTCAATGCACTATGACCTTTATACCATATCCATGCCAACACTCAAACTTTTCATTTCACTTGGAATGCCTTTTCACCTCCTCTAACTTTCCATTATTTTGCTCACTAGCCTCTGAGAATTACAATCACCTTTTAAGTTCTCACCACTCTGTCTTATCTGTTACAGTATTTAGCACTTCTGTCCATCACCAGTGTCTGGTACAATCACATACAGCCTAAGTGTCTCGTTGGCAAAAACCTTGGCCATTTTTATCTTTACATTTTCATCCAAGTATCTGGCACAAAATAGTCAATAAATGCTAGACCAAATTACCAAATGTTCACTAAAAGATAGTCGAGGTTCCCCTTCCCTTCTCATCCAAGCTTTCACACCTTCCAATTTCAAACTGAGAGTGACCTACCTTCCATGACCACTTGGAACCTTCAAGTACAGCTTTCTTCATTGCTCCATTAATTCCAAAATGTCACACTAGGTGATATAGCAGTAGGTACCAGCTAAATAGCTGATTAAAATAGAATTATGGTTATTAGTCGTCTTAAAAACCTCTTGTGGCTTATCTATCATACCTACTTTTAAAAACAAGTGCTTTATGCACTTCCCCCTTCCCTCGCCCACCCTCTTTGGTTTTCCTTGACTACTTGTGCTTTTCAATCTCAGTAAAAGGACCTCGGGGAATTTAAAATTAACTAGCTCTTCTCTGGACTTGTGATTTAACAGGAAAATGTGACTGTCCCTGCGTAGCATTGTTTGATTTGCAAGCATCTGTTTAGTCTACGTACCTCTACTCCATCGCTGGTTTCCCTTTGCTTCGATTACATAATGCGAGGAGGTCTATATAATAAATTCAGGATTCCTGTTTATGCGCTTTTCAGCAAAGAGCTAGGGATCAAATAGGGTTTGAATCCTTCTATTCCTAGATAAAAATCTGTGATGGGGATCAAGACACCCCTTTAAAAGTCATGTAAAGATATACACTATTCTTTGGGTATGCAGAAGACCTTAACAAGAAAGTAGAAAATTAAAATGATTGCTGTAACTGTGGTTTTAGTGGTCCTCTGGAATAAAGTAAGTTTTAGAAGTAGGTATCTTCAAACAGTCCAGTAGTCATCAAGCCAGGCCAATATACCAATATCCTCTACCATGCAAATACTGGCATTTTACACAACTTATTTTACACAGTAAGTTCCATCTTTAAGCATTTTAAAAATGTTTTTTAAAAAGGAAGCCATTAAAACAAAAAAATCATGAAGATAGTTTTCAAAGTATTGTTCATGTGAGCACTACAGATGTTTTACACATTTTTTCAGTGCTTTCAACCATTGCATGTCCTACACTTCCAATTTCTAGAATAAGGACATTTAAGTACTTTTATGTTGAGAAGGCTACACTGATTAACATTAACAGGCAAATACTAATTCTGAGAAGTTTCTATTGTTCACTTTAAAACACAGGTCAACGTCATGGGTGGTTATGTGTTAATTCTTCTAGGAATTAAGTCCTGTATGTTGTCAGCCGCCTATTTATTAAATGGCACACCCTCAGACGGTATCAAAGTCATCAATCTCTGCATATATTGGCTTCTTAAACTGTTAAGTTTCCATACAAATGCTTCTTCACTGATACCATCAAGTCATGTGAAATAAAACATATATGCCTTACCAACTAAATTCAAAGCTTATTTTTGAAATGAATATTTCCTCTTCTGTGGATTTATGATTTTTCTCAAATGAACAGAAATGGTTATGAAACCACAAGTTGCCTACTCTTCAGAAACCAATAAATTGCTTTTTGTGAGTAGATCCATATTTCATTAAGCCAACTCTGACAGCTACATGAGGAATCGGCCCAAGCCCTCTCATTTCACCTAAGGACATCCTGGAGTGCATAGTGCAGAAAATAAATAAATGAAAGTCTTTTTCAGGGCAATGGAAAATCACATGTTCTGGACTGACACAACCAAAGCTCACAGAAGCCCTCACATTCCTTCAGTCTTGAATTTACTTCCTAGTTGGTTTTTATATACTTCAATATACAAACTTATCACTTCATTCTCGAAAAGGATGTCAATCTATTTTCCAAATTTTCATAAGCTAGTAAAACCATTTACAGTATTTGTGAATTTAGTAGAAATGAAAAAGGTTTTGCACAACCAGGGACAGAAAGGTCTCCTAGGCACCATTTTACAGCAGAACGTTGTAAGGAAGTACTTACACTTTCCAAGTAGGGTGGGTATCAAAGTATTGCCAAAAGTTAAAACAGATAAAATCAGAAGTATAATCTAATATGATAGGACTCAGGTGTATTTTGCAGGTACACCTGTATACACCTAACCTAATCAAGAAGACTGCCAATTTCTAAGAACACACAAAATGCACACTATACCTCAGATATGCAGGATAAAACACCTTTTTTTCTGTTACAGAGACTCTATCTGGTTACCAATTACTCTTTTCCCCCATCTTAAAGAACAGGGTCCTATTTAAAATGATTCTGGAAGCCTAACATAACCATTAAATGTACAAGCAGCAATTAATTTGGAATACCTATTGGAACGACTGGAACATTTAGTTGGGCCCTTTAACTCTTCCACACAGCACATTCACATGGACAGACTAAGGAAAAGGAGATGAAATGTAAATCAGCACGTTTGCTTTACTTTTCAAGAAAAAAAAAGTTATATTGGAATATTTTATTCTTTTATTTGACCATGACTCTCTCAATCTTCCTTACCAACAACTGAGATAGAAAATACAAGTTGCCTCAAAGGATTTGTTAGTTCCCATTTCAATAAGCCCCAGTAGCTCTTTAGGTAGGATTTTATTTCATCTCTGTGCTTTAACTCTTACAGCGTTAATGTCACACTTATAAACTGGAGTCCATGCGAGCCACGTCTATTCTTGGTGTTTAAAAAAAATTTATTTATTGGCTGACACCAACTTGTGGAAATGCTTTTAAGTGTTTGCAACATATTTTTTTTTAGACAAAACTCAATTACTTCCTCTAATGTTCAAAATGGAACTGTTATAACCAAGAAAGAACATGCCACAATAGTGCAGCACTTCTGTCAGATGTGAACTCTCCACCCTGTAATCTCTGCTTTATCTTTCAATAATGTAGACTGTCATTGGCACAGTAGGGTAATCGTAATGATGCAGAGACCCTGAATCTTTATTAGAAGACATTTCTCTGGAGACTAACCTACACTGCCACCTTCTTCACACTTTCAACTACAGTATATAGCTTCTTATGCCCAGAATTCAGCTTTAAAAGCACAACCCCTGCTCTTGTCAAGACTCAAGTATATGAATCCTAGCATGAAAAAGTATTCCTATTCAACAATTATAGAACTATAAATTGACAACATGGTTATGTTGCCTGTCTTAATGACTTGCCTAACCTAGTAGTGATTACTGATGTCCTGGCCCATCTTCAACATGTTTCCCTCCCAACACCAGGCTTACAATCAACACCCAATTCTACTATATAGGCTTTAGACACCTGGGGTAACTAGTGGAAATTATTTCCATCATTTACATTTTTAAGTCAATGATTTAGGATGTGAAAGTATAGTCCTACTCAATAACGTAAATGCATCATCCATTTCCGACCTCATCTCTTCTCTGAGGCTATTTCTGCGTGACTTGAGATTGACCTAAGTGTGACCCCAAATAAACCAGCACAGATATTATGCGAAACATAATGAAAACAAAGTATTAAGATGAATTGTTTCTGTTGTTCAATTTCAAAAACATAATTGAGATTCTCAGGGACCCCTGGGTTTTTAATCTAATCCCAACACACTCAAGGGATATATACTACATCAGTATTACAGCTCACTTCCAAATTCTCAAGGGCTTATTCTAATTAAGTTTAGTAACAAAGGTCACTCCAACATGAGTTACCTGGACAAAATACTTTTAATGCTTGTTTTACAAATATGTACCCGTAGTACTAGTAACTAGGCAAAGGCAAAGAAAATAGGATGATTCAAGAGCAGCCGATGTAACTACCAACTCAAGCACTAATACTAGCTGGATCTATCACCTTCATGCTTTAAAATTTTAACTTGAGTAGCTGTGGGCAAAAAAAAAAAAAAAAAAAAAAAAAAAAAAAGCTGTAGGTAGTAAAGGCACTGCAGCATTAACTTAATTAAATTTTAGGGTAAATTCAGGTAATTAACAATTCGAAGGGCCTTGTGGCTTACATAATTAGTAATTCAAATTACGGTTTCAAAGATCTCAGGTAGTTAAGCAATCCTCGCTCAAAGCACTCATCGTTCAGTCCCTCACCATTTAGGCCGGTATGAGTCCCAATGCATAGGTATTGCAACCCCGCTGTCAGGCCTCAACATGTTTGCTTTTATTAACTATCACTAAAATGTTAAAACTTAAACCCAGTTATTCACAAACTCTGAACACTTCACTCTCAGAGCTCTAGGATCACGAAAGAATGAAAGTTTAGACGCCAATCACTTTAAGAATGTTAGGTGGGAAGAAATGGCTTCAAATGCAGTATTGTGTTCGTCTTTCCAGGGAAGTATCTCAAATGAGTATTCTGAAGTAGACTGAGAAAATTCTCTGCTACGAATTCCATCCACTTTTTTTTTAAGAGACAACGTCTCACTATGTTGCCCAAATGGTCTCAAACTCCTGAGCTCAAGTGATCCTCCTGCCTTGGCCTCCTAAAGTGCTAGGATTACAGGGGTGAGCCACCACGCCCAGCCAAGTTCCATCCACTTTTGAAATCAAGACATTTTATATTTACATATAGGAGGAGAACTATGGAAACACTTTGGAAAACATCCATTTATTGTATCCAATGCTAGACACTACCACTTAGGCTCTAAGTGATGTTTATCCCTCTGTTTATTCTAGTTTTAAATCAAATATGCAAGATCTACAATTATCTTTATCCAAGATGTCTACACCACTACCCAAGAAGCTATTAAAATATTATCATTTTTATTTGTGCAATGGAACCCATTATTCACATGGTCCTACAATAAAAAGTTAATTTATGAGTAAGTTTATCAAAAAACATGTCGTAAATTCCCACAAAGGAGACCAATTTTAAATACAGAATATACTGTTGATGAATATAAAATCCCAAGGTGAAAATCCCTTAAAATACGGATTATAGTTATGTTTCCTAAAATATAAAGAAAGTTCCTTTTAAGTGTTAATACCTTGTCACTAGTGCTCAGAACATCTAGGTTCAGCCTTTAGACAGGAGCTCTCTTAGGCAAATGAGTTTGTTTTTATATGTTTATAGTTTCCTTTTGCCATTTCAATGTCAAATTGATTTGACTCAATTTCATGATTTCATCTTGCTCAAGGCCATAAGCTGGTCAGAACCAGAGCCCTTCAAAAGCTCTATGAGGGAAAAGCTCTTTCCACCTAATTTTATTTACATCATTTCTATAGCAGTCTTAAGTGTTAGTTGTTTCTCAAATTCTATGCTGTTTCTGTACTACTGTAGCTGACCAATCCAAGACTTGTTTTCACTCAGCATGTTATCCTATTTGAAAACAACCTCTCAGGGAAAGCACCCCTCAAATCAACAGCAATCTTACAATTAAGTTTCCTCTGGGTAGTCAGGATTTGGCCAGAACTACATCTGTTGTTTCCGGTTGTTCGGATTTTTGCTTGCCACCAGGGAGGCAGGGGAAGGGTGAGCAATAAATCGGGTTTCCCATTCACATCTTATTTCTTAAATTACCTAATTTTCTCCCTGTTGCTTGCTATTTGGTACATTCCCTTCTCCGAATTCTTAAACAGTTTATAACATTATTTTTTCCATACAAGTATAGACAATCTATTAATTCTAGTCTTGAGAGACTACTTGCGGTTCTAACATTTTTCTGGGCACCATTTTTATCTATTCTATCTCTCTTTCCCAAATTCTCTGGGCTACAGACATGATAGTCTACCTAGCGTTACTTGACCACTACTTTCCCATTGCAATTATAAAATAAATTCCTTAAAAAGCAATTTTAAACTAGAAGGTATATCTATGACTTTTTTTAAAAAAATAGATGGGGTTTCACTATGATGGCCAGGCTGGTCTTGAACTCCTGACCTCAGGTGATCCACCCACCTCAGCCTCCCAAAGTGCTAGGATTACAGGCATGAGCCACCACATCCGGCATCTAAGACTTTTTAAAGGCACAAATGAAAACTTTAGGACACCTCAACATTGACAAGCATTCAAACCCTGAAACTGTTCCTCTATCTAAGTTAGCCTATGGAATCCTAATAATGAAGAGTAGCTCAGGCCAGTGGTTCTTAGCATTACTTACTAAAAAAGTTAAAAACCCATGACACTCTCTTCGACTGTTAAATATCCTATGTTAATTGAGGATTAGCCTTTGTTCCAAAAATTCCTCAACTGAACCTATACCATCACCTAAAACTCCAGCTTATAGTAAGAAAATTCCTTAGGAGTATGAATTCATATTAAAAATCTGATTTTAAAGGGCTAAAACCAAATTCTAACCAATCAGAAATAGAGCAAACCTAAACTTACCAAAAGCAACCTCAAAACACCAAGGAAACACTTAGACTGAAGTCAAATTTTAGTTCTACAGTTTGACTCCTGATTCCTCACTTCACATTAGTGAGGGGAAGATTAAAGTGTTCTGTGCAAACCCAATATAATTACAATTAGGGGATCTAATGTTATTACATAGCTACAGTCAAGTTAGCAGTGTTGTGTAGCAGTGACACCAATGACTGGCTTGCATGATGGCTTCTAAAAGCATCTGTTCCCAGAGTTTCATGTATCATATATATGTATATAAAATACTCAGTTGAGGACAGCATTAGCATTCTGTAATGACGATAAACAAGTGTTAACTTCTCCCAGCCAGTACCTTTTCCCCTCATTAAATATGTTAAAAGTTGTCTGGGGGGGAGGGGAAGGGAAGAATTCAACTTTACTTCATAATTATATATCAATTGTCAGTATACATTTAAGTTTTTAAAACCTAAATGTTCTATGCAGAGTATAGAATAAGCTGTCCAGAAAGCACACACTTAAAATTTCTCCTCTTGGGAGTTTATAAAGGGATTTTAAACCTTGATGGCGAGAATCCCAAAACAAGAGTAAAATGAATTCTTTTTATTGCAAACAAACGTCTAAATTAATTTCTCCACCCACTTTCTTTAGAAAGAAAAAGAAATCAGCAGGCTAAGGAGATACCCATTCAAGAACTGACATGATTAAAAATTAAGATATAAATGGGTGACTCACAATTTCATTAGCTTACAAAGATGGTGGAGTTAACTACTACAAGCACACTAGTTATACAGTATTTTGTGGGAGAAGGGCATACAGACATGGCTAACTTCATATAGATCCCATTAGACAACTGGATTTACAACAAGTTTTTTTAATAAGAAATGGGCAAAGCCAGCTTTCTTTTCAGAATCAAAATGCAGAACAAATGGAAAAATTATGGTATTTAACCTTCACAAGTTTGAGCCTCCACAAATAATGCAACCGAGTTTTACATTTTTAACAGCCCTTCTACATACACTCCATCTTCTCTTCATTCCAAGTTTTAATTTGCAATCGCAATTACACCAATTCCAAGGTTATTTTTTAAAAGTCTTCCCAGTTATTGTCAGAAACTACTTCGCTTACCCCCTCCACTACCCAGCAAACTACAGAGAGGATGGAGTGTAATATGAGCAGTACAGAGTCTTATGCCATTCATGAGGACTTCTTAGTCCTTACATGAATCTGGTTGCTAACATTTCTATTATATTGTGACAATGACTCCCGACTGTTACTCTCTGTGAGAAATGAGGGGAGTAAATTCTTAATAAAAGACACCAGGTACAAAGCAACATTTTACTTCTGTTGTGATTAAAAAAAAAAAAAAAAGTCACATTTTACAGATAAAATGTAGAACCCTGAAATACTGACACATTCTCTTATCGTGCACAATGCTGAGGTTCTCTTACGATTCACTTTTAAACTGCAATTAAAAATGTACAAAAAAGAAAAGAAAAAAAATCAACCCACAAAGCTTCTAAAAAAGGAACCCGCAGGCACTTCCTCTTGTGGAATGTTTAAAAAGTTAGCCTACTAAAGAAAACAGTCGACTTCTTGTGAAGGTTTTGGAGAAATATGTATCAGTTCGTTTTATTTGGGTATTCAATAATATCCTTGGTGATAATGCTGACTCCATGGCTTCTGACCCCAGAATTGCTGTAAGAGAAAATTTTGTTTTTAAAGAAAAAACATCAATAAGCCACTCAAACTGTTTTAGGAAATGACAATGAATCTAATTCAGAGTAATTTGCTGGAAACAAATTTATACCTGTCATACCTGATTTCTACCAAACCAGATTTAGTTAGTTTTAATATCCCGTAATTATCAATACACATTACAAAAAGAAACACATGACTTTGTTTACACAATTAAAGCTACAGTGAAAAGAACCATATACATTAAATAATATTACTTTATTAAAAAATTTAACTCATAGCAATCTTCAACCTATTTTGCCTTCAAAAGATAGATTTTGGCTACTTTCTACAACACGATTCACACTTTACCCTATTAACACTTACAAACTTTTCAATCCCTGGACAAGATCTTTTTCAAGACTGACACATCTTTAGGAACCCAAAATACAATTAATGTACATAAGCACATAAGAAATTACTTACACCCTGCTGCCACTGGTTGTAGCCCTGAGATTGATTTTTGTAGCCACGATTGTTTCCTCGTCCTCTGAAGTTCTACAAAAAGGAAATATTTTTTAAGAGCTCTGAGCCCATCTGCTTGTTAGATTGATTTGTGTGGGTCAGAGAGGAGCAAAAATAGATTACTAGCCCCTAATCTCAGGGGGAATACACACATTGGGATACCCTCTACTGATTTCTTAATGTTTTTTATTCATTATGAGAAATGCATCTGACTTATTAATTAGCATACCTGAAAACACTCAAAATTGACTCATTTCACCTCTACTAGTTCAATTTTCCTTATGTCAATGCCTATCTTTCATGTTCCTTATGGATTCCTGTTACCCCAACATAAAGCTCACAACTTTCCAGGCTAAGCTATACAGATATCATGTTTCCAGGGATACTGCATTACCTGGTTGTAGTTCCCTCTGTTGGGCATTCCACCTCTGTTGTAGTTCCCTCTGTTTGAATAACTACCACGGCCAGGAAACACAGGAGCACGAGGGTATGGATAGCCGATTCCACCGCTTCCACCGCCACCACCACCTCTCTGTGGCATGTTGCCCCTCCTATTATATCCACCACGATTCCCAGGGGCTAAAAAACGAGAGATGTTTTGATTTAATTGCATTGTATACTACCTACTTATACAAGACTTGGGATTCCTCTAGACTGTTACTTTTTCTCAAAAAATAATCATCAAATCACATCGATACCTTAAACTAGTTCCTGTGACAGCACAGCATTAATGAGGAAGAAACTACAGCTACATCCAAACTACATCCGAATTTTTTTTTTCAATTTTTCTTTAGAGGCTACTTCAAATCAACCGAACTATAAAAGTATCACTTGTTTCGATCCTGGATGGAATATAGAACACTAGAAATTAACTCGCCTCCTCCTCTGAAATTTCCGCCACGCATATTGAATCCTCCACGTCCTCTATGGCCACCACCCCTGTTAAACTGGTTCTTGCCACTCTTATTTTTATTGCTCTTCTTTGAGCCAGTGTTCTGTTTCTTTTCTGGTGGAAGAGCCTTTTTGCTTTCTTCCTTATATTGCTCCAAAAGCTTTTGGGCTTCTTCTTTCTGAAGTTCAACATAGGTTATTTCATCAAAGCATTCGGCTACCTCTGGGAGGGTAAAGTTTCCTGCAGTAAACAAAGTCGTATTATTAACTTAGAGACCCACCACAAATCCCGCAACCCTAAAGCTAACGATTCTTGAGGCTTAGTAACTTTATTTTCCTCAACAGAAATAGACCAAACATACAGGCATATTTAACGAGTGCAATTGTAACTCTTGAAACAGTATTGCTGGCAAAAACGTTAATTTTTCAGATACGTAAACCATAGAGATTTAATAGTTACATAAGCAGAATAAGCATGGGGAAAAAGTTTTAAAAAAGATTTAACACAGTCACAGAATTCAATTTCATGCCTTTCATTTTGAGGACTGCATGTTCTGGTAGGTCTTTCCCCTCTACTTCTGCTTTCTTCTGTGTTCTCTGCTTATAGTCTTCATCTTTTGGGCAAACTACAACAGCTTTTCGCTGGAAGCCTGCAAACAGGCACATTTTTCTCCTCTGGGCAGCAGCAGACACATTTGTCTTTAAAAAAAAAAAAAAAAAAAAAAAAAAGAAATTGTGTTTATAACTATAAACGCTATTAATTCTACACCAATCTATCTCAGTTACCAGTTAATATTTTTCCATTTCAAAGCTACAGCATACCTGATCCAGAATAAAATTTCGCTTCTTACGGGCAGCAATCTCAATAAATTTCCCAAGACACTGTGGGGCTCTCTGCAACAGTGTGTTCAGTTTTCCAGTATCTGCCATTTGCTTCTTAAAACCTGCCACCTATATATATTCAAAAGTTAAAAATTTTAAAATTCAACTCTTATCTATATGGAAAGTAGGCAACATTTTATAATTTTAAGTATACCTTTGTCCATTACTAATACAAAAACAAGGTCATTTAACTATGTAACAAGACCCTACTCAATTATTTTTAGCTGCTAGATGTTAAGAGCTCAAAAAAACTATGGAAAAAATAAAAGACAAGACAAGCCTAGCCAAGGAACCAACTTAATTTTGCCTTACCTCCTATTTCTAATATAACAAAATGGATAAAGACAACAGGCAAAAGGTTTACCTAGAATACCTCCTGGTTTTTTTTTTTCCTGAGACGCACTCTCGCCTCACTGCAACCTCCACCTCCCTGGTTCAAGTGGTTCTCCCTGCCCCTGCCTCCCTCAGCTGGGATTACAGGTGCCCACCACTATGCCCAGCTAATGTGTATATTTCTAGTAGAGACGGGGTTTCACCATGTTGGCCAGGTAGGTCCCTAACACTTGGCCTCAAGTGATCGATCCACCCACCTTGACTTCCCAAGTGCTGGCATTACAGGTGTTTGAGCCTGCACAATCCAGCCTTTCCTGGTCTATTTTATAAACACTTGAGATAAAGCCCTCAACATTTTACTTACCATCATTTTATCCATAATAGTATTTGTTCCAAGAATGTTGTATTTCCCTGGATTTTCTGCTGCATGCTTGGTAACCCAGGTAGTTTTTCCAGCTCCTGGCAAGCCAATCATCATCACAACCTAGTGAGAAGAAAGAAGTATCATTTCACTGTCTAGTCATTCGACATCACCTAATAATCTTTAAAATACTGTCTTTTAAAGCCAATTTAAGTATTTAGGTTTTCATAGTCCTTACAATAAAGGACAAAAAAATGTGTGTTTATAAAAAGATTAACAGTTAACACAATGGGGAAACACAGCTAACTTAAGAGAAAAATCCAATTGAAAGCAGTATGTATAGCAAAAAGTAAACGAAACAAATCATCTAGCTCTTCTCAATGTCATTTGCGCCAAGCAAGCAATATTCAAATGCCACCGTTAAAAAAAATCACTTACTTCACAATCTTTCTTCTCTTCAGGCCCCTTTGGTCCTCTAACTCGATCCTCTAAGGGGACATTCTGGATAAAAGTATACTCTTCCGGTATTGGAAAATATGGCTTTTCCTTCTGACCAAAATTAAATTCAACTGCACAGTTGTGGCAAAGAACATGCGGAAAGAGTGGCCGTCCAGCAAGAACTTCCTTACTGATTTTGAAGGCAATGCCAAGATCCTGTCCATTCTTAGCATAGGAGAGTTCTACATCGTCACTTTCAAAGTTCTGTTAAACAGAAAAAATTTCAACAACTAAAATCTGCTTCCTATAAACTTTCAAAGAACTCCAGAATTAAATGAGCAGCAGGCCGGGCGCAGTGGCTCACACCTGTAATCCCAGCACTTTGGGAGGCCGAGGTGGGTGGATCACGAGATTGAGACCATCCTGATCAACATGCTGAAACCCTGTCTCTACTAAAAATACAAAAAATTAGCTGGGTGTGGGGGCGCGTGCCTGTAATCCCAGCTACTCAGGAGGCTGAGGCAGGAGAATTGCCTGAACCCAGGAGGCGGAGGTTGCGGTGAGCCGAGATCGCACCATTGCACTCCAGCCTGGGTAACGAGCGAAACTCCGCCGGGAACGGTGGCCCAAGCCTGTAATCCCAGCACTTTGGGAGGCCGAGGCGGGTGGATCACGAGGTCAAGAGATAGAGACCATCCTGGTCAACATGGTGAAACCCCGTCTCTACTAAAAATACAAAAAATTAGCTGGGCGTTGTGGCACGCGCCTGTAATCCCAGCTACTTGGGAGGCTGAGGCAGGAGAATTGCCTGACCCCAGGAGGTGGAGGTTGCGGTGAGCCGAGATTGCGCCATTGCACTCCAGCCTGGGTAACAAGAGCGAAACTCCGTCTCAAAAAAAAAAAAAAAAAAAAAACTAAATGAGGAGAAAAGTTTATCCTGTGGAAGTTACAGGTTAAAGAACTATTAGTTAATTCAAGGACAGGCAAACAGGAAAGAAAAAAAAAAAAAAAAAGACCTATTAGGAGGCCTCTAAGGGCTAAACAGTTAAGAAATCTGACAGTTGGCCAGGCATGGTGGCTCACACCTATAGTCCAGGTACTTTGGAGGCCAAGGCAGGCAGATCACCTGAGAGGTTGGGAGTTCAAGACCAGCCTGACCAACATGGTGAAACCCCGTTTTTTTTTTTTTGTTTTTTTTTTTTTTTAAAAAAGGGAAAAAAGAAATCTAACAGTTAAGGCCTGGTGTGGTGGCTCATCCCAGCACTTCGGGGAGGCCTGGCCAACATGATGAAACCCCATCTCACCATGGGTGGTGGCTCACGCCTGTAATCCCAACACTTTGGGAGGCCAAGGCAGGTGAGTCATTAAGTCAAGAGTTTGAGATCAGTCTGACCAACATAGTGAAATCCCCATCTGTACTAAAAATACAAAAATTAGCTGACCCTGGTGACATATGCCTGCTATTCAGGAAGCAGAGGAAGGAGAATCACTAGAACCTGAGAGGAGGAGGTTCCAGTGAGCTGAGATCACCCTACTGCATTCAAGCCTGGGTGACACAGTAAGACCCCCATCTCAAGAAAAAAAAAATCTCATGGTTATAAACAATCAAGTCTCCAGAATCAGAAACAATGCTGACCTACAAGCTAGACTAAATTTTCTAGGTCAATTTCATGTCTATTGTTTTCAGTCAGAATGAGTTAGTGAGTTCCTCAAAAAATGCCCTATATTTTCCCAATTCAACTGCTGAACAAAGTCTTTAAAACTAACTCAGAACTGGTTATTTATGTTGCTCATACTGAAGACTGACCTCAGTAAAGCTTCTTAAAAGTTCCTAGACCTAGCTACTAGCTTGCCATTTATACATAGAAACTTAGCTATAACTTACAGCAAAACATGTAATCACATCATTTTCATCAAACTTTTCTCCATAATCTTCAGTCTCACAGTTGCATGTTTTTATTCCTTTTAGAGAATATCCGTAAGAAAATTCTTCTTCACCTAAGAAAATAATTAACCTTCATGAAGTCGATTTTTAAAATAGCCCAAAGACCATCTATTTGACTAAAAATATAAGCTTCGAGAGAAATGAGCGTATAACCTGATCATCTGTCACTGACAATGACTTCCTACCTCTGTACTAAAATTGATGAAAGTTAGGAAATACATGCAGAAACCAAATTAGTTGACAATTTGCATGTCATGAGTAAAATTCTATTTCAACCATTGGTCAATAACTTCCAATAAAGGAACAAAAACTAAAATTTAGCCTGTGCCTAGTATATGCTAATATTACTCATCTGGAGAACAGAATAAATAAAAACAGACAAAAGGCTTAGAATGCCCTCTAAGTTAAAAAATACTGAAATCAGATGCTCTGAAACATTCGTGAGCCCACAGCAGTCAAAGAGTAACTTTACCAAGTAACATTCCACTTGTAGTTAGTGACCAGCCAATACGAACTTCATGTATGTCAATATCTTTTGTATATAAATGCCTTACTGGAATCTTCTCTGTAACCTGAAAGTCAAATCATTAAATAATTAAAACTATAAACCAAGGAGATAACCCCTTAACTCTGACTTACTTCACTGGGCCATGGGCTAATCCTTTCCCTAGCTATAAATACAAAGAGAAGGCACAACTCTAGTCCACCCTCAATATTTGTAAGAACTTTAAACTGATGTGCTTGTAATTTGAAATTGAAGTAATACTCACATTTAAAAGTACATGTCAGTTTTCAACTTAAAACCACTTATATTTAGTGTGTTTTTCTTACCAACAAAACCAGTAATCTAACCAAATTTTATTTTTAACTTTGGTGGCTCTTTCAAATACTTGATAAAAAGAAGTACCATAAATAAAAAATAGCCTGGCTCTACATGACAAGTTGTGATATTAAAACAAACTTGATTAACTGTCACAAAATGAAGGTTCCAAGCTCCTCTTAATTTATAGGACACTTCAAAAAAATAAGTAACTTTGATACCTAGCAGTGTGAAGCAAATGGGGGAAAAAAAACCCTCACAGAACTGGCCACCTGTCATGGCTCACACTTGTAATTCCTGCACTCTGGGAGGTTCAGGCATGCAGATCACTTGAGCTTCGGAGTTCAACACCAGCCTGGGCAACATTGTAAGACCCTGTCATTATTTAAAAAAAAAAGATCCAGGTGCTATGGCTCATGCCAGTAATTCCAACACTTCGGGAAGACAAGGCGGGTGGATCACCCAAGGTCAGGAGTTCGAGACCAGCCTGGCCAACAGGTAAAACCACGTCTCTACTAAAACTACAAGAATTAGCCAGGTGTGGTATCGCATGCCTGTTATGGTCCCAGCTGCTCAGGAGGCTGAGGCAAGGAGAATCACTTTAACCCAGGAGGCAGAGGCTGCAGTGAGCTGAGGTCGCACCACAACACTCCAGCCTAGGTGACAGAGTGAGACTTTGTCTTAAACAAATTATAAAATTGCATTTACCTTCATCTCAAAACACACTTTGCCTTTTGACACACCATAAGATGCTCTTCCTCCAGCCCAAAGAAAGGCGAAACTCTCCATTGTAAGGGAAGAGGCACTGAGACGATCTCGTGATATTTTAAAATGTAGATCACAATTATCTGTAATTATATCAAATACTGTATTACTCCTGACATCCAATGTAAATATATCTGCTATGTAGACATAACTTGGTTATTTGATTTCTGCATTTACTTAATGCTGCAGTTTTTTTCCACATCATGCTGTTGTTCCAATTTTCAGTTTGAAGCCCCACTCCCACCAAGTCACTCCTGTTAAATTATGTACTGAAAAATAAACCGCCTATGAAACTAACACCAAGGTTTAATATGTATATTTTTAAAGTATTTAAAATAATCAAGACAATGTGACATTAATACATACCTGCTCTGCTCTTTACCTTGATTTAGAGGCAAGCAGTAGAGGACAGCAGGAAATCAAAGTGAAGCATGCCAGAACCAGGTAGATTTACCAGTGCCACATTAAAACTGAAGGGAGGCCACGACCAAATTATTTTAAAATAGGAGTATGAGCTGCTGCTGATCCTGCACCAGGGCTCTAGCTCCCAAATTCTTTTTCTAAAAGTTGTGAAGACAGCCTAATCTATGAAGTACAAACCTGGCCGTCTAATGCTGTTAATAATACAGCATTTTAGGACCTCTTTACCCAGGACTGCCTATCCAACAATTAGAGATTAACTGCTTCCCAGATTATCCAAATCCAAAGTGTCTTTAATCTAGCTACCTATGGGTCATAGCTCATTAGCATGCACCTTCTTAGACTTCTCACTTGAACAGCTAAAGTCAAGCTGGAATTCGATTTTCTTTTTACTGATGAGACATACCTGCTCTGCTCTTTACCAGATCTACAGTTTGGAATTTTTCTTAAATTAGAATTGCCTCAATCAACAGAATTTAATTCAACAAATTATGTTTGAATTCAACATTGCACTTACTGATATACTCCTAGCCTATTTGCTAAAAAACTAACAGCATTACCTGTGAGTCACCACTTCACTACCTTGCCAATTCCTAGCAACTTTTTATTTATGCAACTGAAAATTTGACATAAAACTTTCAAATCAATTAACTTCTTTTTCACCTGTTTTTTTCTTTTAAAAACGCTCAGATGACTATCTCAACCCTCTATAAAGGATATTCCAGTAAGAAAGTTTTACATTTCCACGCTTACAAATCTGAATAAAACCAATTTGTATGAGAAAACATGAGAAGCTAAGCTTCAATGCCTTTTATCTAACAGAGCAGGCTGACACCATAGCTGATACTTTTCAAACAGTTATTTCTATCCTTTGGTCTGGTCTACTTATCAGAGTTGTGCATTCTGATCACTAAACCAACTACAGTTTTTATAGCAACAACAAAGCCCACTTAGAGGTTTGCAATACTTCCTCATACTAATTGCAACCCAACTGGGTAAAGTAGCAGTATTTACAGTGCTGCACTGTCATTGATACCATTTCGCTGCTGAAGAAAGCTAGTGGCCCAGTGATAGCCCACTGCTGCTGCCTCAGGTCTTTGGAAGAAATCAACTTATGTTTAAAGCAGCAGCTACTGAACTGGAATTGAGAACAAAGAGCAGTTATTGAAAATAATATTACAATCTTTTAGAATAGGGAATATATTCGTGTGCTAATGGGAAAAGTCATTAGTTAATATATAACTAGCCCAAATAGCTCACTTAATAGAATTCCACAAAAAAATTAATTACTTTATTGTAGGAGCCTGTAAGTCTGAACTATAGGTAGTTTTACAAGTTTCCGTCAGATAGTCAAAAACTGGCATTAATTTTACATTTCCTAAGAATGAGAACTTTCAAGTCATAAAAATATGAAACTGCTAGAGCCTGTAACATTCCATTTAATACAACTGATGCTGTGCTAAATATTACACTGCGTGCTTCCGAATAGAAACCATTACCTTCCTGCTTTCAAAACCTCACCGAAGTTTTCAGCACTTAAGCTCAACATAGACTGCATTAAATTTTCTAACATTTTGGAACCAAAAACAAAAAAACGAAAAACCACCACTGCATTTCATAATTGGGGAGAAACAGCTTCACTTACAAGTATCAAGACAAACCACTGTGTCATCGAAGTGTTCATCTTCTTCTTCAACAGGTGGCTGAGGAGATTTGGCTCTGAAAGATAGAAGTGTCTCCTGATACAGCTTTCTGATCAACAAACCAGTAAGTGCTGACGAGTAAAACTAGGGGAGCATCCTGTACCTGCTATACTTGTTCTCTTCAATGTACTCAAAATATCCGCGGCCGTGATCTTCTCGTGGTCTCTTAACACCTCTCTTTTTATCTCCGCCTTTCTGTTCTGTTTTGCCATCCCCTAAAACACACAACACCCCCATAAGAGGTCAAGCCGCTAAACAACACAACACCCTTTTCCGAGGCCGAGGCACAAAGCAGCTCGATTTACCCGGCTTTTTAAATGAGCTTTTAACCGAGGACTCAAATGTGCCTTCAAAGAACAATCAGACAGGAATTAGATTGGCGCTAGTGACGCAGTCTAAAGACGTTACTAATTTTGCCAGTCTCCTCGATGATTCGAGAAGGCCAGAGAGAAACTGCACGGACCAAGCCAGGAGCCCACGTGTATCCCGAAGAGGGCGCACGGAGCAGACGGGGGGAGGGGGGCGGGGGGGGGCGTCCAGCCCGGCGCTTCGGCGCTCCCCTCCCCCGCAGGCCCGCGCTCCCCGCGGCCGCATTGTACAGATCTTCCGCCCGCCGCCCCGCCCGGCACCTCCCGCCGGAAGTGACGTCACGCCGAGCCCCTGTGCTCCTTGCACAATACAGTGGCGAGAAGCCGCCAAAGCGCGCCCGCCCCGGGACCTCGGGCCTCTCCCCTCCCCCCGAGACATGTGCCCGCACCGCGCGCACGCAGCGCGACGGCGCCACCGCGGGCCGACGAAGCTCCCTCCCGCCGCCGGCCCGCGGCTCCTCCCCCTCCAGCGGCAGCTGCAGCTCCCCCCAGCTCTCGAGCCACATAATGGAGGCGCTGCCACCGCCGTCACACGCGCGCACCACCCCCCCCCCCCCGAGCCCGAGGCCTCTCGGCTAATCTGGGATTCCCCGCGCCCCCTCCCCCACCCGCCAGCCTCGCCGCGGCCCCCGCCCGCCCGCCCGGGGGCTCCCTCCCCCTGCGGGGCTCCGGCAGGCCTGGGGCACGGTCCCCACCCCGCGCGGGCCTCCCGCCGCGCGCAACGTACAACGCAGCACTCACCCGCCGCCGGAGCCCCGGGGCGACCGCCGCCTCCGCCGCCTTCCGCCTTCTTCTTACCTCCCGCCTGCTGCTGGCCCTGCCTCGCCCCGGGCGGCGCCACCGTCACCGCGAACAGCGAGGTGGGGCCGCTGCTCTTCCCCGCGGCCTCCTTGGCGGCCCCGCGCTGCTGTTGGGGCTGTTGCTGCTGCGTCGCCGGCGGTTGAGGCTGCTGCTCCCCGTGCCCGTTCTCGTCGCCCGCGCCTTCCTCTTCGTCCCCGAGCTCATCTTCCCCTTCCTGGAAACCCTGATCGTCGCCGTTCTCGTCTTCCGAGGCGGCCTCCTCCTCCTCCATCGGGCCCGCGTCGGCCGCCCCCGCGGCCCCGTTCTCCTCCCCTAGCTCCATCTGGTCTCCGTCCAGGGCGGAGATCCCCTCCTCCTCCTCCTCCTCCTCCTCCTCCTCTTCGTCGCCGCCGGCCGCGGCCTCCTGCTCGAGGCCTGCTCCCGAGCGCCCGGCGGAATCCCCGCCCAGGTCGAGGCTGCCGTTCCCAGGCTCCATGGCGGGGCGGCCCCCGGCCTCCTCGTCGTCCAGCGCGGCCTGGAGTCGCTCCATGAGCTCGGCCTTGAGGCCCTTGTCAGAAAGGCGTCGCTTCTTGAGCTCCTCTTTCAGCTCCGACACCTTCAGCTTTTTTACATTAACAGGCGAGGAACTCATGGTGAGGGCCCCGATTCACCGCTAGGCGCTGCCTCAAACTCGGCTCCGCTCACTCGGCCACTGGTGGCGGCTGCTGCGGCTGCTCCTCGGCCCGGGCGGCGGCTGCGGCTTAGGCTGCGGCTGGAGATGGGTTCGTGCTGCAGAGCGGATCCGCCTGATGTCGAACGGCGCCAATTCCTTTCACCGAGTTCGCGACGGAGACGCGGAGACTCGCCTGGCGCGAGCGAGCACGCAACGTCCTCTCGCAGGGGCGGTGCCGCGCACGTAATATAGCCGCCCCGCCCCTTGCGCTGACGGGAGCGCTGCGCCGGGGGAAAGCCGGAGCGCGCCCGCGCTCGGCCCCGCCCATTACCGTACTTATCTCCCCGCCCCCACGCTGCACCCCGCCCGAGAGCGCGGCGTAGGCCGTGCAGTGCGCTTCCAATTGGGACTGAGCAAATGGAGGAAAAGGAAACCGCCTTTCAGTTAAACCGACCCACTGCACGATCTGTTGGCCTTTCTGGGGCTTTGGTGGCTCTACTCGTTTTGCTTTTTGCCTTCCCAGCCTGAAGGCTGTTTTATCCAAATGCTTTCTTCAGTCCTCAATTTGCCATTTCAACCCGAGTCCGCCTTTTCTTCCATCTTAGATCTGCCTTCTTAGATGGGTCTCCAGCCATTCGTTTAAAACTCCTTAAAATCGTGTTTCAGTTTTGAGTGGCATAACACGCTGGCAACTGTTATACGCAGGGGTTCCTTTCCGCATAATCCTGTTATTTGATTTAATTTGTGTAAGTCCGGCCTTGCGAACTGGTTTTCAAGTTCGGGAAGGGCAAGCGCAGAGCTGTTCTTTTGTCTGTTGCACACCCGGCCGCAGGGCCTGGGAAGCAGAGGCTTGCTTGCTACTCCGTAGTGTAAATCCTCACTTACCCAGCCTTTTCGGGGCAGCTGGTATCAAGCTCCTAATAACCCTGAAGAAGCCTCAGAATTGCACTTCCAAGTTTTCTGTACCTACCGCAAAGACGGACCTCCTTGTTCTGTCCACCTTAGGACCTGCTCATCCGGCTGTGAAGTCCCGGTAACTAACAGTGAGGGTGAGACCCAGCGAGGGCATACACTTCGATCTCTTTCTATTCCTGTAGAAATACTCTTGACGAAATCATTCTGAAACTTAAAAGTTCATAAAAATCAATGGTTGTGATTTTGTAAAAAGAAAAATGGATTATCGCGCTTGAAAATAAACCTGATATTTTGTTGTATGTTTGAAGTTTACGTTTTCTCATTAAAGATGTGATGTTCTTGAAGTTTTACATAGGGAAGGCAGACTTTAGATTTGTGATAGAGGTTAACAGCTTAAGCCCCAGATAATCTGCGGTGTCCAGCCAGTGTTCCGGCTCACGACGGAGATGGTTTATGCCCACGGTTTGGTGCTCTAGGTGGCACAATAATATTGTCTCAATATTAATTTGAAATTTCGAAGTATAGACATTGAAATTTCTCCCATAGGCTAATATGATTTAACTGAGTAATACATTTTATTTCTGAATTATCTTTTCAAATAGCTTTTATGAAGCATTGTATCATCCTTTGCAGTCATGTATAGGTGAAATAATAACATTTGTGAAATTAAATTAGTGGACTATGTACAGTACTACTGATAATCCCCAGGTCAAATTAAATGGTGAGGAGAGCCCCCAAAATAGAAACCCAGACAGTGCCAGAAGCTCAGTTTAGCCTTCGGTTATAATGTCTTTGAAGGTTGTAAATAAGCCACAAACTGGAATTCGAATCTTCTTTGTTCAAAAATGGGAAGAGAACTACAGGGGACTTACATGTTCCCAAACTAGCTAATTCATCCCTTAATCAGAGTTAAATACAATCATGATGGTTCTTTACATTTATGTGTCCTAGATACTGTTTACTTTTAAATATTAGTGAAAGGAAAACAATTTTCATTTACTGAAAAACACTAAACTATGAAAACAAAGTTTGTATATCTACATATAGTAGATCTCTAACAGTCACTCTTGGAACATTAAATCAGTTGCAATAATAAATAGGAAATACAACTTTTGATGCACACAGGAAAGTTATGTGGCTTTATCTGTAAAAGCTTTGCAGAGTTTTAGAGCTGGATGGGCCTGGAGATCATCTTCAGGCCTATTCATTTTACAGCCCAGGAAGTCAGGACCCTCACTCCCCCCGCAATGGGCTTTCCATCAGACAACATTTGAAAGAAATACAGTTTCTGCTCAAAGAACCATCATCTATCTGTCCTTTTCACAAATAGCAGGAATATGCCATTCTATATTCTATGTTACCACTTCAAAATACAAATAGTGACATCTTACCATTTTTGCTTCTTGTATTTTTAATGCTATTGTGATAGGCCTGCTCTACAGAGACCAATTAAAGTGCTAGTCACTTTCTCTAATTCTCTGAAGGACCTGTAAGACACTTTATTTTATTTATTTATTTTTTTTGAGACGGAGTTTCGCTCTTGTTACCCAGGCTGGAGTGCAATGGCGCAACCTCGGCTCACCGCAACCTCTGCCTCCTGGGTTCAGGCAATTCTCCTGCCTCAGCCTCCCGAGTAGCTGGGATTACAGGCACGCACCACCATGCCCAGCTAATTTTTTTTTTTTTTTGTATTTTTAGTAGAGATGGGGTTTCACCATGTTGACCAAGATGGTCTCGATCTCTTGACCTCGTGATCCACCCGTCTCGGCCTCCCAAAGTGCTGGGATTACAGGCTTGAGCCACCACGCCCGGCTGTAAGACACTTTAAATTCTCCCTTTGTGAAATTCTAGAAGCTATCCAGAATACTTCGTCGGGGAGGAGACGAGTTAATTCTTAATAACAAAAAAATGATTTAGGAATGACCTATGAATAATTGATCTGTGAGAGGTAATTAGAAAGTTTGGTGCTCTGCATATCTACCTTACATTTCTGAGGTTTAAGCAAAGGAAATGTTATACTTTGTCACACAATTCATTCAGGGAATACTTTTTCAGTACCTTCTCAAAAAACATTTTCTAGTAATAAAGATGAGGAAGTTCCAGAGGTCTGCAGTTAACAATTTGCTGGCCAGGTGAGAGGCTCATGTTTGTAATCCCAGCACTTTGAGAGGCCAAGGTGGGAGGATTGCTTGAGGCCAGGAGTTCTAGATCAGACTGGGCAACACATTGAGACTCCATCTCTACAAAAAGTTTAAATTAGGTGGCTGTGGTGGTACACCTGTCATCCAAACTACTCAAGGTAGCAGGACACTGGGCCCCAGGCAGTCAAGGCTGCAGTGAGCCGTGATTGTGCCACTGCACTCTAGCCTGGACAACAGAGGGAGACCCTGTCTCAAAAAAAAAAAAAAAAGCATTAAGAGTGTAGATCTTGCCGGGCATCATGGCTCATGCCTGTAATACCAGCACTTTGGGAGGCCAAGGCAGACCAATCATGAGGTCAGGAGATCAAGACCATCCTGGCTAACACAGTGAAACCCTGTCTCTACCAAAAATCCAAAAAATTGCGCACTACTCAGGAGGTTGAGGCAGGAGAATTGCATGAACCCAGGAGGCGGAGGTTGGCGTGAGCAGAGATTACCGCACCACTGCACTCCAGTCTGGGCGACAGACAGAGTAAGACTCTGTCTCAAAAAAAAAAAGAAAAAAAGTGTAGCTCTTATGTTAAATGTTCTTATCCCCCCAAAAGAAAAAGAAAAAAAAACAAGGCTGGGCACAATGGCTCACTCCTGTAATCTCAGCACTTTGGGAGGCTGAGATGGGTGGATCACCTCAGGTCAGGCATTAGAGACCAGCCTGGCCAAGATGTTGAAACCCCATCTCAACTAAAAATACAAAAATTAGCCAGACATGGTGGCACATACCTGTAGTCCCAGATACTCAGGAGACTGAGGCAGGAGAATCACTTGAACCCGGGAGGTGGAGGTTGCAGTGAGCCGACAGTGCCACTGAACTCCAGCCTGGCGGACAGAGCAAAAATCCATCAAAATAAAGAAGGGGGCCAGGCGTCCTGGCTCACCCCTGTAATCCAGGCACTTTGGAGGCCAAGGCAGGTGGATCACCTGAGGTCGGGCGTTCAACACCAGCCTGACCAACATGGTGAAACCCCGTCTTTAAAAAAAAAAAGAAAGAAAGAAGGAAGGGAAGGGAGAAGGGGAAAGGGGGAAGGAAAGGGGGAGGGGGGAAGGGAAGGGGGAAAAAAGGAAAAAAAAACAAAGGACAAGGGTACACAAGGAAACTGCTGGAGGTAATCGATATGTCATTTTCCTGATTGTGGTGATGGTAACATGAGTGTGTATATCTGTCCAAACTCACCAAATAGGTATGTTATATGCAGTTTTTGTATACCAGTTATACCTCCATAAAGCTGGGGAGGAGGACAAAATAATTCAGATAACATTTGAGCAAATACCTGGAAGAGGTGGAACCCAGAGCCCCCTGCCTGCGGTGGATGCTGGGAAGTGGCTGGGAGCAGAGAGAGGGGAGAGAGGAAGCTGATCGCCGGGAGCCTCGTGGGGTTTTGTAAAAGGCTTTGGCTTTTGCTTTCCGCTATGGACTAAATGTTTGTGTCCCCACAAAATTCCTATGTTGAAACTTAATCCCCCACAATATTAGAAGGCGAGGCCTTTGGAGGCGACTGTCATGAGCGTGGAGCCCCCATAAATGGGATTAGAACCTTTATACAGAGCTGAAGAGACCAGAGTTCGCATCTTCTGCCCTGAGAGGACACAGCAAGAAGGTGCCCTGGGTGAGGAGCTGGGTCCTCGCCCGTCACGGAGGCTGCCAGGGCTTTGATCCTGGGTTTTCTAGCTTCTAGAACTGTGAGCGATGAACGTCTGTGGTCTACAAGCTACTCAGCTTACACTCTTTGTTATGGCCGCTCCATAAACACCTCCAGGAGGTGGGAAGACATTGAACGTTGTTAGCAGAGTGACTAGAAGGGACAAGAATGCTTAAAGGACTCGAGAGGCTGTTCTACTTCACTCTGTTTTGTTTTGAGACAAGAGTCTCGCTCTGTCGCACAGGCTAGAGTGCAGTGGCACAATCTTGGTTCACTGCAACCTCTGCCTCCTGGGTTCAAACGATTCTCCTACCTCTGCCTCCTTAGTAGCTGGAATTACAGGTGTTGGCCACCATGTCTAGCTAATTATTTGTATTTTTAGTAGAGATGAGGTTTCCCTGTCAGGCTAGTCTTGAACACCTGACCTCAAATGATCTGCCCACCTTGGACTCACAAAGTGCTGGGATTATAGGTGTGACCCACCACACCACACCCAGCTAATTTTTGTATTTTTAGTAGAGACAGGGTTTCGCTCTGTTGACCAGGCTGTTCTCAAACTCCTGACCTTAAATGATCCACCCACCTTGGCCTCCCAAAGTACTGGGGTTCCAAGCATGAGCCACCACGCTCAGCCTTAACTTCATATTTGTGTTCGTGTTTTTTGTATAGCACAATCAAGCCCTATTTAAATTAATTAAAGAAGCACAAAATACATTGAGATACATTTTCCAATGTATTTTACAAAAGATATAAGAAGCCGGGCGCGGTGGCTCAAGCCTGTAATCCCAGCACTTTGGGAGGCCAAGGCGGGTGGACCACGAGGTCAAGAGATTGAGACCATCCTGGTCAACATGGTGAAACCCCGTCTCTACTAAAAATACAAAAAAATTAGCTGGGCATGGTGGCGCGTGCCTGTAATCCCAGCTACTCAGGAGGCTGAGGCAGGATAATTGCCTGAACCTGGGAGGCGGAGGTTGCGCTGAGCCGAGATTGCGCCATTGCACTCCAGCCTGGGTAACAAGAGTGAAACTCCATCTCAAAAAAAAAAAAAAAAAAGATGTAAGAGTCACAAACACCTCCAAGTTGTGTACTGAAAGTAGACATTTTGATATAGACAAACAGGAAAGCCCAGTTACAAGGGAGGATGTACCAAGTTCTGGTTAGAAGCACAAACTTTCAACTCAGAAAGTCCAAGCAGTACCACGTGGTCACTATGTGATTTTGCACAGGTATTTTTCTCTCCATGCCTGAGTTTACTCATGCATAAAAATAATACTCGCCACCTGAAGTTGTTGGGAGATTCAACAAATAATAACAGAGTACAGTCCTTGACACACAGAAAAATCTCAATATGTAGCAGTCTTCCTTAGACACACTGAGCAATTTCAGGCAGTTAAAAAAATCTATGATTGACGGGGTGCGGTGGCTCATGCCTGTAATCCCAGCATTTTGGGAGGCCATGGTTGGTGGATCACCTGAGGTCAGGAGTTCGAGAGCAGTCTGGCCAACATGGTAAAACCCCATCCCTACTAAAAACACAGAAATTAGCTGGGTGTGGTAGCTTGCATCTTTAATCCCAGCTACTCGGGAGGCTGAGGCAGGAGAATCACTTGGACCCGGGAGGTGGACATGCTATTTCACTCCAGCCTGGGCAACAAGGGCAAAACTCTGTCTCGGGTCGGGTGCGGTGGCTCAAGCCTGTAATCCTAGCGCTTTGGGAGGCCGAGGTGGGTGGATCACCTGAGGTCAGGAGTTCAAGACCAGCCTGGCCATCATGGTGAAACCCCATCTTAAAAACAAAAAAAACTCTGTCTCCGAAAAAAAGAGGAAGAATAAGAACACAGCCAAATGAAGAAGTTGGAGCTTTGTCCACTAATAAAGAGAGGGGTAGTGAGGGGATTGTTAAGCCAAGAAACAGCACGATCGGGTCTGAATTTTAGGAAGCCCGTGTAGGCATCAGAGTGTTGAAAACTCACATGTTCACACATGTTGTAAGCAGGAAACATAAATAAATAGCAACAGGTGTAATAGCAGCCATGTGACAATATATGACAAGGTCATGAATTGGCTCCAGGTCAGTGACACCACAGGGAGTGATGGAGGTTGTGAACTGGAGTGAGGGCCTCTATGGAAAGGGAGCAACCACCCGGGACCATCTGGGAACGGGATCCAGGTTTGTCAGCATTTTTTATTTGTTTAAGAGAAGTGGGGAAATCCTTCATTTTTATACGATATCTACTGAATTTTAGAGACTACCAACATTACGTAGGCCCAAAACAGAACAAACACCTTTGGTCTTATGTTTGTAAGCCTTGGGTTAAAGAATCTTGAAAGGGACATGGGCAGGCAGACCAGTTAGGAGGTTATTTAAACAGGTGAGGCCTGGCCATGGTGGCTCACACCTGTAATCCCAGCATTTTTGGAAGGCCAAGGCAGGAGGTCAGGAGTTCAAGACCAGCCTGGCCAACAAGGTGAAATCCTGTCTCTACTGAAAATACAAAAATTAGCCAGGCATGGTGGTGGGTGCCTATAATCCCAGCTACTTGGGAGGCTGAGGCGGGAGAATCGCTTGAACCCTGGCGGCAGAGGTTGAAATGGGCTGAGATCGTGCCACTGCACTCCAGCCTGGGCAACAGAGTGAGACTCGGAAAAAAACAAAAATAAAAAACAGGTGAGAAATGCTACAGGCCTCTCTGACCCAGGTCAAATCGATCAACGCATCTTAGGAAGGGTAAAGAGGGCTGTGAAGAAAGAGTATTTGAGATTGCTAGGGTTTCTTAAACTCCAGTGTGTCTGTTTGGACCCTGCCATGACCACACAGTCTTGGCAACTATAACCATTGGGTTAATTCTCTAAACAGTGCTGCCATTAGAAAGGAGATGGAATGCTCTGTGATGTGGGCACTATGCTTACTAAGAGGAAGAGAGCTGTACAGTGTCGAGATTTTTCAGCTTTTTTTTTTTTTTGAGATGAAGTTTTGCTCTTGTCACCCAGGCTGCAGTGCAGTGGCGCGATCTCAGCTCACTGCAACCTCTGCCTCCTGGGTTCAAGCGATTCTGCTGCCTCAGCCTCCCAAATAGCTGGGATTACAGGCATGCGTCACCATGCCTGGCTAATTTTGTATTTTTAGTAGAAACGGGGTTTCTCTATGTTAGTCAGGCTGGTCTCGATCTTCCAACCTCAGGTAATCTGCCCGCGTTGGCTTCCCAAAATGCTGAGATTACAGGCGTGAGCCACGGCTCCCAGCAGATTTTTCAGCTTTTTGGACAAGTGTACATCAAGGTATTGAACCATGAAACAGTTTCTTTCATCTCCCTCAGCCAAAGAGGGACCAATCCAGATTAAAAGGCACACGAATTAAGTCACAGAACCAAAGCATTCAGGCATTAATAAAGTTTTGGACCTTAAAAAAAAAAAAAAGAACCAAAGCAAAGCTTAGCAACACACGAGGCTTGGGAAGTTGTTTCTTCTCCCCTGCATTTTTTTTTTTTTTTTTAATTTTTTGTAAGATGGGGTTTCACCATGATGGCCAGGCTGGTCTTGAACTCTTGACCTCAGGTGATCTACCCACCTCGGCCTCCCAAAGCGCTAGGATTACAGGCGTGAGCCACCACACCCGGCCTCCCCTGCATCTTTGTACCATTAGGGTAAGATTGAACAGAACACCAAGGAGTGTTCTGCAGCAGTGTGGTCACAAAGGGAAACGCGTAGTCCCAGAGGAGGCGGTATGTGGAAGGAAGCCACAGTCTCATGCGGTGGCTCTCGAGAGAGAGAGAAAGAGAATTTTACAACTTTTTTGGTTTGAAGCAAGAAGTAATGATGCCACATTCTCCACTTGCCATCTCCCTGAATCCCTGCCCAGTTGTATCAGCTATTCATTAATCATCATCTATATAATTTATTTTTATGTTTTGAGACAGGGTCTTGCTCTGTTGCCCAGGCTGGAGTGCAGCAGTAGAGTCTTAGTCACTGCCGCCTTGAACTCCTCGGCCTAGGTGACCCTTCCACCTCAGCTTCCCAAGTAGCTAGGATTAGAGGCATGAGCTACCACATGTAGATAATCTTTAAAAATGTGTTTGTAGAGACAAGGTCTTGCTACGTTCCTCAGCCTGGTCTTGAGCTCCTGGTCTCAAGTGATGCTCCCACCTCTGCCTCCCGAAGTGCCAAGATTATAGGTGCAAACCACCATGGGCCATTTCTCATTTATTCAACATATAGACAGCTCCTTATCTCATCCTCACAAGGATTCTGAGATTGTATGAGGCTAGGCCTTGCTTATTCTATTTGTTTTAATACTCAGTTTAGCCACTCAGGAGGCTGAAGCGGGAGGATTTCTTGAGCCCAGGAGTTCAAGACTGCAGTGAGCTAAAAAAACTTCTAAAAAAAGATTATTTTTAGGTGTCACCTCCTCTAGGAAGATTTTCTGAATTACCCCCAGACATCCTCACTGCCCCTGAGTGGATTAGATGTGCCCTTTCTGAACTCCTAACATCTCAGATTTTTTTTTTTCTTTTAAGACGGAGTTTTGCTCTTGTTGCCCAGGCTGGAGTGCAATGATGTGATCTCAGCTCACTGCAACCTCCACCTCCTGGGTTCAAGCGATTCTCCTGCCTCAGCCTCCCAGGTAGCTGGGATTGCAGGCATGTGCCACCATGTCTGGCTAATTTTGTATTTTTAGTAGAGATGGGGTTTCTCCATGTTGGTCAGGCTGGTCTCAAATTCCTGACCTCTGGTGATCCACCCACCCTGGCCTCCCAAAGTGCTGGGATTATAGGCTTGAGCCACTGCACCCAACCAAAATGGTTTCATAATTTTCTGTCTCTGTGTCTATTTCTCCTACTGACCGACATTCTCTCCTGTAGGGTAAGTACTCAGGGCATGAAACATATGGAATGAATGAGCCTGTGAGAGCTGACATGGCTTAGCAAATAACTCTATCCCTTACCAGCCAGGCAGAGTTGCGTGTCTCTCTCAATCTCAGTCTTTTAACCTGTAAAATAATAATTACCACTGGCCTGTCTACCCTGGAAGTGTAAGAATCACATACGTAAAAATTCTAACCTGTAAAATGCTATGTAAATACTACCTACTTATCAAATATGGACTTTTGCAGGAAAAGGAAGCAGAAAGGTTTTTTTTTGTCTTTTGTCTGTTTGTTTTTTTGAGTCAGGGTCTCACTACCATCACCTAGGCTAGAATGCAGTGCCACAATCTTGGCTCGCTGCAGCCTCGACTTCCTGGGCTCAGGTGATTCTCCCACCTTGGCTTCCCAAGCAGCTGAGATTGTAGGCACATACTACTATGTCTGGCTAATTTTCTGTATTTTTCAAGTAGAGATGGGGTTTTGCCTTGTTGCTGGTCTCAAACTCCTCCCAAAGTGCTGGGATTACAAGCGTGAACCACCACACCTGGTGTGGAAGATTTGTTTTTTTCACCAAGCATGGTGGCTCACGCCTGAAATCCCAGCACTTTGGGAGGCCAAGGTTGGTGAATCACCTGAGGTCAGGAGTTCGAGACCAGCCTGGCTAACATAGTGAAACCCCATCTGTACTAAAAACACAAAAATTAGCCATGGGTGATGGTATGTGCCTGTAATCCCAGCTACTCGGGAGGCTGAGGCAGGAGAATGGCTTGAATCTGGGAGGTGGAGGTTGCAGTGAGCCAAGATCTGGCCACTGCACTGCAGCCTGGGTGTCAGAGTGAGACTCCATCTCAAAAAAAACAAAACAAAACAACAACAACAAAAAAACAGTGGAGTGATTTAAAATATGAAGATAATCAAGATAAAGTCACTGACTGCCCATCAAGTGGGACAGGTTTTCTTCTGGTAACGGGATGCATTTGTGCGTCCCACCAACACTCGGGACCCCTCAGTGAGCCATGGTTTGACGTGAAGACACTATCGGCTAAAAAACAGGGCAGGCCGGGTTTGGTGGCTCATGCCCGTAATCCCAGCACCTTGGGAGGCCAAGGTGGGCAGATTACAAGGTCAGGAGTTCGAAACCACTCTGTCCAACATGGTGAAACCCCCTCTCTACTAAAAATACAAAAATTAGCTGGGCATGGTGGCGCATGCCTATAGTCCCAGCTACTCCAGAGGTTGGGGCAGGAGAATCTCTGGAATCTGGGAGGTGAAGGTTGCAGTGAGCAGAGATCCAGCCACTGCACTCCAGCCTGTGTGTCAGAGTGAGACTCCATCTTAAAAAAAAAAAAAAAAAAAAAGAAAAGAAAGAAAAGAAAATGCAGGACAGTCTCAGGATGTAGAATGGAGTTTCACTTTGTAAATGCTTAAGGGATCTATGTTTTGAACTCCAGAAGCCGAATTTCCAAACTTGGATTTTATCAAATATACTCAGGCAGCCCCACACTCCTACAACAAATGAGCTTGAAGCAAATCTCAAGTTATGATTGATAAGATTGTCTAGGCAATCTAATTAAGCGTTTTGTAAACAGATTCTTGATTTATACTTGTCCAGAAGGAACTGCAGGAATTTCTCTCCCTTCCCCCAGGGCAGATTTGAATCAATAAGTCGAGGGAGGTAGGGAGGGAGGCCACTTAGTTTAAGCTTATACTTTGTATCTACCAGAAAAGTGCTAAGACTTCTTCGTAACACAGGGGAGGGTTGGTGGGCTGCAAAATACTAATTTCCAGTTTTTTCCATTTGTCAGATCTTCAGAATCTGATTATATGTTGTGGTGGTGATGGTGGACTCAAACTCCTGGGCTCAAGAATCCCCTCGCCTCTACGTCCCCAAGTGCTGGGATTATAGCCGTGAGCCACTGCTCAGGCCTGGTTATAACATTTACTTAGAGAAATGTGAATTCCCAGAACAGGAACTTCAGACATAAAAACAGAAAGGTGACTTTTCTATCACAGGTCTTTCAAAGTTAGTGTATATGCCATCAGCATGATCATAAAGAATGGCAGAGAAATGAATCACTTGTTTGTTAGGCTTGTTTACTAGATGCCGAGTGATTGATCTTTAAAGGCTCTGCTGCATGCTCTTCAGCGGCTTCCCAGCGCCCTGGAGATAGCGCAGGAACCTTCCCCTGGGCCCTGCTGGAGGGAGGTAGCTCCTGCTGCCTCTCCAGCCATATCTCAGGCTTCCCTGAGCTTCCTTAGCCCTGAAGGGACCCATCTGTTTCCAGAGCCTGCCCTGGTGTCCTTTCTGCCACGGAAATACTCTTGGCCTCCTACCCCCAACTCAGCCTTTAGGTCTCAGCATGACCCTGACTGTCCAGATGAACGAACGTCCTCCAGAATGAGCTTTCCTCCACAGTCGCAGCCCACAGCTCCCGTTCCGGCGTGCTTATGCTACTGGGAACTGATGGGAAGGTACACCTTCCTCAAAGGAGTGCATCGGTGCACAGGGCCTGCAGCATGGGAGCGTTCTGCAAACATTAGCTCTTCACCATTTTTGTTTCATTTCGTTTTTGAGACCGGATCTCACTCGGTCACCTGGCTGGAGTACCGTGGTGTGATCATGGTGCGATCATGGCTCAATCACAGCCTCAACCTCGCAGACTCAAGGGATCCTCCCACCTGAGCCTCCCAAGGAGCTAGGACTACAGGCATGCACCAGCCAGCTAATATTTTTTATTATTTTGTAGAGGTCGGGGGGCGTCTCACTATGTTTCTCAGGCTGGTCTTGAACTCCTGGCTCAAGTGATCCTTGAGCCTCTCAAAGTGCTGGGATTACAGGCATGAGTCACTGCACCCAGCCAGCTCTTTACCTATTGTTATTGGTTATGTTTACCTCTCTTCCTAGATTGTACCTCTCATTTATTCTATAACCCAGACCCCCCACAGTGAGAACTGGGCTGAATTGTAGGTGCTCAATAAATACTTGTTGAAGGACTATATAAAAATTGATTGAACGTGGTGCAGTGGCTCACGCCTGCAATCCCAGCACTTTGGGAGGCCAAGGTGGGCGGATCACCTGAGGTTGGGAGTTCGAGACCAACCTGGTGAACATGGTGAAACCACATCTCTACTAAAAATACAAAAATTAGCCAGGCATGGTGGCGCGTGCCTGTAGCTACTTGGGAGGTTAAGGCAGGAGAATCGTTTGAACCTAGGAGGCAGAGATTGCAGAGCCAAGATTGCACCACTGCACTCCAGACTGGGTGACAGGAGTGAAACTCCATCTCAAAAAAAAAAAAAAAAAATTGGTTGAATGGGGAGTTATTCTGTAATGGGTACAGAATTTCAATCTGGGAAGATAGAAGAGCTCTGGAGATGGATGATGGTGATAGTCACACAACAGTGTGAATGTATTTAATGCCGCTGAACCATACACCTACAAATGGTCAAAATACCTGTTGGACAAGCAGTTGGTATAAAAACAATTAAAAATTTTTAAATGGTTAAAATGGCAAATTTTAGAATATGTGTATTTTACCATAATAAAAAAAGTGGCTCATGCCTGTAATCCCAATACTTTGAGAGGCCAAGGCAGGCAGATCTCTAGGTCAAGAGATGGAGACCAGCCTGGTCAACATGGTGAAACCCTGTCTCTACTAAAAATAGAAAAATTAGCCAGGTGTGGTGATCCATGCCTGTAGCTACTTGAGAGATTGAGGCAGGAGAATGGCTTGAACCCGGGAGGTGGAGGTTGCAGTGAGCCAAGATTGTGCCACTGCACTCCAGCCTGGGCAACAGAGCATTACCCTGTCTCAAAAAAAAAGAAGTGCTAAGTAAATGTATAAATAATTTTGAACCAGCTCCCATCCAACTCTAGTATTTCAATTCAATGAACATGCATAGAGTGCCTGCTATTGGTAAAACATAAAGTACACTCCTGGACTTATTTAATAGTATATAAAATAGACTAAAAGTTCAAACCCAATTGCCCTTTGTGTATAAAACACGTTTTAAATGGATAGTCAAATCCTATTTATCTGTATACCCTGAGCAGCCAGCTCTTAATATGTGCTCAATATTTGCTAAATCGAAAATCATGTACTGACAAAAATTCAGTATTTGCTTAGGCCTTTCCCCGTTACAAAACGCTCCCACAAACCACAGTGTCTCCTGTCACCTCTGAGATTCCTTGACTTCCACCCTTTCTTCTCTTTCCCGTTATCTGTGTGGTTTCTTGTTGTTTTGAGACAGAGTCTCTCTTTGTCACCCAGGCTGGAGCGCAATGGCGCAATCTTGGCTCATTGCAACCTCTGCCTCCCTAGTTCAAGCGATTCTCCCGCCTCAGCCTCCTGAGTAGCTGGGATTACAGGCACGTGCCACCATGCCTGGCTAATTTTCATATTTTTAAAAGTGGAGACAGGGTTTCACCATGTTGGCCAGGCTGGTCTCAAACTCCCAACCTCAGGTGATCTACCGGCCTCGGCCTCCCAAAGTGCTGGGATTATAGGTGTGAGCTGCTGTGCCCGGCCTTTCCTTCATGTAATCAGCCATCTCTCCCTCACTCTGTTGCCTGAATCAACACAAATCCTTCAATTTCTTTATCCTTGTGTTACTATTTTCAACTGCTCATTTCTGGCTTTCATTCCCTCATGTCTCAGCAAATGTTTCTATTTTATACCTTTCCACTCAACAAAGCCCAAGTCCCAGAAAACAGTTACACTTGACTCTGAGGTGGAAGACACATTACAAGCATAAAGGTCAGAAGCCAATTGAGTCACATGTTCCATAATCCTGAGAACCACTCCCCACCTGTCGCAAAACCTTCTGGGCACCCTTGACAGCAAGAATTACTCATCCAGTTTCAAAATGGAATCGCACACCACTTGTCCACCACCTGAGTTTAAATGGTGACCATGTTTTCTGGTTTCTTCCTTTATTTTCTACTGAATCAGCTTCAGTCTTTTTATAAAGTAAGGAAGTATACTTTAGATAAGCAGCATACTGTCTAATAAAAAATCAGAGGGCTTTATAAAAAGAAGGGAACACCAAAAGCATGAGGTTAATCAGAGTGAACAAGAATATTCCCGGGCGGGTGCAGCAGCTCACGCTTGCAATCCCAGCACTTTGGGAGGCTGAGGCAGGTGGATCACTTGAACTCAGGAGTTAAAGACCAGCCTGGCCAACATAGTGAAACCTTGTCTCTACTAAAATCACAAAAATTATCTGGGCCTGGTGGCACGGGCCTGTAGTCCCAGCTATTGGGGAGGCTGAGGCAGGAGAATGCCTTGAACATGGGAGGCAAAGGTTGCAGTGAGCTGAGATGGCACCACTGACCTCCAGCCTGGGTAGTAGAGTGAGATGCTGTCTCAAGAAAAAAAAATGAAAAGAACATCATCATTATTATTATTATCATTTATTTCAAAGTACTGGAAATCAAAAAAGAACATTATTTATTTTCTTTTTTTTGAGACGGAGTTTCGCTCTTGTTACCCAGGCTGGAGTGCAATGGCGCGATCTCGGCTCACCGCAACCTCTGCCTCCTGGGTTCAGGCAATTCTCCTGCCTCAGCCTCCTGAGTAGCTGGGATTACAGGCACACGCCACCGTGCCCAGCTAATTTTTTGTATTTTTAGTAGAGACGGGGTTTCACCTTGTTGACCAGGATGGTCTCGATCTCTTGACCTTGTGATCCACCCGCCTCTGCCTCCCAAAGTGCTGGGATTACAGGTGTGAGCCACCGCGCCCGGCTATTTTCAAGGTCTGATGTCATATGGTAGCTACCATCAGGAGGAAGAACCCCTTTAAACCCAGATTTTCAATGATAGACAAGGCTATAGTTTGAATATGGCCCCCAAAGTTCATGTGGTGCAAACCGAATCCCCAAAGCCGCAGTGTTGAGTGGTGTGAACTTGAAAGGGTGATTAGGTCACGAGGGTTCTGCTTCATGAATGGATTACTGCTGACCTCAGGACTGGGTTTGTCAAAAGGATGAGTTCAGCCTCTCTCTTCTCTCTCTCTCACTCATTCTCTGTCCCCTTCTCTTCTCTCTTCTCCTTCTCTCATTCTCTCTGGCCCTTCTGTGATAATGTGGCAAGAAGTCCCTCACCAGATGCCCTTCAGCCTTGGACTTCCTGGCCTCCAGAAACTGTACCCAGTGTTGATATCTGTTAAACAATACAAAACAGACTTAGACAAACTGGAGAAAGGTAGAGAGGTGACAGTAGTTTCATCAAAAGCTGTGGGTCTCATTTGGCTTCCATATGCCTGATGCCTCTGACATCTAGGCAGAGGTCTCGTTCTAATATCCCTAGTAGACGCGACACAGCCCAGCAGTTAAGAGCACAGACTCGGCTGGGTGAGGTGGCACACGCCTATAATCCCAGCTTTATGGGAGGCCGAGGTGGGTGGATCTCCTGAGGTCAGGAGTTCAAGACCAGCCTGGCCAACATGGTAAAACTCTGTTTCTACCAAAAATACAAAAAAATTTGCCAGGTGTGTTGGTGGTGCCTGTAATCCCAGCCAACACAGACTCTGGCACTGGGTTGGGCTGACAGAGGAAGAAACCTTCTTCTTTTAATTGGTTGCTTGGTGAGCTCAGGCAAGTTTCCTAACCTGTCTATGCCTCAGTTTTCTCCTCATCCAAAAAATGAAAACAAGACATACCATAGAGCTTTTATGAGCATTAAAGAAATTCATACTTGCAAAGCACTTAAAACAATGCCAAGTTCCTGGCATTGTATCAATGCTTGATAAGTAAATGAAATTACACGTATAGTTATCTCACATCTTAGCACCCTGTAGTTTCCACATTGCTTTTGGTGGACTAGCCTCATCAAACTCTCACAATTCTGAGAAAGGTATTATTACCTTGATGTGTGGATCAAGAAATCAAATTTTCTAAGTGTTCTGTGAAGTGAGTGATATGGGGACAATGTTGATCAGAAAGAGAAATAATTTCATCTATTTTACTTCTATGTTGGTCCAAGGGAAAAGAGTTAGCGCCTTTTCTCTTATTTTCACAGCAGAGAGCACGGTGGTTAATCACTTAATTTTTCTTTGGTTACTGATACAGTTTGCCTGTGTCCCCACCCAAATCTCATCTTCAAGTGTAGCTCCCATAACACCCATGTGTCATGGGAGGGACCTTCTGGGAGGTAATTGAATCACAGGGGTGGGTATTTCCCATGCTGTTCTCATGATAGTGAACAAGCCTTACCAGATCTGATGGTTTTATAAAGGGTGGTTCCCAGGCAGATGCTCTCTTGCCTGCCACCATGTAAGATGTGACTTTGCTTCTTCTTTGCCTTCCACCATGATTGTGAAGCCTCCCCAGCCATGAGGAACTGTGAGTCTATTAAACCTCTTTATCCTTTTCTTTTTTTGTTTTTTTGTTTTTTGAGATAGAGTCTCGCTCTGTTGCCCAGGCTGGAGTGCAGTGGCACAATCTCAGCTCACTGCAAATTCCACCTGCTGGGTTCCAGCAATTCTCCTGCCTCAGCCTCCTGAGTAGCTGGGATTACAGGCACCTGCCACCATGCCTGGCCTAATTTTTTTGTGTTTGTGTTTTTAGTAGAGACAAGGTTTCACCATGTTGGCCAGGCTAGTTTTAAACTCTTGACCTCATGTGATCCACCCACCTCAGCCTCCCAAAGTGCTAGGATTACAGGCATGAGCCACTGCACCCAGCTAAATCTCTATTTCTTTATTAATTACCCAGTCTCAGGTATTTCTTCATAGCAGTATGAAAATGGATGAATGTAGTTACTATAGTAATAAGTAGAGTACCTTCCATTGAAACATAGTTCATGTATGTCTATTTATGATATGTCATATATTACATGTCTTCCAAGAAATTTACCTTTTATTAAGTTCTTTATTACTAAGGACCTTTGGGGAACAATAGTAATTTCATATACATTAGTTTTTAACGGTGAGTGTTACACTTATGCTCAACTTCTGGGCTGAAGTTGTTAGCCTGAAGAGGGAAGCTCACTGTAGACTCTGGATTGAGTCTTCCTCTTCTCCAACACACACATACACCTAGAGTTGTGTAAGAACTTTGTTTTCTGCTCTTATTGGTATTTCCTTTTTTCTTTATTTTTTATTTGGAGACAGAGTCTCACTCTGTTCCTCAGGCTGGAGTGCAGTGGTATGATCTTGGCTCACGGCAACCTCCACCTCCTGGGTTCAAGTGCTTCTCCTGCCTCAGCCTCCTGAGACAGGAGGATTATGGGCACCCGCTGCCACACCCAGCTAATTTTTGTATTTTTGGTAGACACTGGGTTTCACCACATTGGCCATGCTGGTCTCAAACTCCTGACCTCAGGTGATCCACCCACCTTAGCCTCCCAGAGTGCTGGGATTACAGGTGTGAACCACTGCACCTGGCTCGCCCGCTTTCTTTCTTTCTCTTTCTTTCTTTCTTTTTCTTTCTTCCTTCCTTCCTTCCTTCCTTCCTTCCTTCCTTCCTTCCTTCCTCCCTCCCTCCCTCCCTCCCTCCCTCCCTCCCTTCCTTCTTTTCTTTTCTGACAGACTCTTTTAATGTTGCAGAGGCTGGTCTCAACTCCTGGCCTCAAGCGATCCTCTCTCACCTCAGCCTCCCAAAGTGCTGGAATTACAGGCATGAGGGACTGCACCCGCCAGTATTTCCTATTTTAAATAGGATACTCTGCATGGGCAAAGGTTCTCAGGGTAGCTGGACGAACCAGAGAGGCAGGGTTGCCTTTCTCCCCAGGTCTTGGGTGCTTCTAAACACTGCAGCGTGGCGTCAGGTACACAGGTTTGGGAATGAGGAGCTGAACTGTCTGGGATTGAATCCCAGCCATGCCATTTTTTAGCTCCGTGACTGTCAGCAAGACAATCATGTTTTTCTCCATTTCCTTATTTGACCGTGGAGATATTGACAGTATCTATCTTATTGGTTATCGGGAGGATTACATGGTTAACGCAAGTCAAGCCCCTAGAGCACACATGGCTCATGACAAACTTTCAGTAAACATTATCTATTAGGGTTTTGTCCCATCTTGGTTAATACACTCATCAGCCTGTCATGGAAGTCAGTAGCTTTCAAATCTTTTTGCCCACGACCTCCAGTAAGAAATATATGTTATATCACAATCCACTAGATATACACATAAAAAACTAGATTGAAGTTTCACAAGACATGAATACTCTTACTAATACATTGTCCTGTCTTAATTTCTTTTCCCCTCTTAAAAATATTAGTGCCGACCGGGCGTGGTGGCTCACGCCTGTAATCCCAGCACTTTGGGAGGCCGAGGCGGGTGGATCACGAGGTCAAGAGATCGAGACCATCCTGGTCAACATGGTGAAACCCCGTCTCTACTAAAAATACAAAAAATTAGCTGGGCACGGTGGCACGTGCCTGTAATCCCAGCTACTCAGGAGGCTGAGGCAGGAGAATTGCCTGAACCCAGGAGGCGGAGGTTGCGGTGAGCCAAGATCGCGCCATTGCACTCCAGCCTGGGTAACAAGAGCGAAACACCGTCTCTAAATAAATAAATTTAAAAAATAAAATAAAATAAAATAAAAATAGTAGTGCCTTATTAAGTTGATTTCACAACCTGATAATGAGTCAGTTGGAAAAACTCTGCTCTTTGATGGGCTATTCAGTAGGCTGACTAATGTCCCCTAACATGTCCATGTCCCGATTCCTGCAAAACAGACTTGGCAGATGTGATTAAGGTCATACATCTTGAGATGTGAAGATTCTCCCAGATTATCCAGGTGGGCCTAGTCCGGTCAACACGAGTCCTTAAAAGTGGAGAACCTTTCCTGGTTGTGATCAGATAGAGAGGTCATCGTGAAAGAAGCGTCATAGATACAGAAGGAAAGGGACACAGGCTGCCATTGCTGGCTTTGAACATGGAGGAAGGGGGCCACGAGCCAAGGAATGTGGACAGCTGCTAAAAGGTGGAAAAAGCAAGAAGACAGAATCCTGAGAGCCTCTCAAGAGAAATACAGCCCTGCAACACCTTGATGTTAGCCCGGTGAGACCCCTCTCAGACTTCTGATCGCCAGAATTGTTAGATAATACATTTGTGTTAAGACATTAGACTTGTGATAACTTGTCCCAGTAGCAATAGAAAATGAATATACTGTGTAAGCCAGAAGGCTTCGCTTTACTGACTCCCTAGACTTTTCTATTTTATTTTTTTTTATTGAGATGGAATCTTGCTCTGCTGCCCAGGCTGGAGTGCAATGGCCCAATCCAAGTTCACTGCAACCTCTAACTCATGGGTTCAAGCGATGTCAGCATCTGGTGGAGCTGGGATTACAGACATGCACCACCACACCTAGCTAATTTTTGTATTTTTAGTAGAGATGGCGTTTCACCATGTTGGTCAGGCCGGTCTTGAACTCCTGACCTCAGGTGATCTACCCGCCTCAGCCTCCCAGAGTGCTGGGTTTAAAGACATGAGCCACTGTGCCTGGCCTAAATCTTTAATTTAATGGTCTTTAATGTCACTAATTTTTTTTTTTTTTTGAGACAGAGTCTCACTCTGTCGCCAGGCTCCAGGCTGGAGTGCAATGGCACAATCTTGGCTCACTGCAACCTCCGCCTCCCGGGTTCAAGCAATTCTCCTGCCTCAGCCTCCCTAGTAGCTGGGACTACAGGCGCATGCCACCACACCCAGCTAATTTTTGTATTTTTAGTAGAGACGGGGTTTCACCATGTTGGCCAGGATGATCTCGATCTCTTGACCTCGTGATCCGCCCGCCTCGGCCTCCCAAAGTGCTGGGATTAAAGGCATGAGCCACTGTGCCCGGCCTAAACCTTCAATTTAATGGTCTTTAATGTCATTAAATGTAATGCCACCTGGTCCTCTTGCTTCTATCTTTGAATATCTCTGGAAAAATCCATATGTTTCCCCAATTTTCATGGCGCTTGCCCTCATCCAGTTCCTATTTATCTCTATGTTGAATTACTCCTACTTCTCGGCCCCTTCCTGTCCTATATCCTCTTCTCTCTGGCTTTCAGAGTTAAGTAAATGAACTACCAGTATGATTACCTCTTGGCGCGAAGGCAGTGGTGCGATCTTGGCTCGCTGCAACCTCTGCCACCCCGTCCCAGTTCAAGCAATTCTCCTGCTTCAGCCTCTCAAGCAGCTGGGATTACTTACTAGAGACGCACCACCATGCCCAGCTTATTTTTGCATTTTTAGTAGAGATGGGGTTTCACCATATTGGCCAGTCTGATCTTGAACTCCTGTCCTTGAGATCTGCCTGCTTCAACCTCCCGAGTGTTGGGATTATAGGCATGAGCCACCACGCCCAGCTCTTAGTGCTTCTGATGTCTCAACATGCTTCCAGAATAAGATCTGAAGTCTTCAGAGCAATCGTCAAAGCTTTTCAGATGACCCAGTTCACATCTAGGAGGACACATTTCTCTGCCAATTTCCCCCATTCTGGCCTCTCAGAATATTATATTTGTAAAGTTAGTTTTCCATGTCACTTTATTGTAGTTGATTATCTATTTTTTTGGTCTTAAAAAATGTGCTTCCTCAGAGTCAAAGAAGCCACAAAGCACATGCCCTTCCTGCCAGTTAGTCACCTCACCTGTGTCCCCAACTAAGGCCTCGTTTATTATTTATAGAGAGTATGGCTCTCCACTCACAATGTGCTTTATTATTTAATTAGGGCATTAGTGGCCAAGAGAAGTCTCTTTTTCATACTTGAGCAAAATAAATACATTCATCAGCAGTGCATTTTTTTTTTTCGAGACGGAGTCTTGCTCTGTTGCCCGACTGGAGGGCAGTGGTGCAATCTCGGCTCACTGCAACCTCACCTCCTGGGTTCAAGTGATTCTCCTGCCTCAACCTCCCTAGTAGCTGGGAGCACAGGTACACGCCACTATGCCCAGCTAATTTTTATATTTTTAGTAATGACAGGGTTTCACCATGGTGGCCAGGATGGTCTTGATCTCTTGACCTCGTGTTTCGTCCACCTCAGTCTCCCAAAGTCCTGGGATTATAGGCGTGAGCCATCGCACCGGCCTGCAGTGCATATTTTATTTTAATTTCTCATTAAAAATTTGTATCAACCCATGCATTCGAAAGGTCTTCCTAGACATAACACAAAAACGTGGATGATAAATGCATGGAGGGGCTGGGTTCAGTGGCTCACGCCTGTAATCCCAGTACTTTGGAAGCTTGAGGCAGGCAGATGGCTTCAGGCCAGGAGTTTGATACCAGCCAAGCCAACATGGTGAAACCCTGTCCCTACTAAAAATACAAAAATTAGCCAGGTGTGGTGGCGCTCGCCTATAATCCCAGCTACTCAGGAGGCTGAGGCAGGAGAATCACTTGAACCCCAGAGGCAGAGGTTGCAGTGAGCCAAGATCACGCCACTGCACTCCAGCCTGGGCGACAGACTGAGACTCCTCTCAAATAAATAAATATATAAATAAATAAGGAAGGAAGGGAGGAAGGGAAGAAACAAAATAAATGAAAGAAAAGAACAGAAAAGGAAGAAAAGATATGCATGAAGCTGGTCCTCTCCTGGCTCTGTGGGAGTCTGAGGCACGTCTTTGCAGTCCCATGAGTGAGAGGAAAAGCAATTTCTCCAATGAAAACCAACATCCTCAGACTTAACCCTGCCCCCACTGCTTCTCTGGTATTCTACCTTTTGCTTCATGTCCCCTGTGGCTTCAGCAACCAAGTCGGACCAGGGGTGCAATTCAGTGTTGCTGCAGCCGGGGGAAGTTTCGGATCACAGACGACATGGTGATGTAAAACAGAGCACTTGTTTGCTAGGACTGCCCTAACAAAAATACCACAGACCCGGTGGCTTAAGCAGCAGAGTTCATTCTGAAAGTCTAGGATGGCCGTGTCAGCAGGGCTGAGTTCTCTTGAGGCTGCCTCCTCCCTGCGTTTTCTTTCTTTGAGATGGAGTCTCCCTCTGTCGCCCAGGCTGGAGTGCAGTGGCACGATCGTGGCTCACTGCAACCTCTGCTCCAGGATTCAAGAGCTTCTCCTGTCTCAGCCTCCTGCATAGCTGAAACTACAGGCGTGCTGGCCTGACTAATTTTTGTATTTTTAGTAGAGACGTGGTTTCACCATGTTGGCCAGTCTGGTCTCAAACCCCTGACATCGTGATCCGCCCACCTTGGCCTCCCAAACTGCTGGGATTACAGGCGTGAGCCACAGTGCCCAGCCACTCCCTGTGTTTTTATGTGGCCTTTTCTCTGTGCAAGCATTACTGGTGTTGTCCATATTTCCTCTACTTATGAGGACACCAGTCAGATTGGATTAGGGCCCACACATATGACCACGTTCAATAGTAATTACCTCTTCACAGGCCCTGTCTCCAAACAGAGTCACACTCTTAGGTCCTTGTTGTTGGGATGTCAGTATATGAATTTTGAAAAGACGTAATTCAGCCCATAATGAACAGTGAGGATATCACCTCCTAACTCAGCTTTGCACAGACAGAGTTCTAACAAATCCCTTCTAGGTTCACCGTGAAGCTCCTGTTACTGGCCTCCTATTTGGGTACTGCATTTCCATTTTCCTATCTCAAGGCTGAGCTCTACTCTGCAGCCCTAATTTGGGCTCACGAGGAATCGCATCTTCTCCTATGGACCCTCACACACCCACCCCTTGCTCTTCGGTTATAGCCACTCCGCTTGTCACAGCCTCTCCACCAACTCAGCTTGCCTAGCACTGCCGAAAACGCTTTCCCCTGTTTCTGACATTTTGGACTTGGATTCTTTTGAAGACTATCCTGAGCCCTTATATTTGCAGCGGAATTTCTTCTTTTATTTATTTATTAGAGACGGGGTTTCACTATGTTGGCCAGACTGGTCTCAAACTCCTGACCTTGTGATCCACCCGTCTCGGCCTCCCAAAGTGCTGGGATTACAGGCATGACACTGCGCCCGGGCTGCAGTGAAATTTCCTTTCTTTTTCTTTCTTTTTTTTTTTTTTTTTGAGACAGAGTCTTGTTCCTGTCCACAAGTGATCCACCTACCTCAGCCTCCCAAAATGCTGGGATTACAGGTATGAGCCACTGTGCCCAGCCTTGCAACGAAATTTCTGAGAGATTGTGTTCCACTCTTGCTTCCCCTTTCTTCCCTCTGTGCCCTGCATTTTTAAAAAAGTAACTTTAATTTTATTGTTATTATTTTTTGAGACAGTGTCTCTGTCACCCAGGCTTGAGTGCAATTGTGCAATTTCGGCTCACTACAGCCTCTTTCTCCTGGGTTCAAGTGATTCTCCTGCCTCAGCCTCTTGAGTTAGCTGGGATTACAGGTGTGTACCACCATGCCCAGCCTCTTGAGTTAGCTGGGATTACAGGTGTGTACCACCATGCCCAGCTAATTTTTCTATTTTTAGTAGAGATGGGGTTTCGCCATGTTGGCCAGGCTGACCTCGAACTTCTGACCTCAGGTGATCTGCCCACCTTGGCCTCCTAAAGTGCTGGGATTACAGGCATGTGCCACCTTGCCCAGCCAAAAGTAACTTTTAGAATTATTCAACTCCTGCCAGGGACAGTTACCTAAATTTCACTAATGGTCACATAACTTGAGTCCAGATTCTCAGATGCCTTATCTGTCCAATCAGAAAGTTGTAAAGATCGTTTTCAACAACACCAGCAGGAGCAACTTCCATTAAATATTTCAACTATGTAGTCGCCAGTCGCAGTGGCTCACGCCTGTAATCCCAGCACTTTGGGAGTCTGAGGTGGGTGGATCACCTGAGGTCGGGGGTTCGAGACCGGCCTGACTAACACGGAGAAACCCTGTCTCTACTAAAAGTGCAAAATTAGCCAGGTGTGGTGGGGCATGCCTGTAATCCCAGATGTTCGGGAGGCTGAGGTAGGAGAATCACTTGAACTTGGGAGGCAGCGGTTGCGGTGAGCTGAGATCTCATCACTTGCACTCCAGCCTGGGCAACAAGAGTGAAACTCCATCTCAAAAAAAAAAAAATTTCCAGTATGTAATCTGGAGGGGACTCTTCCACTTCTTCCTCCTGTTTCAGTTTGCAGCTCATGTTTTTGTTTTTGTTTTTCCATGAGGCGTTCTTGCTTTGTGGACCAGATTCAAACATGACCAATATACTTGACCACCCAGGAGCTGTGTCCTCGTCCTTGGCTGTGGTCTGGGAATGGCAGTCGCTCCTCAGAAGGAGTGAGTCAGTGGCAGAGTGAGGCAATGTGCTGGCAGTGCGGATGGATTTGAAGACCCGTGGCTCATGCATTGAGCCGTCACAGGCCCAAGTTCAGTGTCCCCTCCTGGGAAACTTGGTGGTTTGTGCCTATATATGTTTAGCGAGCAGGCAAGGGTGGCATTCCTGATCTAGGCAGAGCCTTATTTGAAAGACTCTGTTTTCGTTTTTGTTTTACTTTAGGTTGGTGTGTGCGTCTCTGTGTGTGTGTTTTAAGTGGGCACTGAAAATTCCAAACCTACCCTGTCATTATTATTATCCCATAGTAATAATGACATGGGAAACTGAGCCAATGGGAAATTAAATAGTATAAGAAGGAGAATGTAATGGAAATGCATTACTTAGCTCAACAGTGAACAAGACTTACATGGTAGCAGTAGGGTCAATAATAATAGTAATATCAGGGGCAATATTTATTATTTAATATTTATTATTGATCCTGTTATTACCATGATTTTATGCTATTACCACTATTATTAAAATATATTATTTTGTAATAATGTTACTATTATTACAAAATAATACATATTGACCCTATTATTTAATAGTTTATAAATTTATTAAATAAATAATAAAAAGGCAGAGTCACCCTGAAGGACACTAAGTGTGACCCCAGCTCCAGGACAGGCCCCTAAGAGACGAATTCAATGTCCAGACACACGAAGCATCGTATTAGACTGCGACAGTGTCTTTGCTTTGATCTTGGGTAGTTGAGATTTGATCATTTGCATTCAAAGTTCGTATTAATATTCAGGCTAACAGGTAAAGCTAGCATGCTGAGGTGGGAGAGCCAGCCCACTTGTTAACTGTTATAATTGAGATAGGCTGTGGTCATTAATATAAATGAAGTGACTCTTCTTGGTCATTCTGGTTAGCAATAAAGAAAAGAGCTCTGAATCAAGATCAGTGGATCTGATTCAAATCCCAGCCCTCACTCAGACATTCTCTTTTCTTTTCTTTTCTTTTTTTTTTTGTGCTTCTGCCACAAGATTTTTTTTCTTTTTTTTAAATTTAACTCAGACATTCTCTTAACCATTCTGACAGCATTTTCCTCTCTTCCCAAAGCATGGTAAAAATAGCTTCTATATCCACTAAACTTGTATTTTTTAAATTTTTTATCATTTTATAAAAATGGTACACATACGGTGTTTAAATAAATAGTGAGATGTACTATAACTTTTATTACAAAGAAACGCAGTTCCCTGCCTGTGACAGATTGTGTTTTTCAAAGATGGCCATAGTATCTCTCAGCTCATAGGGCTTTTCTTCCAATGAGACCATGGCATTTCTCCCACAGAATGGGCTGGGGGCTCTGTGTTTCCTCCCCTCTAACCCAGGTGCATCTTTGTGACTGCTTTGACTGACAGCCCATGGCAGAAGTGATGCTGTATTAATCAGAGCTCCCCAAAGAAGCACAACGCAGAGGAGACACCTACATCTCTTACTAGACAGTGTCTCACTCTGTCACACAAGCTGGAGTGCAGTGGCAAGACCGTGCCTCCCTCCCTGCAGTTCTACTGCCCAAGTTCAAGCAATCCTCCCATCTCAGCTTCCTTAGTAGCTGGGACTACAGACACGTGCCGCCATAGCTGGCTATTTATTTATTTACTTCGATTTTTCGCAGACAGGGTTTAGCCACGTTGCCCAGGCTGGCCTCTGAGCTCCTGCAGCCAAGCAGTCCACTGCCTCTGTCTCTCAAATTGCTGAGTATAGGCATGAGCAACCACGCCCAGACAGGATGAAGGTATTCTAGTCTCTCTCTCTCTCTTTTTTTTTTTTTTGAGAAGGAGTTTCACTCTCGTCACCCAGGCTGGGGTGCAATGGTGCGATTTTGGCTCACTGCAACCTCCACCTCCCAGGTTCAAGCGATTCTCCTGCCTCAGTCTCCCGAGTAGCTGGGATTACAGGTGCCCACCACCATCTCAGCTAATATTTTGTATTTTTGGCAGAGACAAGGTTTCGCCATGTTGGCCAGGCTGGTCTTAAACTCCCGACCTCTGGTGATCCGCTCACCTCGGCCTCCCAAAGTGCTGGGATTACAGGCCTGAGCCACCTCGCCTGGCCTCTACTCTCATATAATCCCACACTCCCACTTTTACTTTCTTAACCCTGCAAACATAATTATATCAAGATATTGGTTAAGCTAATATTTATTATCGACCCTATTATTACCATGATAGTCTTGTTCACTGTTGAGCTAGGTGATGCATTTCCATTACATTCTCTCTCTATTTCTTTTTTTTGAGATGGAGTCTTGCTCCTGTTGCCCAGGCTGGAGTGCAATGGCGCGATCTTGGCTCACCGCAACCTCCGCCTCCTGGGTTCAGGCAATTCTCCTGCCTCAGCCTCCTGAGTAGCTGGGACTACAGGCATGCGCCACCATACCCAGCTAATTTTTGCATTTTTAGTAGAGACGGGGTTTCACCATGTTGACCAGGATGGTCTCGATCTCTTGACCTCGTGATCCACCCGCCTTGGCCTCCCAACGTGCTGGGATTACAGGCTTGAGCCACCGCGCCCGGCCATCTCTTTCTTATACTATTTCCTGTTTGCTCAGTTTTCCACGTCACTATTACTCTTGCCTTCCACACTCTTCACCTGAATTGCAAACCCCCTGCATAAGATTTTCTAGATGGTCAAACACACATGAAATCATCGCACATCAGTGTCCGTTTTTCCCTGGACCCCCCCACTGGAGCCTTCAGGGCCCTGTTCCTTTCTAGACTGGCTCTCTCTGGGTGCAGCTGCCGTCCGGAGGTCCCTGTCGCCTCTCTCCAGGGTCAGGTCCCCTTTGTCCTGACTCTCGTCCTATTCTTTCAGTGAGTTGCCCCCTCATTCCAGTGGAGCGTAGTCTCTGGTGGCTCTGGGGGGAAGGTGGCTGGGAAGTGAAAATGTCTCTATGTCACTCTCTCATTTGATTAATGGTCTGGTGAGGCAGAGAACTCTATTTCAAAAAATTATTTTTCCTCAAAATAATTGCTTTGTTGCCTGCCAGTTTCCAAGGCTGTTCTTGAGAATTCCACAGCCATTCTGATTCTAGAAGATTTATCTGTAAGACTTATTTTTTTCCTTCTATGGATGAATGTTTTCTCATTTTTTTTTCTTTTCCTTTTTCTTTCTTTATTTGAGAGACAGAGTCTCGATCCGTTGCCCAGGCTGGAGTGCAGTGACTAATTTCAGCTGAATGCAACCGCTGCCTCCCGGGTTCAAGTGATTCTCTTGCCTCAGCCTTTGGAGTAGCTGGGACTACAGGTGCACACCAGCACACATAGCTAAGTTTGTATTTTTAGTAGAGATGTTTCACCATATTGGCCAGGCTGGTCTTGAACTCCTGACCTCGTGAATCACCTGCCTCAGCCTCCCAAAGTGCTGGGATTACAGGTGTGAGTCACCATGCCTGGGCAATGTTTTCTCTTTATCACTGGTGTTCTGAATTTTTTTGTTGTTTGTTTGTTTTTGAGACAGGGTCTTGCTCTGCTGCCCAGGCTGGAGTGCAGTGGCACAATTATAGCTCACTGCAGCCTCCACCTCCCAGGCCCAAGCAATCCTCCACCGCAGCCTCCTGGGTAGTTGGGACTACTGGCTTACACCACCACACCAGACTAACTTTTTGATTTTTTTGTATAGATGAGGTCTCATCATCTTGCTGAAGCTGGTCTCAAACTCCTGGGCTCAGCCTCCCAAAGTGCTGGGATTACAGGTGTGAACCACCGTGCCCAGGCTGTTCTGAAATATTACAAAGATATGACTGAGTGTAGACCTTTTTATTCATTTTTCTGGATAGGCCCTTTGAATCTAGAGGCCTGCTCTCCTGCTCTGGGAGGTTTGGTTTTGTTTTTTTGGTAATTTTCTCCTCTCTATATTCTACTTATTAAATTCCTGGCCTGTAATTTAATAAGTAGAATTAACATGCCTGTAATTCCAACACTTTGGGAGGCAGAGGAGAGTAGATTACATGAGCTCAGGAGTTCAAGACCAATCTGGCCAACAAGATAAAACCCTGTCTCTACTAAAAATGCAAAATTAGCCTGGGGTGGTGGTGTTCGCCTGTAGTCCCAGCTACTCGGGAGGCTGAGGCAGGAGAATCGCTTGAACCTGGGAGGCAGTGGTTGCAGTGAGTCAAGATCACACCACTGCACTCCAGCCTGGGCAACAAGAGCAAACCCCCGTCTCAATCAATCAATACATACATACATACATACATATATGCATACATACCTATTAGCTTGCTATTAGACTATCTGGATAATCCTTTATTTTTAAATTATTTTCTTGCTTGTTGCCCATTCCTTTCTATATTATAGGAGAAATTGCCTCGTTTTCCATAAAAATTGTTGTCACTTTATCTTATCTCTCTGAGAACATCAACTTCATCTATTTCTGGAAGCGTTTGTCCATTTCCTGCATTGCCTTTTTTTTTTTTTAATCTCCCCCTACCATTTGTTTATTTATTTTAGTTGCTGTCTTTCATATGGGATCAGGGAATGCCCAGCAATCCCTGTAGGACCATTCGCATTAAACAGTGACTCACTACAAAGCTGAGGAAACAGAAGCGAGATCTGGCAATGTTGACTCTCACTCCAGGGTGACAGGGCCATGCCTGTCCAGACACCTATTTTCTTTCTCTCTTTCTTCTTTTTGGACAGAATCTCCCTCTGTGGCGAGGCTGGAGTGCAGTGGCTCGATCTCATCTCACTGCAACCTCTGCCTCCCAGGTTCAAGTAAATATCCTGCTTTAGCCTCCCAAGTAGCTAAGATTATAGGTGTGGGCCACCACACCTGGCTAATTATTTGTATTTTTAGTAGAGACAGCAGTAGAGACAGTGGTATCACCGTGTTGGTCAGGCTGGTCTCGAACTCCTGACCTCAAATGATCTTCTCACCTTGGCCTCCCAAAGTGCTGGGATTACAGGTGTGAGCCATCGTGCTGGCCTTATTATTATTATTATTATTAGAGACAGTGTCTACTCTGCTACTCTGTCACCTCTGCTCTCACTGCAGCCTCCATCTCTTGGCCTCACTCGATCCCCCCACTTTGGCCTCACAAAATGCTGGGATTATGGGATTACAGGCATCAGCTACCACACATGGCTCAGCTCTTTAGTATTTTAATAGAACAGTTTTTCCAAGAAAGACTCATTCTTCTGAGAACTGGGGTGGGACTACCATGCACTCTGGGGCCAGGCAGGGATAGGGCCTGCCCGTACTTTCATAGAACCCCTCTTGCTTTCAGCGCGATGCCGCAATCCTGCCTTCCAGAATGTAAACTGTTCCTGAATCTGGACCCCTACAGGTCAATTTCTCTAAAAATTCGCCCCTGGACTCCGGCAGGCAGGGGCAGAGTAGAGGGTAGGAGTTTTCACCTGGCTGTGTGGAGGGGCGGAGGGAACGTGATGGGAAATCTTACACAGGTTTGAACCAATCTCCCCGTTACCAGCCCCACCTGGCGGGACCGGTCTCTCCCAGTCCCGAGCTTTTACCGGTGTTTGGTGCACCTCAGCGTGCTCCGCCGATCAGGGACCGCTTCCCTGTCTTTTGTGAGTTACTAGCTTCTTAGGATTAGTCTCAAAAGGCACTGCTGTCGTTCGCTGTTACATTCTCTTCTGTTGTCTTTGATGGTATGGGGTTAGACTCATTTTATTTCTTTTCTGTCATTTTCGTAGACTCCAGGAAGCCGTGGAGACAAACCTTTGTGTTGACTCTGCTGTGTGTAATCAGCAATCTCTCTGTCAGGTAAGATTATGGTCAGTATCAAATTGGACAATATATGCAAGTGCTTTGCAAGCTCTAAAATGTCATCCAAATGTGATTTACTCTCACCCGATTTCTAAGACACCTCGAAAGATTTTTTTTCTTTTGGGACTTTTCTCTTGCTACTTTTGACAAAATGAGCACTTCAGTGCTGGCAGCTGTGTATCTAGCAATAATCTTTAAGGTCCCAAACAAGATGGAAATAAGTAAAAGGCTCACAATTATATGTACCATACAAAAGAAGTTGAAAATACAGTACTGATTGGTAAGCTGAATGCAATCTATCATGCTAGAATTTCCAGCAAAAGTCTCTTACAAGCTGGGTGCAATGCAAGCCTGTAGTCTCAGCTACTTGGGAGATTGAGGTGGGAAGATCATTTAGGATCCAGGAGTTCAAGACCAGCTTGGGCAACACAGCAAGACGGGCTGGGCACGGTGGCTCAGGCCTATAATCCCAGCACTTTGGGAGGCTGAGGTGGGTGGATTACCTGAGGTCAGAAGTTCGAGACCAGCCTGGCCAATATTGTGAAACCCTGTCTCTACTAAAAATACAAAAAATCAGCGGGACATGGTGGTGTGTGCCTCTAATCCCAGCTACTAAGGAGGCTGAGGCAGGAGAATCACTTGAACCAGGGAGGCAGAGGTTGCAGTTAGCGGAGATCATGCCACTGCACTTTTTAGCCTAGGCTACAGAGCAAGGCTCCATCTCAAAAAAAAAAAATTCTTTCTGCTCCCCTCACCCATAAAACCCCCAGGTAGGTGGGCTGCTTGCCCCTGTGCTTCACAGGCCCCATGCACGGAACTCTTACAGAACTGCCCACTCTATGGAAATTGCTTATTTCTTGTTGGTTACACCCTCTGGTCATGGGTCATGCCTTACTCATCTCTTTATCCGCAGCACCTAGTACAGTGCCTGGAATACAGTAGTTCCTCAATGTTTAATGATGCGAAACACTGCAGCCAACTGCCTTCAAATAGTATTGTGGGGGAAATGCTTCTAGAGGGGATGACCAGATATTCCACTTGAAATACTAAGAAAACAAAAATTGTAAATTCTTTCTCTCTTATAAAGACAAAAGAGGCTGGACATGGTGGCTCACACCTGTAATCCCAGCACTTTGGGAAACCAAGGCAGGTGGATCACCTGAGGTCAGGAGTTTGAGACCAGCATGACCAATATGGTGAAACCCCGTCTATATTAGAAATACAAATATTAGGTCAGGCACGGTGGCTCATGCCTGTAATCCCAGCACTTTGGGAGGCTGAGGCGGGTGGATCATGAGGTCAGGAGATTGAGAGCATCTTGGCCAGCATGGTGAAACCCCATCTCTTAAAAAAACAAAATTACAAATATTAGCCAAGCATGGTGGTGGGTGCCTGTAATCCCAGCTACTCAGGAGGCTGAGGCAGGAGAATTACTTGAACCTGGGAGGTGGAGGTTGCAGTGAGCTGAAATCGCACCACCGCATTCCAGCCTGGGCGACAGAGCAAGACTCCGTCTCAAAAAAAAAAAAAAGATAAAGGAGAACATTTTGGACCTGTCTGACAGCTTGCTTCATCTTTTCATGCAATGGGAGAGGAAGGCTGGAGAAATAAAACTCCAGCTCTGGAAGCACCAGACAGCCCAGACACAAGTGTTAAGCACAAAAGGGGAGGCAGCGTGGATCCTGGCAGCTCTTGTGTTCCATGAAAAACACCTGCTCTGTTGGCAGCCAGGAGAGAAAGACCCAGAATAGCGCAGGCTCACCCACTCACGAAAACACAGGAACTCCCCTGTATATAGGCAAGGAAGGCTGGGTGGGGGTGGTGTCAGAAGACAGGCCTAGCGAAGCTTACTTGGAAAATGTACCCCATACCCTTAAAAAGGACTTGAATTTCCTTCATAATGAGAAGAGGATGAAATTCAACACCTTTCTTTCTTAGAGGCAGCTAGGCAAGCTCCGGGCCCATGCGGTTGCAAGCTTTCCGGAAGCCTGACTCAGAGAGGACTAGCCTCACGTGAATGAAGCCTGGAAGCACCCCCAAGGGAGGCTCCCTTGGTCACACTGTGATGAAATTGCTGAGGAACATGCCGTCCCCTCTGCTGGGGCCACCCCACAGTGTCTTTGCACTCAGAGTTCTAGGGGAATGGGGCAAGATTTGGAGATAGCCGTATTGAGAACGGTGAGGGCAGCAACCAAAATAAGCTAGCAGGGAGGCCTACAGATAAGGAAACCAGGGGACGGGGAGGCCTGAGCTGAGCAGACCGCAGATCACTCACCAGTGTCTTCAACATCGTGTATCCAAAATAGTCCATTGAGATGTTACTTAAGAAAAGTGTTCTACAAACCACAGAAAAGAAAATGAAAAAGAAAAGCGTTCATGGGCCAGGCACAGTGGCTCACACCTGCAGGGAGGCTGAGGCAGGAGGATCACTTGACCCCAGGAGTTTGAGACCAGCCTGGGGAACATAAGGAAACCCCCATCTCTAAAAAAAAAAGAAGAAGAAAGAAAAGAGTTCTATCAGAAAATCAAATACCGCATGCTTTCACTTATAAGTGGGAGCTGAACACTGAGTATATATAGACAGAGATGGAAACAGGAGACACTGGGGACTCCAAAAGGAGGGAACGAGGGTTAAAAACTACTTAGTGGGGGTCCTATGTTCACACTGGGGAGACGGGTTCAGTACAAGCCCAAATGTCGGCATTATGCAGGATATCCATGTAACAAATCTGTACATATACCCCCTAAATCTAAATGTTTTTTTAGATCGAGTTTCGCTCTGTTGCCCAGGTTGGAGTGCTGTGGTGCAATCTCGTCTCACTGCAACCTCCGCCTCCTGGGTTCAAGCAATTCCCCTGCCTCAGCCTCTTGAGTAGCTGAGACTATAGGCACTTGCCACCTGATAATTTTTTGTATTTTTAGTAGACTTGGGTTTCACCCTGTTGGCCAGGCTGGTCTTGAACTCCTGACGTCATGATCTGCCCACCTCGGCCTCCCAGAGCGCTGGGATTATAGGCATGGAGCTACCATGCCTGGCTGGGTAAATTTTTTTTTTTTTTTAATTAAAAAGAAAGGGTTTGCGGCCGGGCACGGTGGCTCACCCCTATAATCCCAGCACTTTGGGAGGCCGAGGTGGGTAGATCACAAGATCAAGAGATCGAGACCCTCCTGGTCAACATGGTGAAACCCCATCTCTACTAAAAATACAAAAATTAGCGCGCCTGTAGTCCCAGCTACTCAGGAGGCTGAGGCAGGAGAATTGCTTGAACCCAGGCAGAGGTTGCGGTGAGCCGAGATCGTGCCATTGCCTTCCGGTCTGGGTAACAACAGCAAAACTCCGTCTCAAAAAAAAAAAAAGAAAAAAAAGAAAGGGTTCTGGCTGGGTGCGATGGCTCACACCTGTAATTCCAGCAGTTTGGGAGGTTGAGGCAGGTGGATCACAAGATTAGGAGTTCGAGATCAGCCTGGTCGATATGGTGAAACCCTGTCTCTACTAAAAATATAAAAATTAGCTGGGCGTGGTGGCTCATGTCTGCAATCCCAGCTACTCAGGAGGCTGAGGCAGGAGAATCGCTTGAACCCAGGAGGTGGAGGTTGCAGTGAGCTGAGATGGTGCCATTGCACTACAGCCTGGGCAACAAGAGCAAAACTCTGTCTCAAAAAAAGAAAGAAAGAGAGAGAGAGAGAGAGAGAAGAGTTCTATGGTCACAGAAGTTTGGGAAATGCTTCCTACAGTAAACCCCCATAGGGTTCTTACAATGAACATTAGCCTCTGGAAGGCCCTGAGGAGTTCTTCACAAAAGGAAAAAGACAAAAATGAGAAAACCACACCTGGATTTCCCAGTTTCCTTCAAGTAAGGCCCATTAGTATCCTGCAGAACCAGTGTTCCATGGACCGTAAACTGGCAACTGCTTTCCACCCAGGCCTTGACAGTTGAAGCTTGTCTAGCACTGACACAACCTTCAGAATTTTATAGTGAAAGATACGTTTAGTTATAAACATTCATTTTGAATTTTTAAATCCTCTTTTCACAAATAACATCTCACAGTGGAAACCTCATGTTTCTGAAATGTTTTGTTTTTCCAATTAACTTTTTTTAAAATAGACTTTAATTTTTAGTGCCATTTGGGCAAAACTGAGCAGAAAGCAATCTTTCCATATGCCTCTTGTCTAATCCCCGCCCCCAGCCTCCCTGCTGTCAACACACAGAGTACCCAACAGCTTTATACATGGTACGATCAATGAGCAATCAATGAACCTGCACTGACACATCACTGTCACCCAAAGTCCATAGTTCACATTGGGGTTCACTCTTGGTACTGTACACTCTGAGTCTTGACAAATATATAATGACATGTATCTACCAATGCAGAGTAGTTCCACTGCCCTGAAAAATCCTCCGTGTTCTGCCTATTCATCCCTCCCTCCCCCTAACCCCTGGCAATCACCGAACTTTTTTTTTGAGACGGAGTTTTGCTCTTGTTGCCCAGGCTGGAGTACAATGGCATGATCTCAGCTCTGTGAAACCTCTGCCTCCCAGGTTCAAGTGATTCGCCTGCCTCAGCCTCCTGAGTAGCTGGAATTACAGGCGTGCACCGCCAGACCTGGCTAGTTTTGTGTTTTTAGTAGAGACGGGGTTTCTCCATATTGGTCAGGCTGGTCTCCAACTCCTGACCTCAGGTGATCCAGCCACATAGGCCTCCCGGAGTGCTGGGATTTACAGGTGTGAGCCAGTGTGCCCAGCCCAAACGTCTTACTGTCACCACAGTTTTACCTTTTCTAGAATGTCATATAACTGGAATCCTTATAATGTTTTTGTTTTTGTTGTTGTTAACTCTTTTTTTTTTTTTTTGAGACGGAGTTTTGCTCTTGTTACCCAGGCTGGAGTGCAATGGCGCGATCTCGGCTCACCGCAACCTCCGCCTCCTGGGTTCAGGCAATTCTCCTGCCTCAGCCTCCTGAGTAGCTGGGATTACAGGCACGTGCCACCGTGCCCAGCTAATTTTTTGTATTTTTAGTAGAGACGGGGTTTCACCATGTTGACCAGGATGGTCTCGATCTCTTGACCTTGTGATCCACCCGCCTCGGCCTCCCAAAGTGCTGGGATTACAGGCTTGAGCCACCACGCCCGGCCTTGTTGTTAACTCTTAAGGTATTTCTGTACAAAAGGATATTAGAGAGAGAGAAATAACACCCCTTCCATGGCTCAAAGATCATTGGCTTATTCCTTACTTTATAACAGGGTTTCTCAACCTTAGCACTAGTGGTGTTTTGGATCAGATAATTTTTTTTGAGACGGAGTTTCGCTCTTGTTACCCAGGCTGGAGTGCAATGGTGCGATCTCAGCTCACCGCAACCTCCGCCTCCTGGGTTCAGGCAATTCTCCTGCCTCAGCCTCCTGAGTAGCCGGGACTACAGGCACGAACTACCACGCCCAGCTAATGTTTTGTATTTCTAGTAGAGACGAGGTTTCACCATGTTGACCAGGATGGTCTCGATCTCTTGACCTCGTGATCCACCCGTGTAAGCCTCCCAAAGTGCTGGGATTACAGGCCTGAGCCACCACGCCCAGCCTGGACCAGATAATTCTTTGTTGCGGGGCGGGGCAGCAGGGGGCGGGGGCAGTCCTGTGTATTTTATAGGATACTCTGTAGCATTCACAGCCTCTACCTGCTGTATAGGAAGGACCGCCCTTCCCAAGTTGTGACCAAAATCATCTCAGATGTTACCGAATGTCTCCTGATAGTTACATCATTCTGATTGAGAATGACTGGTCTAAAGGGGACATTCAAACTTCATCAAAAATCTAAAAAATATTTTATATATAGTCATTTCCCTCTGGTGAGCATTTGGCCACCTAAAATGCTTGGTAAGGGCCGGGCACGGTGGCTCAGGCCTGTAATCCCAGCACTTTGGGAGCCGAGGTGGGCAGATCAGCTGAGGTCAGGAGTTTGAGACCAACCTGGCCAACATGGTGAAACCCTGACTCTACTAAAAATACAAAAATTAGCTGGGCATGGTAGTGGGTGCTTGTAGTCCCAGCTATTCAAGAGGCTGAGGCAGGAGAATCACTTGAACCAGGGAGGTGGAGGTTGCAGTGAGCCGAGATCATGCCACTGCACTCCAGCCTGGCATGGAGTGAGGCTCCATCTCAAAAAAAAAAAAAAAAAAAAAAAACCGAAAAGAAAGCAAGCCTTGATAAGAAGGAAGATGAGGTATAGAGATCAAGGAGTTGCAGCAAAAACCTACAGGATGACCAAGAATATGGACTTTTAATCCCACACAACAAACTGTATTATCCTTTAATTGGAACAGCACATAAGTAAGTCAGAGTATAAAAGTAAGAAAGAAGTTTTCTCCTTGAAGCCTTGTGAGGGGAAAATACTTGAACCCTCTTTTTGGGGTTGTTTTCATGTTGTCTCTAGATCTGAAAACAATTTGATCCTGTTTGGATGTTCTTTAAATGTTCACAGAAGGTAAATGCTTGCTCTCTTCAAGAATTAAAAGCTACTACTTGACATGACCATCTTAGACACACATCTGATACAAGTCTACTTTAAAAAAGCATTCTAAAGAACAGGGATCTGGGACCACAAAAAAAAAAAAAAAAAGCATTCGAGGCCAGGTGCAGGTCTCATGCCTGCAACCCCAGCATTCTGGAAGGCTGAGGTGGGCAGATCACTTGAGGCCAGGAGTTCAAGACCAGCCTGGCCAACATAGTGAAACATCGTCTCTACTAAAAATACAAAAAATTCACTTGATATGGTTGTGTACGTCTGTAGTCCCAACTACTCCAGAGGCTGAGGTATGAGAATCACTCGAACCTGTGAGGCAGAGGTTGCAGTGAGCCAAGATCATGCCACTGCACTGCAGCCTGGGTGACAGAGCAAGACTGTCTCAAAAAAGAAAAAGTATTAGAAATTTAGAGTGAAATACTTCTGGTCCAATAAACTGTGGCCCAAGAGTATGAGGCCACGTACTAAAAACAGGCCCGGCCAGGCACAGTGACTGGTGCCTATAACCTCAGTGCTTTGGAAGGCTGAGGTGGGAGGATCGCTTCAGTTCAGGAGTTCAAGCCCCACTTGAGCAACACAGGGAAACCCTGTCTCTTAAAAAAATTTAAAAATTAGCTAGGTATGGTGGTGCACGCCTGTAGTCCCAGCTATTCCAGAAGCTAAGGCAGGAGGATTGCTTGAGGTCAGGAGTTCGAGGCTGCAGTGAGGTATGACCATGCCAGCATGGGCAGCAAAGCAGGGTTACCGCGCCCCAATAAATAAATAAATGCGGAACAGACATCCAAAAAGGTCGTTTGAGAAGGGGGAATCTTACCATGCCAGTTACCAGAAAGACAAAAAGCAGTTTTTTGTTGTTTTGTTTGGTTTTTAGATGGAGTCTCACTCAGTCACCCAGGCTAGAGGGCAGTGGCACGATCTCAGCTCACTGCAACCTCCACCTCCCAGGTTCAAACGATTCTCCTCCTGCCTCAGCCTCCTGAGTAGCTGGGACTACAGGCACACGCCACGGCAGCCCTCTAATTTTTTGGATTTTTAGTAGAGACGGGGTTTTACCATGTCAGCCAGGCTGGTCTCTCTCTGTTCCCCAGGCTGGAGTGCAGTGGCATGATCTCAGCTCACTGCAGCCTCCCAGGTTCAAGCGATTCTCCTGCCTCAGCTTCCTGAGTAGCTGGAATTACAGGCTCCTGCCACCATGTCTGGCCAATTTTTGTATTTGTATTTATTTATTTATTTTTATTTATTAATTTTTAAAATGAAGATGGGGTTTCATCATGATGGCCAGGCTGGTCTTGAACTCCTGACCTCAGGTGATCCACCCACATTGGCCTACCAAAGTGCTAGGATTACAGGCGTGAGCCACCGTGCCTGGCTATTTATTTATTTTTTATAAAGATGAGGTTTCACCATGTTGGTCAGGCTGGTCTTGAACTCCCGACCTCAGGTGATCCGCCCACCTTGGTCTCCAGAGTGCTTGGATTACAGGAGTGAGCCACCATGCCCAGCCAATTTTTGTATTTTTAGTAGAGACAGGGTTTTACCATGTTGCCCAGGCTGGTCTAAAATTCCTGGCCTCAAGCAATCCTCCTGCCTTAGCCTCCCCAAATGCGGATCACAGGAGTGAGCCACCATGGCAGGCCTAACACTGCTTGATTCTTATGTCTCATTACTCTTCGAATTGACTTGTTCATTAAATAAGTATGGGGTCCCTACGATGTGCCAGAAATTGTGCTTGGCTGAGTGGAGTCAACAAAATGACCGAATCCTAACAGCATGTGATCAGCACTCTATGGACACTAACAGAACCTTAGGAAATAATTAGAGAGGAAAGGTTTGCTTTCGAAAGGTTGTTAGGAACGTTATTTTCTCTTTTTCATCTTTATTTATTTATTTTTGAGGCATGGGTCTCACTATATATGTTGCCCAGGCTTTCCTTGAACCCCTGGACTCACACGATCTTCCTGCCTCAGCCTCCTGAGTAGCTGGGATTACAGGCATGCACCACCATGCTCCGTGGAAAGTTGTTTCTGAGAAGATGAAACCTGAAGAAGAAGGAACCAACTGGCCAATGAGCAAGCTCATGAAAAGATGCTCAGTGCCATTCGTCATGAGGAAAATGCCAACAAAGCCACAATGTGATAGCGCTTGTAATACCCACTAGGATGGCTATAATTAAAGTAAAAGAGGGGAGGAGGAGACCGGGCATGGTGGCTCAAGCTAATCCCAGCACTTTGGGAGGCCGACGTGGGTGGATCACGAGGTCAAGAGATCGAGACCATCCTGGTCAACATGGTGAAACCCCGTCTCTACTAAAAATACAAAAAATTAGCTGGGCATGGTGGCGCGTGCCTGTAATCCCAGCTACTCGGGAGGCTGAGGCAGGAGAATTGCCTGAACCCAGGAGGTGGAGGTTGCGGTGAGCCGAGATCGCGCCATTGCACTCCAGCCTGGGTAACAAGAGTGAAACTCCGTCTCAAAAAAAAAGTGGGGGGAGGAGGAATAACAAGTGTTGGCAAGGATGTGGAGAAGCAGGAACCCTTGCTCGCTACTTGTGGGAATACAGAGTGGTGCAGCTGCTGCGGGAAAACGGTTTGGAATTTCCCCAAAAAGTTAAACCTAGAGTTACCGTGTGGTTCAGAAGTTCAACTTAAAAGTTGCAAACAAATGTTCATAAGAGAAGTATTCATAAAAGGTCAGGCGCAGTGGCTCACGCCTGCAATCCCAACACTTGGGAGGCCAAAGCAGGTGGATCACTTGAGATCAGGAGCTCAAGATGAACACCCTGGCCAACATGGTGAAACCCCATTTCTGCTAAAAATACAAGCAAATTAGCCGGACATGGTAACAGGGGCCTTTCCTCTCAGCTACTCAGGAGCCTGAGGCAGGAGAATCTCTTGAACCCTGGAGGCAGAGGTTGCAGTGAGCTGAGATCCTGCCACTGAACTCCAACCTGGGCGACAGAGTGAGACTGTCCTAAAAAAAAAAAACATAATATGTGGAAAGGATGTCAGTCTTCCAATTGCCATTTTACTAACTTTTAAAAATAACCTTCCAAGGAATGGTATTAAGAAAAATTACTGCCAGGATTTTCATTTTGCTTACATGGACAAAAATTGTGACGTCACAAAATCAATCCATTTGGAGTGATTCTGTATAGTTATGAAGCATATGATCTTTCAGAAACCAAAGGCAGGGGGGACAGTCACCATCAATCATTCACAGCACAGGCCAGGCATGGTGGCTCATGCCTATAATCCCAGCACACTGGGAAGCCAAGGTGAGAAGAAAACGTGAGCACAGGAGTTGGAGACCAGCCTGGGCATCACAGGGGGACCCAGAAGGAAGGAGGGAAGGAGACAGAGCGGGGAGCCGGGAATGTGAGATCCTCATCATCGTAGTTCAGCTGAGAACCGGCGACGCAGGGCTGGGCTCAGTGGCTCACGCCTGTAATCCCAGCACTTTGAGAGAATGAGATGGTCAGATCACTTGAGGCCAGGAGTTCAAGACCAGCCTCGCCAACGTGATGAAACCCCATCTCTACTAAAAATACAAAACAACAGCAAAACAGGTGATACAGGGGAGCAAGGCACAAGCAAGGAGCAGGGCCCCTCGCACACCGGGATTCCTGGGCCCACATGCATTCGTATTGAGACTGCTGTGGATGTGCTCTTTCCTTCATAGGCTCCACATTTCCAATACTACATTTCCCAGTACAGTCTCCTAATGAAGTCTACTTCTTTGCACCCAGAGACCACTCGTCTTTTATATTCTGACAATTGACCCTCTCAAATCACAAGGTACACAAAGAAGAATGAGGTTATTTATTCTTTTTTCCATCCATGCATCCAACCAACCATCCAAACAAGAAAGTATTACTGAACAGCAACTATGTAAGAGGTGCGTAGTATCATTTTAATATATATATATTTTTTGAGACAGAGTCTTGCTCTGTCACCAGGCTGGAGTGCAGTGGGGCGATCTCAGCTCACCGCAACCTCTACCTCCCAGGTTCAAGTGATTTCCTGCCTCAGCCTCCTGAGTAGCTGGGATTACAGGCACGCGCCACCATGCACAGCTAATTTTTTTGTATTTTTAGTAGAGACGGGGTTTCACCATGTGGACCAGGATGGTCTTGATCTCCTGACCTCATGATCCACCTGCCTCAGCCTCCCAAAGTGCTGGGATTACAGGCGTGAGTCACCGCGCCTGGCCTAATAAATTTTTTTAAATGGCTAGGTTGACTGCTAGATTGCAGTCACAACAGCAGCACAGTACCATGGCCAGGCAGAAAAACCTTAAAAACCAACCACTTAGGCCGGGCGCAGTGGCTCACGCCTGTAATCCCAGCACTTTGGGAGGCCGAGGCAGGTGGATCACGAGATCAAGAGATCCAGACCATCCTGGTCAACATGGTGAAACCCGTCTCTACTAAAAATAAAAAAAATTAGCTGGGCATGGTGGCGCGTGCCTGTAATCCCAGCTACTCAGGAGGCTGAGACAGGAGAATTGCCTGAACCCAGGAGACAGAGGTTGCGGTGAGCTGAGATCGCGCCATTGAACTCCAGCCTGGGTAACAAGAGCAAAACTCTGCCTCAGAAAAAAAAAAAAAAGCAACCACTTGCATTAAGTGGGAACAGGGTCTCCACTGTTAGTTATTTGGAAAGATCAGGAGAGAAAAGGAAACCCGACAAGCTTTTTATATTTGTGTCAAGCTCTTCTAATACTAGAAAGGCAATGTGGGGACATTTGCAAACTCCTGAGTGGGTGACCTCTGTCCCACATAATACACAGATACATTTTTCAAATGGAATAGGGTCTTAATTTCCAATTATGGGTTTTTAAAATGCAAAATTAGTATAGGTATTTTGGGTGAGTAAGAGGTCTAAAGAAAAACTATGCAATCTGAAATGTGCCGCTTTAAATGCGCGCTGTAGTAGTTATTAACTGCTTCAGTTGTAATCTGCGTGGAAGGAGAAAAATATATCCTAGCTCGGTCATTTAGCAGTTGTTTTGCTATGGTTGTTCTTGTGGGTTTTTTTAATTCTTTTTTTTTTTTTTTTAAAGATGTGGTTTCGCCATGTTGGCCAGGCTGGTCTTGAACTCCTGTCCTCAAGTGATCTGCCCACCTTGGCCTCCCAAAGTGCTGGGATTACAGGCGTGAGCCACCATGCACGACCTGTTCGTGTTTATTTGTTTGCTTTTTACTGTAAGCAAGTGGCTTTTATCTCTCTGTCCGTCGATTTCTGTATCTGTAATATGGAGATGATAAATGTAGCTGAAGAATCGGGTTGTTGAGACTGTGAGTTAATGCATGTGAAGTTTTCAGAAAGCGCGGCAGCTGGCACAGAGTGAACACTTCACAGGCGTTAGCTGCTGTTATTAGTAGTAAAATACATACAAAGTCACACTTAATTCAAGTCTACCAGGAATCTTTCAGTGCTTTCGGTAACAGTTATTTAAAAGATTATAGTGTGATGATTTGGTAATCACCCTTTTCTTGGGGATTACCAGATTCTTTGGCTATAAATAGACCTTTAGATATTTCAGTGAGTTCAATCTCCATGGTGAAAACTGGAACGGGGAAGAGGATTCAGGTGACTAAATACAGGCCAAGTACACAGAATCCTTGCAAAAATAACTTCTGATGGGAAAGCTGTATTTTACTCTAGATCAAGGAAACATGAAGGAAGACGGGAAACTGGTGGATCTGCAGAGAACTATAAAAACAGGTTACACGTTGAGCCGTGTAGAAATCGCAGTGACTGGGATGCATGCAACTCCTCTCAGAGAGACAGAGATGAGAGTCTGCATTTTCATCACAGATAAGAGAAGTGATACTGGGGCCAGGCTTTATTACTTCCATGGGATAGTCAGGTACTGACTCAAAAATTTATTGAGAAAAATATAAATAAATAAAAATAACAACAGGGAAAATACCTAACGCGATTGATGATAGCACTGGTCTAGCAGAGAGAGCATGGCAATCCCATGAGTGTTCAGGGGAAATGGACTTTTATTTACTTATTTATTTAGAGACAGGGTCTCACTCTGTCACCCAGGATGCAGAGCAGTGGCAAGATCTTGGCTCACTGAAGCCTCTGGCTCCCAGGCTCAAGCAAAATGCACCCACCTCAGCCTCCTGAAGCTGGGACTAAAGGTGCACACCACCACACCTGGCTAATTTTTTTCTATTTTTAGTAGAGATGGGGTTTTGCCATGTTGCCCAGGCTGATCTCAAACTCCTAAGCTCAACCAATCTGCCTGCCTCGGCCTCCCAGAATGCTGGGAATACAGGCATAAGCCACCCCTTCTGGCCGGAAATGGCCTTTTAAAGGTAGCCATACTGTGCCTCAGTTTCCCAACTATCAAATGAAAAAAAATTTCTTTTTTTTTGACACGGAGTTTCATTCTTGTTACCCAGGCTGGAGTGCAATGGCATGATCTTGGCTCACTGCAACCTCCGCCTCCCAGGTTCAAGCAATTCTCCTGCCTCAGCCTCCCAAGTAGCTGGGATTACAGGCACACGCCACCATGCCCAGCTAATTTTTGTATATTTAGTAGAGACGGGGTTTCACCATGTTGACAGGATGGTCTCGATCTCTTGACCTTGTGATCTACCCGCCTCGGCCTCCCAAAGTGCTGGGATTACTGGTGTGAGCCACTGCGCCAGGCCTCAGATGAAAATTAAATGGAGGCAATTTTATTCTACAAAGTTAGAAAAAAAGAGAAGGAATCAATGTGAATGTTCCTTTTTAAGAGAAACCTTTGCCAGATTTAACGTTGTATTTGATACCACCATGCATTTTCTCTTCTAGGGTAACTTTAGAGTCACTTTGCTAATTCCCAGTAAGATTCTTTTGGACTCTTTGTTTGAAGTGGAGTTAAATGTATGGATTAATTTGGAGACAGTGTTTGAATATTAAATCTTTCCTACTGGAACAGGACATGCCTCTCCATTTATTCAACTCTTCATGTGCTTCAGGAGAGATCCTTGATTTTCTTCCTAAGGGTTCCTTACACTTCCCATTTTGTTTATGTTTAGACTTATATACACTTCGGTTGATATTTTGACTTTTCCCACTATATTTTGTAACTGGTTCATAGGAAAGCTATTTTTTTTAATATTGGTCTTATGACTGACCCTATATGAATTCTCTTATGCTTTCCATCCGTGCTTTAGTTGATTCTCTTGGGGTTTCTAACTGCACAGACATAGCAACTGCAAAAAAAGGAATCATTTCATCTGATTTTCCTAATAAGCTAATTTTTTCGTCATCTTTTTACATGGGCTGAAACCACCAGAACAACATTGAATAATGGTGGTGATGAGGGGGACACACTTTACACTTTTGTTTCAGGTTTGTAAATGAATGTCTGTGGGATTTTACCCCTAAGTATAATGTTAGTAGCAGGTTTCCTTTAGAAAAATGCTGCCACATGGAAAAAGATTCCTTCTACGTTTTCTTTACTTTTTTCTTTTTTTTTCCTTTTTGGAGATGGGGTCTCACTATGTTGACCAGGCTGGTCTTGAACTCCTGGCCTCAAGCAGTCCTCCCATCTTGGCTTCCCAAAGTGCTAGGATTATAGGCACCAGCCACCTTCTTCCTAAGGGTTCCTTACCCTTCCCATTTTGTTTATATTTAGACTTATATACACTTCGGTTGATATTTTGACCTTCCCCACTATCTTTTGCGACCAGTTCATAGGAAAGCTATTTTTTTAATATTGGTCTTATGACTGACCCTCGATGAGTTCTCTTGTCCTTTCCATCAGTGCTTCAGTTGATTCTCTTGGGGCCTCATTAGTGCTTTTTCAATTTATGACTTTACTGTATTAAGGTTCCCGCTTACTCAAAGTACTTTCCATAACACCCTACAAGTCTCATTTTTGTCAAAAACCTATGCACCCATTCCAATTTAATGCAGAATCACTGGATGATCAATTAGTGCTGTCATAATTTGCATTATCATTAGGACCTAAATATATGAAGCCCCTCTTTAATTAATATGATGAAAATTAAATTCAGGAAATAAATGTGATACATAAGTGCCCCGTGTAAGGCATTTTATGAGACGCTCCTGAATGGTGCTGGTCAATGAGGGCTCATGATTCACTTGAAGTCTTGCTGTTAGAAGTATGGATTGATGGGCTGTACCCCTGATTTCCTGAGAGGGAAGCTGCGGAATAGAGGCTGGTGGCCAGGCACAGTGGCTCACACCTGTAATCCCAGTACTTTGGGAGGCCGAGGAGGGTGGATCACCTGAGGTCAGGAGTTCAAGACCACCATAGCCAACATAGTGAAACCCCATCTCTACTAAAAATACAAAAATTAGCCAGACATGGTGGCGCATGCTTGTAGTTGCAGTTTTTTGAGAGGATCATTGAACCTGGATGGTAGAAGTTGCAGTGAGCCAAAGATCATATCACTGCACTCCAGCCTGGGCAACAGAGTGAGACTCTGTCTCAAAAAAAAAAAAAAAAAAAAATAGAGACTGGGAAGCTGCAGATGCATTTTTTTTTCTTTTTTATTTTCTTCTTTTTTTTCCTAAGATGGAATCTTGCTCTGTTGTCCAGGCTGGAGTGCAGCAGGGCGATCTTGGCTCACTGTAACCTCCAGCTCCCGGGTTCAAGCAATTCTCCTGCCTCAGCCTCCCAAGTAGCTGGGATTACATGCATGCACCACCACGCCCAGTTAATTTTTGTATTTTAAGTAGAGACAGGGTTTCGCCATGTTGGCCAGGATGGTCTCTATCTCTTGACCTTGTGATCCACCCACCTCGGCCTCCCAAAGTGCTGGGATTACAGGTTTGAGCCACCGCACCTGGCCTTCTAGGTGATTCTTACACACCTTATAGTTTAAAATTCTGCTACAGAGAGTGAAAGAAGTAAAACATATAGAACTTATAAAAAAGAAACAGGCCCAGCGCAGTGGCTCATGCCTGTAATCTCAGCACTTTGGGAGGCTGAGATGGGCAGATCACCTGAGGTCAGGAGTTTGAGACCAGCCTGGCCAACACGGTGAAACCCCATCTCTACTAGAAATATAAAAATTAGCCAGGTATGGTGGCAAATCACTTGAACCCAGGAGGCTGAGGCTGCAGTGAGCAGAGATGACACCACTGCACTCTAGCCTGGACAACAGGGCAGAGTCTCAAAAACAAAACAAAACAAAACAAAAAATGCGAGAGAAGAGTGTATTTGAACCTCCCGTCACAGAGAGGCGAAGCTAAGTTCATCATGCCATAGTGATTAAACTGGCTGTGAACATAACCCGCTTAGCGCACTCCTGCACCACTGTGTGAACTTAACCCGCTTAGCACACCCATGCACCACCGTGTGAGCATAACCCGCTTAGCGCACTCCTGCACCACTGTGTGAACTTAACCCGCTTAGCGCACCCATGCACCACCGTGTGAGCGTAACCCGCTTAGCGCACTCCTGCACCACCGTGTGAACTTAACCCGCTTAGCGCACCCATGCACCACCGTGGGAGCGTAACCCGCTTAGCGCACCCAGGCACCACCGTGTGAGCGTAACCCGCTTAGCGCACCCAGGCACCACCGTGGGAGCGTAACCCGCTTAGCGCACCCAGGCACCACCGTGTGAGCGTAACCCGCTTAGCGCACCCAGGCACCACCGTGTGAGCGTGACCCGCTTAGCGCACCCAGGCACCACCGTGTGAGCGTGACCCGCTTAGCGCACCCAGGCACCACCGTGTGAGCGTGACCCGCTTAGCGCACCCAGGCACCACCGTGTGAGCGTGACCCGCTTAGCGCACCCAGGCACCACCGTGTGAGCGTGACCCGCTTAGCGCACCCAGGCACCACCGTGTGAGCGTGACCCGCTTAGCGCACCCAGGCACCACCGTGTGAGCGTGACCCGCTTAGCGCACCCAGGCACCACCGTGTGAGCGTGACCCGCTTAGCGCACCCAGGCACCACCGTGTGAGCGTGACCCGCTTAGCGCACCCAGGCACCACCGTGTGAGCGTGACCCGCTTAGCGCACCCAGGCACCACCGTGTGAGCGTGACCCGCTTAGCGCACCCAGGCACCACCGTGTGAGCGTGACCCGCTTAGCGCACCCAGGCACCACCGTGTGAGCGTGACCCGCTTAGCGCACCCAGGCACCACCGTGTGAGCGTGACCCGCTTAGCGCACCCAGGCACCACCGTGTGAGCGTGACCCGCTTAGCGCACCCAGGCACCACCGTGTGAGCGTGACCCGCTTAGCGCACCCAGGCACCACCGTGTGAGCGTGACCCGCTTAGCGCACCCAGGCACCACCGTGTGAGCGTGACCCGCTTAGCGCACCCAGGCACCACCGTGTGAGCGTGACCCGCTTAGCGCACCCAGGCACCACCGTGTGAGCGTGACCCGCTTAGCGCACCCAGGCACCACCGTGTGAGCGTGACCCGCTTAGCGCACCCAGGCACCACCGTGTGAGCGTGACCCGCTTAGCGCACCCAGGCACCACCGTGTGAGCGTGACCCGCTTAGCGCACCCAGGCACCACCGTGTGAGCGTGACCCGCTTAGCGCACCCAGGCACCACCGTGTGAGCGTGACCCGCTTAGCGCACCCAGGCACCACCGTGTGAGCGTAACCCGCTTAGCGCACCCAGGCACCACCGTGTGAGCGTAACCCGCTTAGCGCACCCAGGCACCACCGTGTGAGCGTAACCCGCTTAGCGCACCCAGGCACCACCGTGTGAGCGTAACCCGCTTAGCGCACCCATGCACCACCATGTGAACATAACCCGCTTAGCGCATTCCTGCACCACCGTGTGAGCATAACCCGCTTAGCACACTCACGCACCACTGTTTGTCTACGCTTAGTTCTGACTGCTTCTAAGAATTCCTTTAAATCACTGGTTTTTCCAACTGAGCTATATGGCCTCCAATGAAGGAAACGAGGAGGCCAAGCTGCTGGGACTCTTTTTACAACTTTAACCAGAGCAGCTCCACTTTTATCTGTTATGGTGTTTGAGGGTTCTGAGCAATATTTTTAAGAATAAAAGTTTGAAAATCATTGATTGACACTCTTTAGATTAGTTTACATTTAGTAAGAGTGCACCCTTATCTGACTATCAAGCTTTATCCTTTATGTTGGTACACATAATTCAAACTCAGACAGTTCATGGCAGGATGTGGCGGCTTGCACCTGTAATCCCAGCACTTTGGGAAGCTAAGGTGGGCTGATCACCCAAGGCCAGGCATTCAAGACCAGCCTGACAAACAGGCTTTAGTGGGGAGCAACCGTGTCTCTACTAAAATATTAGCTGGGCATGGTGGTGTGCACCTGTAGTCCCAGCTACTCGGGAACAGAGGCAAAGGAATTACTTGAACCTGGGAAGCAGAGGTTGCAGTGAGCCAAGATTGAGCCACTGCACTCCAGCCTGAGCAATAGAGTGAGACTCCATCTCAAAACCACACCAGCCAAAACAAAACAACACTCAAAAAAGTTGATTTGAGCAGGTTTGTCAAACCCTCTTTTACATTTTTTTCCTTATACATCTATCCCCCAAAATGAAATGTCCTCTATATCATAATTTTGCACATAATATGTAATGCTTCTATGAATTTGAGGGCATTCTATGACTATTATTATTATTTAGAAATTCTCTAATACAATGTTTTAACAGTTTTGGAAAGGGAGAAAAACCCCAGATGAAATACTTAGAGGGGTGATTGGCATTGGTTCTGTCCCAAAGAAGGGAGCTTATGCCTGTAATCCCAGCACTTTGGGATTGGGACAGAACCTTCGTCAATGACTAGAAGCTGGAGCTTGTGAGCCCTGCTCTCCAGTCACCTATTTGCTTTGGTGCATGTCCTCTCACTACGCCGGGCCTCAGTTCCTTCCTGGATAACCCGAAGCAGTTGGAGCATGAGATTTCCAAGATTCTTTCCAGCTCTAAAAGTTCTTTGTATGTCCAAGAATCCAACATGGATTACAGCACAGTGCAGTACAAAGGCTCTCTCTCACAACCAAGAACAAATTCTGGTTAATTTTCAGACATGGAATAATGCTCCATACCAGTAAGTAGCTGCTTACGTGTAATTACAAGCAAATTGTTTTAAGGGAGCCTGAGCTAATCATCATGTTTGGTTTTTGAATATCAGTATGATAAAGTCACTTCTTGGGTTCCATTGAGATAACCATTCACTGTGGGCACACATGGCATATTATTCTTGGGTTCCTTTAACCATTCACTGTGGGCACACATGGCATATTATTCTTGGGTTCCTTTAACCATTCACTGTGGGCATGCATGGCATATTATTCTTGGGTTCCTTTAACCATTCACTGTGGGCATGCATGGCATATTATTCTTGGGTTCCTTTAACCATTCACTGTGGGCATGCATGGCATATTATTCTTGGGTTCCTTTAACCATTCACTGTGGGCACACATGGCATATTATTCTTGGGTTCCTTTAACCATTCACTGTGGGCACACATGGCATATTATTCTTGGGTTCCTTTAACCATTCACTGTGGGCATGCATGGCATATTATTCTTGGGTTCCTTTAACCATTCACTGTGGGCATGCATGGCATATTATTCTTGGGTTCCTTTAAGATAACCGTTCACTGTGGGCACACATGGCATATTATTCTTGGGTTCCTTTAACCATTCACTGTGGGCATGCATGGCATATTATTCTTGGGTTCCTTTAACCATTCACTGTGGGCATGCATGGCATATTATTCTTGGGTTCCTTTAAGATAACCGTTCACTGTGGGCACACATGGCATATTATTCTTGGGTTCCTTTAACCATTCACTGTGGGCACACATGGCATATTATTCTTGGGTTCCTTTAACCATTCACTGTGGGCATGCATGGCATATTATTCTTGGGTTCCTTTAACCATTCACTGTGGGCATGCATGGCATATTATTCTTGGGTTCCTTTAAGATAACCGTTCACTGTGGGCACACATGGCATATTATTCTTGGGTTCCTTTAACCATTCACTGTGGGCATGCATGGCATATTATTCTTGGGTTCCTTTAACCATTCACTGTGGGCATGCATGGCATATTATTCTTGGGTTCCTTTAACCATTCACTGTGGGCATGCATGGCATATTATTCTTGGGTTCCTTTAACCATTCACTGTGGGCACACATGGCATATTATTCTTGGGTTCCTTTAACCATTCACTGTGGGCACACATGGCATATTATTCTTGGGTTCCTTTAACCATTCACTGTGGGCATGCATGGCATATTATTCTTGGGTTCCTTTAACCATTCACTGTGGGCACACATGGCATATTATTCTTGGGTTCCTTTAACCATTCACTGTGGGCATGCATGGCATATTATTCTTGGGTTCCTTTAACCATTCACTGTGGGCACACATGGCATATTATTCTTGGGTTCCTTTAACCATTCACTGTGGGCATGCATGGCATATTATTCTTGGGTTCCTTTAACCATTCACTGTGGGCATGCATGGCATATTATTCTTGGGTTCCTTTAAGATAACCGTTCACTGTGGGCACACATGGCATATTATTCTTGGGTTCCTTTAACCATTCACTGTGGGCATGCATGGCATATTATTCTTGGGTTCCTTTAAGATAACCGTTCACTGTGGGCACACATGGCATATTATTCTTGGGTTCCTTTAACCATTCACTGTGGGCATGCATGGCATATTATTCTTGGGTTCCTTTAAGATAACCGTTCACTGTGGGCACACATGGCATATTATTCTTGGGTTCCTTTAACCATTCACTGTGGGCACACATGGCATATTATTCTTGGGTTCCTTTAACCATTCACTGTGGGCATGCATGGCATATTATTCTTGGGTTCCTTTAAGATAACCGTTCACTGTGGGCACACATGGCATATTATTCTTGGGTTCCTTTAACCATTCACTGTGGGCACACATGGCATATTATTCTTGGGTTCCTTTAACCATTCACTGTGGGCATGCATGGCATATTATTCTTGGGTTCCTTTAAGATAACCGTTCACTGTGGGCACACATGGCATATTATTCTTGGGTTCCTTTAAGATAACCGTTCACTGTGGGCACACATGGCATATTATTCTTGGGTTCCTTTAACCATTCACTGTGGGCACACATGGCATATTATTCTTGGGTTCCTTTAACCATTCACTGTGGGCATGCATGGCATATTATTCTTGGGTTCCTTTAAGATAACCGTTCATTGTGGGCACGCATGGCATATTAAATCAGCCCAGTATCTCATTTCTCCACTGTGGGTTTTAGTTTCTTCTCATATTTATCTTTTAAGGGAAGTCTTTATTTTACAGGTAGAACTTCCTCTCCTCCCACAGTCTCTGGAGAACTGAAATTTTAAAAGCTTTCTTTTTAGTTGTGCTCCATGATTTCTCACCAGTGCCCACTTCTTATAACGAAAAAATGAACTAAATTGAAACAGGAGCCATTCGTCTATTTAGCAAATGTTCTCCAAGCACAGCCTGCAGTCCTAGCAGCGTCAGAACATTGGAAGGGAATGAGGTGGCCATGACCTTGAGAATCTCACAGCCTTCTTAATGCCCTGGAAAAAGTGGAAGCCATATTCAGCATATTGATGTCACCATAAGGATGACACTTAACAAATGATATTTTTTTTTTGAGATGGAGTCTCGCTCTGTCACCCCTGCTAGAGTGCAGTGGCATGATCTTGGCTCACTGCAGCCTCCGCCTCCTGGGTTCAAGAGATTCTTCTGCCTCAGCCTCCTGAGTAGCTAGGACTACAGATGCGTGCCACCACGCCCAGCTAATTTTTGTATTTTTAGTAGAGACAGAGTTTCACCATATTGGCCAGGCTGGTCTCAAACTCCTGACCTCGTGATCCACCTGCCTTGGCCTCCCAAAGTGCTGGGATTACAGGTGTGAGCCACCATGCTGGCTACAAATAATATTTTGTATCTTTTCACCGAAAATCCTTAGCAACATTGCTCATGAAATACACGTTTGAAACTTTGAACAATGATGGTATTGGTTTGAAGCAGAGCCTTTGTGGTTGTCAAAAACAAACCCAAAAACAAGATGAGTGGATTGAAGTAATTAATAACATTTTGTTGAAAGCACCACTAACAAAGAAGGACAGACGAGTACCTGAAAAGGACAGCTGCTATGCATAAGAATCACATTCTCCCCTCCCTTCCTGAAGAATCCACTAGAGTATCTTATAAAAAGAGCTACTGGGGGAAGGCAACTTAGAGGGAGGAAAAAAACATGCGGCTGTAACATACAAAAGGCATCCCAGTCTATTCTTTGCTTAGAGACTGCAGGGTAGACACTGTTCCCATGAGGCAGAGTCCCCCAGGGTTGGGTAAAAAAACCTATCTAAAACAATTCTTCACAGGCAGACTCTGACATTGCATTGAAACGCTCCATGCACTCTGTGGGCTCATGTTTATGACATACACGTGGTTCTCTTTGCTTGGCAGTTCTTGTGTTAAAGAGACACTTGATAGCTGACCCTCACCTCACAGCTCCCTCACTTTTGTGAATTAAAGTCAGACACTGCTGTAAGGTTCTTCTGCTTCCTGCTCTGTTGAGAAAGCTCTCAGCTCCAATATCTGGAGTCACTTGTGGATTAAATGTCAGGCCTCGTGTCATTATTCTGCCCTGAGCTGGTGGTAAACTAGGAACTGAGCCTTTTACCTTTCATCCAGCACAGGGAAACTTGCCTTCAGATTCAACAACTGCAAGTCAAAAAAGCTCAGACTCAGCTGCCACGTGTATCCCACTCTAGCTCCTTTAAACAATGAAGTCGCATTCACAGGACCGAGGCTACATACTACCGGTAAGAGGGAGCTGCATTCACCACACCTCCACGAGAATGGCGAAGGGGACCAAGGTAAATGCCAGGACACAGCTCGGGTCCTTTGCCAGCTTGTGGCAGAACTTAGCAGAAAAAGATGTGAATTCTACAGTTTAGGAATCAAATAATTTTTTTAAATTAATTACTGAAAAGGTGTTATCTGGCTGTTTCTTTTATGCATTCAAAAGCAAAAAAGTAAGTGAAAGAATCCAGTGGACTTTGAAATCTTCCTGTATGTTAAAAATAATGATCGTGGGCCGGGCGCGGTGGCTCAAGCCTGTAATCCCAGCACTTTGGGAGGCCGAGGCGGGCGGATCACGAGGTCAAGAGATCGAGACCATCCTGGTCAACATGGTGAAACCCCGTCTCTACTAAAGATACAAAAAATTAGCTGGGCACGGTGGCGCGTGCCTGTAGTCCCAGCTACTCGGGAGGCTGAGGCAGGAGAATTGCCTGAACCCAGGAGGCGGAGATTGCGGTGAGCCGAGATCGCGCCATTGCACTCCAGCCTGGGTAACAAGAGCGAAACTCCGTCTCAAAAAAAAAATAAAATAATGATAGTGTGCCTAAGGTGAGACTCTAGGACCCATTTTTGTGTTATAATTTCATTCGTTGTAATTCATAGTTTTTATGTGATCCCTGAAACAAACAGTAATAATGAAAAAGGTACCAATGTTCTGAATTAGAACGCAGAGAACTAAATGACTCCAAAATGTGCAACATGGTAGGCCCTGGCGGCCAACAGGCCAAATCTTTGAGAGTTGCGGGTTTTCGGAATATGTGTCATTTAGTTATTAGTCAGAATGGGGTCCGAGTCCACATGCCTTTACTCAGGACTGCAGCATTTGAGGCTGGAGCACAGGGAGAAGCCTATGGGGCTTGCATTTCCGGAATCGGATTCTAAGGACGAACAGGTTTCAAGAAATAACGTGGCCGGCCAGCAGCGTGTGCGACCAGCTCCGCGCTTCCTGGGCAGCGCGCGGCGGGACCCCCGGAGGCAGGCGGGACCCCGGGAGGCAGGCGCGGGCAGGCACCAACCCACTTGACAACTGCGCGCGGTGGCGCCGCCTGCAGCACCGGGGCGGGGCGCACACACCCACGCCGAGCCACGTGCGCGCGGGGGCTGCGGAGCCGGCCCGAGCCGCCTGGGCGCGCCAGAGCCCCCTCCACTCGCCTTTCACATCCACGGGGATTCTTGACGGATGATGCCGCTGTCAGATGCCAGCTTGCCTCTGTCACACCAGTTTCCTGAACTCAGTAACCGTGTCATGTGTGAAACGAGTGTACGTTGTAGATGAGGATAAAAAAAGATGCCCCGTGCCCATCCGGAGTCCAGAGGCCCCTCTGCTCTGCAATTTCCACTTGTCATAGGCAGAGCTCTTCTCATCTCGGGGATGTGATGGTTTTATAACTGGGGGGGAGGGGGGGGGCTAAATGTACTTCCTAGGACTGTATTAGGGCGCTCACCGTGAGGAGGTATTCAGCTTACATGTGCTTAAGGATTTGTGTTGCCTTTTCATTTCGTATTTGCTTATTTTGGAAAAAAAGTAAACTACCTTTAAGCTGGCAGACACACCGAGAGGCTTGCTCAGATTCCGACTCGATTTTTTGGGCATGTCTATTTCATAGGCTGCAAACTTCTTACTGTGTCGCATTGAGTGCACATGATACCTGCTGGGTGCCTTTCAGTGATGTTGAGATTGATTAGTGGGCCCAGATCCTGTCAACCTGAAATGTCCATTATAAAGTTCCCCTTCAGTTTTTCACCTCTGGTCTTAGCAGCCATTGATAATCATTGCTTAGATATATTATTTCATTAGGGGGTTTCAAAATGGCAATGTTTTTTGTTCTTCTTCTTCTTGTTTGAGACGGAGTTTCGCTCTTGTTGCCCAGGCTGGAGTGCAATGGCGCGATCTAGGCTCACCGCAGCCTCCACTTCTCGGGTTCAAGCAGTTCTCCTACCTCAGCCTCCAGAGTAGCTGGGATTACAGGCACGTGCCACCATGCCCGGCTAAAACTGGCAATATTTTAATTTTATCACTTCTTTCACTTAGCAGGATCTTTTTCCATCAATTATTTGGTTTAATTATGAGATACAGTTTGCACAGGAAAGGCAGAATAAATACTTGATCCTTTCTCTTTTTTTTGGAGTAGAGAGTTGTTTCCTTAGCATTCTCAAAAGGTAACCAAGCAATCTATTTTTGGAGCATTACTATCAACCGGTGGATGTCACCATACTTGACGTGTCTTAATGTGCTGCCGTATTTATTTACTTATTTATTATTATACCAAAATACCCCACTTTCAGCCAGTGGTCCTGTGTCCTTCTGACACAGCCACAGAAGGCTTTGTTGTATTATGAAAGACTGTGTAAGATTCCAGGGGTCAGAGGAAGATACTAGATGACATCATGGGGAAGCAATCAGCAAAATTTAGAAAGTGAGAAACCCCACAACACGTATCCTTCGGTTTCTTCAACAGTAAATTGCAAGGGGGTAAAAAAAGGAGGCCGTGAAACCCATGGATCAGAAGAGACCAAGAAACTTCAGACAAAAGCAATGTCTGGACCTTAGTTGAATGCTGGCTTTTTTTTTTTTTTTTTTTTAAGATTGTAAAAGAGTTGAGATCGATGATGGTGGCACTTGCACAAGGTTATGAATGGATTTAATGCCACCGTAGGCTTAAAAATGAGTAAGATGGTAAATTTTATGTATCTTTTACCATAATAAAATAATAAATTTAAAAAATAGTAATTTGGCTGGGCACAGTGATTCATGATTGTAATCCCAGCATTTGGGGAGGCTGGGGCAGGAGGATCACTTGAGGCCAGGAGTTCAAGACCAGCCTGGGCAACATAGTGAGACCCTTTCTCTACAAATAATAAAAAAATTAGCCAGCCGTGGTGGCACATGCCTGTGGTCCTACCTATTCAAGAGGCTGAGGTGGGGGCATTGCCTGAGCCTGGGAGGTTGGGGCTGCAGTGAGCCATGATCACACCACTGCACTCCAGCCTGAATGACAGAAGACCCTATCTCAAAACAAATAAAAAGCAAAAGTAAAATAAAATAATTGATGAGAAAATCAAGGAAATTTGAATGCTGGCTGGCTTTTTGATGATATTCAGGAATTACTATAAAAATCTGTAGGAGTGGCTGGGTGCAGTGGCTCACACCTATAATTCCAGCACTTTGGGAGGCCGTAATGGGTGGATCATGAGGTCAGGAGTTCAAGACCAGCCTGGCCAAGGTAGTGAAAGCCCGTCTCTATTAAAAATGCAAAAATTAGCTGGACATGGTGGCAGGCGCCTGTAATTCCAGCTACTCGGGAGGCTGAGGCAGGAGAATCGCTTGAACCCGGGGGGCAGAGGTTGCAGTGAGGCAAAATTATGCCACTGCACCACTCCAGCCTAGGTGACAGAGTGATACTCCATCTCAAAAAAAAAAAAAGAATCTGTAGGGGTAGTAATATGACTGTGGTTATGTTAGAAATCTTTTTTTCTCAGGGTGTGCTGTAAGATATTAAATAAAATATTTTTCTACTTTAAAAATGCATACTGAAATTATAGATGAAATTATATCTCAAATTTGTTTCAAAATAATCTAGTTGGGAGCAAGGAGAGAAAGTCATTGCGGCATGATGGGTAATGGTTGAAGCTGAGGGGTACCTGGGGGTTCAGCGTGTTCTTCTCTCTGGTTTTATACATGTTTGAAAATTGCATAACTAAAAGTCTAAAGTTTATTTTAAAGTACAGATTACCCTAGAAGGAAACTGGAGAGGAACCAATAGTGTTAGAACTACACAAACTCCATAAATAAAGTCTTGCCTAATTCAGAAATGTGCTAGCCACCTGCCAGCTGCAGTAGTGGGAGTAGGAGGAAAGGCCCAGTGACTATGTAAGCAAGGAGAATAACAGTCTTCAATTACTGAGGTAGGCCCTGGGCCTGCGCCAGGTGCTTTGTATGCATTTAACTCATTTCAGCCTTACAATGACCTTATGAGATGGATACTATTATGTGAGTATAATATCCACACTGCAAATGGCAGAGCTGAAGTTCAGAGAAGCCACTCTCTTGATAAGGTCTGGCTTTGGAGCCCGTTCTATTGATAAGAGCAACGTAAGTAGCTCTTAAAAGATGCCAGCCCTGTTTTAAGTGCTGTGTGTCTATTAATTCATTTAATAGTCACAATAACCCTATGAGGAAGATACTCTCATAAGACCCATTTTACAGATGAGAAGGTTGAGCTCCAGACAGGTGAAGTGACTGTGTGAGATCTCACAGCTGGCACCGGCACAGCCAGACTTTAAGCCGGGGGTTTGGGCTCCACCCCACCCTGCTGCCTCTTGCACTATTAACCGCTGTGCTACACTGACGGCTGTTGACGCAGGCTCTTTCCTTCCTTGTGTAATAAACATTGATTGAGTGCCTGCAAGAGGCAGTTCCTGTTAGAGGTGCTGGGATTTGGTGATGAACAAGACACATTTTGGTTTATTCCAGTGACACAGTGTTCTAGCCCCTGAATCTCTGAGGCACTAATTTAGGAGATGAAGGGGTTAAGCCCCGAAGATCAGGCTACCGTGTTGGCACTTTCTTATTTTAAAGGCTGGACACAGCAGCTCACGCCTGTAATCCCAGCACTTTGGAAGTCCGAAGCGGGTGGATCATGAGGTCGGTAGTTCAAGACCAGCCAGACCAACATAGTGAAACCCCATCTCTACTAAAAACACAAAAATTAGCCAGGTGTAGTGGCAGCCGCCTGTTGATCCCAGCTACTCAGGAGGCTGAGGCAGGAGAATCACTTGAACTTGGGAGGCGGAGGTTGCAGTGAGCCGAGATCATGCCACTGCACTCCAGCCTGGGCGACAGAGCGAGACTCCATCTCAAAAAACAAACAAACAAAAACTAAAAAACCCATAAAGCTGGATTGTTAGCTAACAATTTTACTATGCATATCTTGCCTCCTGACTTAAATTGTAAACATTTTCAAGACAGAGAGTGGGTCTTATATTTCACTGATATTCTCCCAGCAAGCCCCAAGCCACAGAATAGGTGCCCACCAAATATTATTCAAATGAATAGGTCATATTTTCAATAATACTGTGTACATTAGATGACAATACATAAAGGGATTAAGAGCACAGTCTCGCCGGGCGCGGTGGCTCACGCCTGTAATCCCAGCACTTTGGGAGGCGGATGCCAGCGGATCACCTGAGATCAGAAGTTTGAGACCAGCCTGACCAGTATGGTGAAACCCCATCTTTAAAAAAGAAAAAAGAGCACAGGCTCTCGCTCTTCCTAGCTGTGTGCCACAAGGCAAGTTATATTAACATCCTTTATGCCTTAGTCTTCTTATCTGTAAAGGAGGGATAATAGTTTCTAATTCATGCACATAGAATTCTTAGCCTGGGGACCAACAAATGTTCAGGTATGTTATCAGTCAATATTTTTATTGTTATTACAACTGCCTGGTAAAGTCAGATTATACTGACTGACCAGAGTATTTTTCCTACATAGGACGTCAAGTTAGATCAGAAGGTTGCTTGGTAAGCATGAGTTAGTTGGCTGTGGAGGCTGTGGACTGTAGCAGACCAAGAATGGGCATTAACATCTCACCTCTGACATTGGCTGTGAGACCTTGGCTTTCATGAACTTCAGTTTGTTCATTTGTAAATTGCAAATAATAATAATAGCCCGTTGGGCTACTGTGTGGTTCGGGTTTAATGAATATAAAGCACCTAGCCTGACAAAACAGAACTTTGATAAACTATTCTCTCAATATCATCAAGCCTATAGTGTCCTCTACAGAAACCATGTCTGCTTAGTAGATGAGACATTTGTGGTTGCTTGACTCCTTTTTTCTAGAAAGTTCTAGTCCTCTAGAGACTCATTATAATACATTTGTCCCTCTGAATTCTCGGTGTTTCACTCTACCTCCTCCTCTTCCATGCACCCAGGGTAATGTGCCCCTGGCACATGGGAGGCACTTAATGAATTTATTTTGAATACTTCAGCAACTTACTTGTTTTTTGTTTTTTTTTTGAGACAGAGTTTTGCTCTTGTTGCCCAGGCTGGAGTGCAATGGCGCGATCTCAGCTCACCGCAACCTCCGCCTCCTGGGTTCACGCAAGTCTCCTGCCCCAGCCTCCTGAGTAGCTGGGATTACAGGCACGCGCCACCATGCCCAGCTAATTTTTTGTATTTTTAGTAGAGATGGGGTTTCACCATGTTGACCAGGATGGTCTCGATCTCTTGACCTCGTGATCCACCCACCTTGGCCTCCCAAAGTGCTGGGATTACAGGCGTGAGCCACCCCACCCGGCCTTGTTTTGTTTTTGAGATGGAGTTTTGCTTCTGTTGCTCAGGCTGTAGTGCAGTGGCGTGATCTTGGCTCACTGCAACCTCCACCTCCTGGGTTCAATTGATTCTCTTCCCTCAGCCTCCCGAGTAGCTGGGATGGGATTACAGGCATGTGCCACCATATCTGACTAATTTTGTATTTTTAGTAGACACGGTGTTTCCCCTTGTTGGTCAGGCTGGTCTCAAACTTCTGACCTCAGGTGATTCACCCGCCTTGGCCTTCCAAAGTGCTAGGATCACAGGCATGAGCCACCTCGCCTGGCCAGCAACTTACTTTTATAGATACATATAGACTATCCCTCTTCTATTAACTCATTCTTTCTCAGCTTACCCAACCACCAATCTACTGAGCTCATTCACTACATTTTGGTGCTTCTTAATGTTCTCGGAGAATAACCTTCACTCTAGTGCTGGCTTCTTTCATCCACTGGTAGAGGTTTGAATCAGATACAAGGGAGAACATTCCAGGCTGGGTGGATATTGTTTTAAAGGCGTTAAGGAAGGGCCAAGTGAAGAGTTCTTGACTGAAACGAAGAGTACAAGATGGGCACAAAACAAAATCAGAGAGAAGCTTATATAGTGAGGGTGGAGACAGATCGTAGAGACTTTGAGGTCAGGCTGGAAAATCTGGCTTGATACATCTGGCCATTGGAAAAGCCAGGGGATTGTTCACGTAAGTTATGGTAAATTATTATTATTTTTTGACACAGAGTCTTGCTCTGTCGCCCAGGCTGGAATGCAGTGGCATGATCTTGGCTCACTGCAACCTCTGCCTCCCGGGTTCAAGTGATTCTCCTGCCTCAGCCTCCTGAGTAGCTGAGATTACAGGCAGGCACTACCACACCTGGCTAATTTTTGTATTTTTTTTTTTTTTTTTTTTTTTGAGACGGAGTTTCGCTCTTGTTACCCAGGCTGGAGTGCAATGGCGCAATCTCGGCTCACCGCTACCTCCGCCTCCTGGGTTCAGGCAATTCTCCTGCCTCAGCCTCCCGAATAGCTGGGACTACAGGCGTGCGCCACCACGCTCAGCTAATTTTTTTGTAGTTTTAGTAGAGACGGGGTTTCACCATGTTGACCAGGATGGTCTCGATCTCTTGACCTCGTGATCCACCCGCCTCGGCCTCCCAAAGTGCTGGGATTACAGGCTTGAGCCACCGCGCCTGGCCAATTTTTGTATTTTAGTAGAGACGGGGTTTCACCATGTTGGCCAGGCTGGTCTCAATCACTTGACCTCGTGCCTCAACCTCCCAAAGTGCTGGGATTATGGGCATGAGCCACCACGCCAGGCCAGTTATAGTAATTTTAAATGTAATTTGTATATATTAGGTTAAAGAATTGAGGTTAGGATATTAGAGTCATTACATTTATAATGAAAAACAGCATTTCCTGCCCCACCTTTCCAACCCACTGTCCAGAGGCAACCGTAATCTGTATTTCGTTACATAAATTGTTAGCATTTACAACATTATGTAGTTCACACCAATTACATTTTTTCTGTACAATTTTTTTGTTTTTCATAATACGTTTTAACTTTTACTATTTAATATATATATATATATATATATTTTTTTTTTTTGAGGAGTCTCACTCTGTTGCCCAGGCTGGAGTGCAGTAGTGCAATCTCAGCTCACTGCAACCCCCACCTCCCAGGTTCAAGTGATCCTCCTGCCTCAGCCTCCCAAATAGCTGAGATTACAGGCGCCTGCCGCTACACCCTGCTAATTTTTGTATTTTTAGTAGAGACAGGGTTTTACCATGTTAGTCAGGCTGGTCTTGAACTCCTAACCTCAGGTAATCCACCCACTTCAGCCTCCCAAAGTGCTGCGATTACATGCATGAGCCACCTCACCTAGCCATCGTTTTTTAATTTAATGTTTTAAATGTGTTTTTCCTAGTTAAAATTGCCTTGTTTTAAATATTTCATTTATTTATGTTTAGAGACAAGGTCTTGCTTTGTTGCTCAGGCTGGAGTGCCGTGGCACAATTATGGCTCACCGGAGCCTCGAACTCCTGGGCTCAAGCGACCCTCCTGCCTGGGGGGTCCTTAGCTCCAAAGCAGCTAAGACTGTAGATACACACCACCACACCTGGCCAGTTTTTCTGTTTTTTCAGAGATGAGGTCTCGCTATGTTGCCAAGGGTAGTCTCAAACTCCCGGCCTCACTTTTTTATTTACTTCATTTTTTGTGTGCTTACGACCAAATCAACCCTAAATGTTCCAATAAAGATGTAAACTGATCAGATACATTAAATAACCCATGAGTTTACTTTTTTTTCCTGAACATGTTCTTGCCAGAACCCTCTCTGCCTGTTCTGACCTGGACTGGTTGTTCTCTGAGCTCAGCACGTACCTGGGGTTTTCCTTCACCAACAACTTGGAAATTTTCTCAAACTTACTGTGTGGGATTTTCTGTTTCCTGGATCTCAGGTATTCATCTTTCTTGGTTTGGGGTGTGTGTGTGTGTGTGTGTGTGTGTGTGTGTAGAGGGGAGGAGGAGGAATATACATCTTCCAGTACATTGCTGAGAAAAAGCATGGAACAAATAAAATTTTTGATGTGCAAGACCACAGTAGAAAATGTTTTTATTTTATTTTCTTTCACAGGCTGGGATTATGATTTTAGTTTGAAAAGCATGTTTCCTTAGGCCGGGCACGGTGGCTCAAGCCTGTAATCCCAGCACTTTGGGAGGCCGAGGTGGGTGGATCACAAGGTCAAGAGATCGAGACCATCCTGGTCAACATGGTGAAACCCCGTCTCTACTAAAAATACAAAAATTAGCTGGGCACGGTGGCGCGTGCCTGTAATCCCAGCTACTCAGGAGGCTGAGGCAGGAGAATTGCCTGAATCCAGGAGGCGGAGGTTGCGGTGAGCCGAGATCACGCCATTGCACTCCAGCCTGGGTAACAAGAGTGAAACTCCGTCTCAAAAAAAAAAAAGAAAAAGAAAAGCATGTTTCCTCTGAATTTTGAAGGCACCTCTCAGTTTCTTCTGTTGAGCAAACGAATGCTGATTTTATGTTGACATAGAGCAATATGGTGTTATTCCAATTCTTGATCTTTTATGTGTGACGTGTTTTACCTTTCTAGAAAGTTTTAGAATCTTCTCTGTAAAATGAGGCTAATATGAGTACCTGCCTCACTGGATTAGTACCATAATTGTGAGGATTAAACCAATTAATATATCACAAGCCTTTAAAATGGTCTCTGACCAGTGGTAAATCTTAAATGTGTTTGTTATCAGTTTTTCTCATTTTAGTGCAATTTTGGGAGAGATGACATAAAGATATGTTCAAGCGGTCATATGTGACAAGGACTGCAGAAGTTAATATTTTTAAACTTTCCTCTTAGCATTTTTGCGGAGGTTATTTTCTTCCAAGACTGAAAAAATAGCCAAAAGGTGAAATGACTTAAGGAATATTGATTGACTCAGGGATATTGATTAGGGCAATGACCCAGCTAATTATAATAAGTTGGTACACACATTAGAATATATAGAGAGAAGGCAGGATGTTATTGTCTGCTGAGGCTTCATGCTAACATTAAATCATGTTCCCTAAAAATGGTGGATTCTTTTTTTTTTTTTTTTTTGAGACAGAATCTTGCTCTGTTGCCCAGGCTGGAGTGCAATGGCCCAATCTCTGTTCACTGCAACCTCCACCTCCTGGGTTCGAGCAATTCTCCTGCCTCAGCCTCCCAAGTAGCTGAGATTACAGGTGCCCACCGCCACACCCAGCTAATTTTCGTATTTTTGTGTGTGTGTGTGTGTGTGTGTGTGTGTTTTACAGGCAGTCTTACTGCTATTTCGTATAAGCCAGGAATTTTTGTATTTTTAGTAGAGACAGGATTTCATCATATTGGCCAGGCTGTTCTCGAACTGCTGACCTTGTGATCTGCCCACCTCAGCCTCCCAAAGTGCTGGGATTACAGGCGTGAGCCACTGTGCCCGGCCTGGTGGATTCATTTCTACAGTAAACCTGTTCTCATTCCTCTCTATGTCCTCAGCACCTAGCCCACTATTTAATTCATGGTAGGCAGTAGATAAAAACCCCTTGGCAGTGTGTCTGAGAGGAAGGAAGTAGTAAGTATGAGCTCTGTATTTATGTAACACACATCATCTACTTAGAAACTCTGTTTTCCTTCTCTTTCTAGTGACCTTTGTTAGAGAAAGAATTTGGGCGGAATTGTGAATTTCCCCAAATATTTGCATTTGATCTTCAAAGTATCCAGAGAATTAAACAGGTTTTTGAAGACTGTCTCTAGTGCTTACTAGCTATGAACAAGTTACCTAATTTCTTGTTGTTTTTCTAAAAAAAATTGAGGATTGCCTCCTGTGAGGATTAAATTAGATCATCTATGTCAAGCACTCAATGCATATTAGCTATTGCTAGTGAGCAGTGGGGAGGCTGGGGAGGGCTAACATGGGGAGAAATGACAGATGTAGGTGACGGGGGGATGGAGACAGCAAACCACATTGCCATGTGTGTACCTGTGCAACAATCCTGCATGATCTGCACATGTACCCCAGAACTGACAGTACAATTTAAAAAGAAAATTTTTTTTTAGACAGAGTCTCGCTCTGTCGTCCACGCTGGAGTGCAGTGGTGTGATCTCAGCTCACTGCAGCCTCTGCCTCCGGGTTCAAGTGATGCTCCTGTCCCAGCCTCCAGAGTAGCTGGGATTGTGGGTGTGCACTACCACACCTGGCTAAGTTTTGTATTTTTAGTTGAGACAGGGCTTCACCATGTTGCCCAGGCTGATCTCAAACTCCCAAACTCAGGTGATCCTCCCGCCTTAGCCTCCCAAAGTGCTGGGATTACAGGCATGAGCTACCACGCCCAGCCGAACTAAAGCACTTTATTTTTTTGAGATGGAGTCTCACTCTGTCGCCTAGACTGGAGTGCAGTGGCATAATCTCAGCTCACTACAACCTGTGCCTCCCAGGTTCAAGCAATGCTCTGGCTCAACCTCCCGAGGAGCTGGGATTATAGGTGGTTAACGCCACAACTGGCTAATTTTTTTTTTTTTTTTTTTTAAATAGAGACGGGGTTTCACCATGTTGGCCAGACTGGTCTCGAACTTCTGACCTCTAGTGATCCACCTGCCTCAGCCTCCCGAAGTGCTGGGATTACAGGTGTGAGCCACCGTGCCCAGCCAATTTTTTATATTTTTAGTAGAGATGGGATTTCCCCATCTTGGCCAGGCTGGTCTCGACCTCCTGACGTTGTGATCCACCCGCCTCAGCCTCCCAAAGTGCTGGGATTACAGGCATGAGCCACCGTGCCCTGCTGAGCTAAAGCATTATTAGACTTATCAGAACACAGAAATTAAAGGACTTGTTCAGGTAGTTCTGTGAGTGACTGATCTTGGCTTAAAGACTGGCACTGAATGATTCACAGTGCAACTGTTACAGGCGTGTAATTTATATTCTTGCTCACTGCTGTATCCCGCACCTAAAATAGTATCTGGTAAATAACAGGCATTCATTTATGTGATAATTAAATTAATGTGTGCAAAAAGTTTTCATCGGCCGGGCATGGTGGCTCATGCCTGTAGCCCCAGCACTTTGGGAGGCCGAGGCAGGTGGATCACGAGGTCAAGAGTTTGAGACCAGCCTGGCCAACATGGTGAAACACCATCTCTACTAAAAATACAAAAGTTAGCTGGGCTTGGTGGCATGTGCCTGTAATCTTAGCTACTTGGGAGGCCGAGGCAGGAGAATCGCTTGAACCTGGGAGACAGAGGTTGCAGTGAGCTGAGATCATCGTGCCACTGCACTCTGGCCTGGCAACAGAGTGAGACTCTGTCTCAAAAAAAAAAAAAATTTTTTTTTAATTCTGGAAATGGCTTCATAGATGATTTAATGAAATGAACCAAATTCTCACACTGGGAGACCCAGATGCTTTCAGGTGAGCCACAGGCATGCTTTGTGCTTGTTTTGTCTTTCGCATCTTCACAGTGCTTTTTAAACCACTGAAGTCATTATCAAATTTGGTTTGACCAAATGAGTCAAACAGAAAGCCAAATGAGGCAAGTACAAATAGAAAAGCCAAACGAGTGGCTTATGTAAGACAGAAGTTTATTCCTCTCTCATGTAAAAGAAAAGCCAAAGATGGGCAATTCAAGGTGGTGGCTCCCGAGTCAGCCAGAACCTAGGCACCGATGTTTCTGCTCCACCATTCTTGACAAACGGCTTTCACTCTCAGTACTGTGCTGTGATACAAAGTGGCTGCTGCAGTTCCAGCCATTTGCATTCATTCTATCAGGAAGGAGAAAGATGCGGAGGGCAAAAGCCTTTTTTTTTTTTTTTTTTTTTTTGGAGACCGAGTTTCTCTCTTGTTACCAGGCTGGAGTGCAATGGCGTGATCTCGGCTCACTGCACCCTCCGCCTCCTGGGTTCAGGCAATTCTCCTGCCTCAGCCTCCCGAGTAGCTGGGATTACAGGCACGCGCCACCGTGCCCAGCTGATTTTTTGTATCTTTAGTAGATACGGGGTTTCACCATGTTGACCAGGATGGTCTCAATCTCTTGACCTCGTGATCCACCCGCCTCGGCCTCCCAAAGTGCTGGGATTACAGGCTTGAGCCACCGCACCCAGCCTAAAAGCCTTTAATTTCTCCATTTGTCTTGTTATCCACGCAAGGTGCAGGGGAGACTGGGTAATGTATTGTTTCATCCAGGAAGCTTGCTGCCTAGATTCAAAGCAGCGTTCTAAAGAAAAGGGGGAAATGGATATTGGGTAGGCAGTCTCTGTCAGAGTTGTCAACATTTTGCAAATCAGAAATTTCCAAATAGAAATCTGGGTTTTTAGCTTTTCTTGAAAAATCGGAAGATGGAGCTGAGGTTTTGGGCCAGAGAGAAGGAAAGAATGAGCTGGATTTGAAAGGAGGATGGATGAACTGCAGAAGGCCCACGAAGCAGACCAGGGAGAAGGGAGCTGACATCCGAGGACTTGAGAAGTGATTGCGGAATTTGCACCCTAGTTTGATAACAGTAGTGCTTTGAAGGCTGGGCATAGTGGCTCCCACGTGTAATCCCAGCACTTTGGGAGGTCAAGGTGGGAAGACTGCCTGAGCTGAGGAGTTCGAGACCAGCCTGAGCACCATAGCAAGATCTCGTCTCTACAAAAAATTTGAAAAGATTAGCAGGGTGTGGTGGCACATACCTGTGGTCTCAGCTACTCAGGAGGCTGAGGTGAGAGAACCACTTGAGCCCAAAAGGTGGAGGTTGCAGTGAGCCATGATTGTACCACTGCGCTCCAGCCTGGACAACACAGTGAGACCCCATCCCAAAAAACTCGAATAGTGTTTTGAGAGGATGAAACTAGTAGAGGGTCTGTAGAAGAAGAGAAGGCAGAAAGAACAGTTAGGGAACTATTACCGAGTTCCAAGCCGGAGTGAGGAGGGTCCAGATCAGCAGTGTCAACAGGAGTACAGTATAAGCCATGCAGCTCATTCAGAAATTTTCCTGGCCACAGTTTGAAAAGGAAAACAGATGAAATTAATTTTAACAATATATCTTACTTACCCAATATAGCTGAAATATCATTTCAACATGTAATCAGTATAAAAAGTCATCAATGAGACCTGTTACATTCTTTGGGTTTTTAGCTTTAGTTTTTGTTTTGAGACAGGTTCTCACTCTGTCACCCAGGTTGGAGTGCAGTGGTGCAATCTCAGCTCACTGCAACCTCCACCCCCGGGGCTCAAGGGAGCCTCCCACCTCAGCCTCCTGAGTAGCTGGGATTACAAGCGTGTGCCATCATGCCCAGCTAATTTTTTCATGTGTGTATTTTTAGTAGAGATGGGGTTTTACCATGTTTGCCAAGCTGGTCTAGAACCCCTGACCTTCAGCAATCCTTCCGCCTCAGCCTTCCAAAGTGCTGGGATTACAGACACAAGCCACTGCACCCGGCCTGATCTGTATTTAGAGTGCATAAAATTTATAGTTGAAGAAGTAGATTCACATAACCAAATTATTCTTCACATGATAAAATTTTTCCAACAACTAAATCAAGTGTATCCATTTTTACATTTAAGTTAAAATGAAATTAAAAATTCAGTTCTTCAGTCACATTCACCATGTTTCAAGTACTCAATAGCCACATGTGGTGCCCAGTGACTTCCATATTGGATCGCACGTTCCAGACAGGGAAAGAAGACAGAAATAAAGAACCCAGTTTCAGACGTGGCTCATAAAAGATGCTCGTCAGATGGAACACTTCTGACAAAACCTGTGTCACCGTTGTCTTCCGAAAGCATGGACTTCTCTCATCAATCACATCCCTTAGATTTGCCAGACCCTTTTACACTCCTGTGCTTTGCCTGAAATGCTTTTCCTTTCCTTCCCTCCCTCCCTCCTTTCTTCTTTCCTTCCTTCCTTCCTTCTTTCTTTCTCTCTCTCCTTTTTTCCTTTCTTTCAATGGCATGATGTCTGGTTTACTGTAACCTCTGCCTCCTGGGTTCAAGCGATTTTCCTGCCTCAGCCTCCCTAGTAGCTGGGATTACAGGCCTGTGCCACCATGTCTGGCTATAGCCCACTGGCTTTGGAGGAGCTGTTTCAGAGTACAGTCTGGTGTGGCCAAGGTTCAGGGTCATATGATACAAAGCAAGGTGACTACATGGAGCATACACGTCTTAGAAGGAAAATATGGGTAAGACATATATACCTAGTGTTACATGGACCATCCACTCTCTTCTATTTGGTTTCATTTATTTTTCTCTTCAAAACAGTCTCATTCTGTCTTCCAGGCTGGAGTGCAGTGGCTCAATTTCAGCTCACTGCAACTTCCACTTCCTGGGTTCCAACGATTCTCCTGCCTCAGTCTCCTGAGTAGCTGGGATTACAGGTGCCACCACTACAAATTTTTATGCTTTTAGTAGAGACAGGGTTTTACCATGTTGGCCAGGCTGGTCTTGAACTCCTGACCTTGAGTGGTTCACCTGCCTTGGCCTACAAAAGTGCTGGGATTAAAGGCACGAAGCACTGCTCCTGCCCTCTCTTTGGCTTTATACACCTAAAGAGAAAGAGGGGGCCGGGCGCGGTGGCTCAAGCCTGTAATCCCAGCACTTTGGGAGGCCAAGGCAGGTGGATCATGAGGTCAAGAGATCGAGACCATCCTGGTCAACATGGTGAAACCCTGTCTCTACTAAAAATACAAAAAATTAGCTGGGCATGGTGGCGCGTGCCTGTAATCCCAGCTACTCAGGAGGCTGAGGCAGGAGAATTGCCTGAAGCCAGGAGGCGGAGGTTACAGTGAGCTGAGATTGCGCCATTGCACTCCAGCCTGGGTAACAAGAGCGAAACTCCGTCTCAAAAAATAAATAAATAAATAAATAAATAAATAAATAAATCCAGCCAAGAACTTCCTTTAAAGATTCCTTGTCAGTGGAGAGAGAGGAAGTTCATCTTCAGCACATTTTCCATGTGGTTCAGTTGTGTTCCCCAGACCACCACTTTGCAATGTGCATGCTCAAGGACAACAGAGAAGGTTCTAGAAGCAGTTTTTCTGCACTACTTGAAGTTTTCTTTTTGTTTAAAGGTTGATTGTTTGGCTGGATGCGGTGCTCACGTTTGTAATCCCAGCACTTTGGCAAGCCAAAGTAGGAGGATCTCTTGAGCCCAGGAGTTCAAGCCCAGCATGGGCAATGTAGGAAAACCCTGTCTCTACAAAAACGTAAAAATAGAAATAAAATGGTTAATTGAGGCCCAGCATGGTGGCTCATGCCTGTAATCCCAGCACTTTGGGAGGCCGAGGTAGGCAGATCACTTGAGGTCAGGAGTTCGAGAGCAGCCTGGCCAACATGGTGAAACCCCATCTTTACTAAAAATATAAAAATTAGCAGCCAGGCGTGGTGGCTCACGCCTGTAATCCAAGCACTTTGGAGGCCAAGGCGGGCGGATCACCTGAGATTGGGAGTTCAAGACCAGCCTGACCAACGTGGTGAAACCCCGTCTTTATTTTTTTTTTAATAAAAAATATAAAAATTAGCTGGGAGTGATTGTACATGCCTATAGTCTCAGCTACTCAGGAGGCGGAGGCAGAAGATTCACTTGAACCTGGGAGGCAGTGGTTGCAGTGAGCCAAGATCACACCACTACATGCCAGCCTGGCCGACTGAGCAAGACTGCGTCTTAAAAAAAAATTAATCAATGGATGAAAGGTAAGCAAAAACAAACAAAACAAAATAAACAGTGGTATTGCTTTTGAAATGATGACAAAGGTCACAGTATTTGCAGGGATGAAACTGCTGTGAACTGGGCACAGTGGCTCACACCTGTAATCCCAGCACTTTGGGAGGCTGAGGTGGGTGAATTACCTGAGGTCAGGAGTTCGAGACTGGCCTGACCAACATGTTGTAACCCTATCTACTAAAAATGCAAAAATTAGCCAGGCGTGGTGGCGGGCACCTGTAATCCACTACTCAGAAGCCTGAAGTAGGATTGCTGGAACCCAGGAGGTGGAGGTTGCAGTGAGCAGAGATTGCACCACTGCACTCCAGCCTGGGAGACAGAGTGAGACTCCATCCAAAATTAAAAAGAAAAAAGAAAAAAGAAAATGAGGCCAAAATGTTTATAGAACCTGGGATTCCTGTGACGCTGTGCTCTTGAACTGTTTCAAAGCCTAGTCTGGGCACCTGTTTTTGTGCCTTAAAAGGCAGGTCATTCAAGGCCTTCAGAAGGAGGGAAAAGAAACCAAAGAACAGGTGTATCCAACAGCACCCTGGGGAGGAACACGTCCTTCGTTACGCTGAATTTGAAAGTGGACATCTTCAAGCCTCTAGGACTATCGTTCATCGTCACTGCTGGCAAAACGCCCGTCTGTCTCTGACAACTGTGTAAGATGTATATGTATTTGCTACAATTCTAAGAAAGGTAAGGTCCCTGTTTCCTGTGGAAAGCAGTGCCAATATGGAAGGCAGTCTGTGGCATCTTTTATTTTTCTATGCCTCAAAGCAAGATGACTGATTTGCCAGTGTATGTCTAGTTGAGCTGCTGGGTCACTGAAGTTTTCCTACTATGCAGAGTCAGCCACATACATTTTCAGTGTTCTCACAGTGTCTACTGTGAAGCTATGAACTAGGATTGCAATTTACATTAAGCAAATTGGTATTGAATATCTCTCTTGCGCCAAGCACGGTAGTAAGCACGGAAATAGCAGAGTAAGTAAGATATATTCCCTATCCTAAAGTTACGCATAGTGACTAGGGAAAGCAGCCCAATAACAACCAACTACGACGTAGTACAATGTGTGCTTGGTAGAGATATTCACAGCATGCCACCTACGCCCAGTTAAGGGAAGGAGTATCTTGTTTCATTTATTCTAAGATGTACACTAATGTCTCTGAAATCCAGATGCAACTTACGATAGATGGTGTCTCATCATCATCATCATAATTATTATTATTATTAATTTTGAGACAGGGTCTCACTCTATCACCCAGGCTTCAGCTCAGTGGCATGATCTCGGTTCACTGCAACTTCTGTCTCCAAGACTCAGGCAATCCTCCCACCTCAGCCTCCTAAATAGTTGGTGCTACAGGTGCACACCACCATGCTCAGCTAATTTTTTGTATTTTTATTAGAGATAGGGTTTTGCCATGTTGTCTAGGCTGGTCTCAAACTCCTGGGCTCAAGTGTTCTGCCTGTCTCAGCCTCTCACAGTGCTGGGATTACAGGCGTGAGCCACTGTGCTGGGCCTCACAATTATTACTGACAGGTTTTTTCCTTAATGATGCACAAAACAATGGTTCCTCTTACAATCGATGACATCTTCAATTAGGCATGTTGGGGCCCAGCGTGGTGGCTCACGCCTATAATCCCAGCACTTTGTGAGGGCAAGGCAGGTGGATCACTTGAGGTCAGGAGTCTGAGACCAGCCTGGCCAACATGGTGAAACCCATCTCTACTAAAAATACAAAAATTAGCTGGGTGTGGTGGTGCACACCTGTAATTCCAGCTACATAGGAGGCTGAGGCAGGAGAATCACTTGAACCTGGGAGGCGGAGGTTGCAGTGAGCCGAGATCATGCTAACGAACTTCAGCCTGTGTGACAGAGTAAGACTCTGTCTCCAAAAAAAAAAAAAAAAGCATGTTGATTGTGTAGTGTGTAGCAGAGTCACACAGAGATGAGGAGAGATGCATAGAGAAAGTGGTTCTTGAGTTTGAGTCACTGATGAATGAGTAGGATTTTTGCTGGATGGAAAAGCACTGTGCTGTGTTGGAAGCCATCATCTAGAAGCCTAGAACCTAAATTCTAAATTCAGAGACTCTGGACTGTTCACTGCTTCGCAGTGAGACTGCTGTGAAGACAAATAACGATGACACTTATTTCACGTGAACTGCATGTCTGGCAAGGTATTAACTCTTTTAAACTTCAAAACAACCTTGGGAAATAAGATATATTATCATCCACATTTTAAAGGCGAGGAACCTGTAGAGATGAAATCAATTGCCCTTGCTTACATAGCAAGTACTCGGTAAATTAAAACCCAGGAGTGGGCTGGGTGTGGTGGCTCATGCCTGTAATCCCAGCACTGCGGGAGTCTGAGGCGGGAGGATCACCTGAGATACAGTAAGCCAGAAGTCTCACTGAATACACAATGTGCACTAAGGAACAAGCAGGTATATACCTTTCTTGCTTTTTATCACAAGCAACAGAAACAAACTCTGCCTGACATTGAAATATTGTATTAATTAAAAGGTTATAAGATGGGTTTACACTTTTATCTCTCATATTCAACATAGTATAAATTTATACTTTTACCACTCATATTCAGCATAGTATTAGAAATCTTAGCAAGACAAATAAGGCAAGAGAGAGGAATAAAAGGCATCCAATTGGAAAAGAAGAGGTCAGATTTTCCCTCTTTGCAGATGACATGCTTATACAAAGAAAAAAAAATAGAAAAACCTAGACTCCACCACAAAACTCTTAGACAAATTGAGTAAAGTGTCAGGATACAAAATCAACATACAAAAATCAGTAGTGTTAGCTGGACGCGGTGGCTCCCAGCACTGTGGGAGGCAAAGGCGGGCAGATCACAAGGTCAGGAGTTTGAGACCAGCCTGGCCAATATGCTGAAACCGCATCTCTACTGTAAATACAAAAATTAGCCGGGCGTGGTGGCACGTGCCAGTAATCCCAGCTACTCGGGAGGCTGAGGCAAGAGAATCTCTTGAACCCGGGAGGCGGAGGTTGCAGTGAGCCGAGATCGCGCCACTGCACTCCAGCCTGGGCAACAGAGCCAGACTTCATCTCAAAAAGAAAAAAAAATCAGTAGTGTATCTATACACCAATGAAGAACTGGCTGAAATAGAAATCAAGAAGGCAATCCCGTTTATAATAATTATGCACACACAAAAACCCTACAGATCTAACCAAGAAGGTGAAAGCTCGCTATAGGGAAAACTATAAAACGCTAATGAAAGAAATTGATGAGTACACAAACAGAAGGAACGATATCCTATGCTCATGAATTGGAATAATTAATATTGTTAAAATATCCATACTACCCACAGCAATCTACAGATTGATGCAATCTACCAAAATACCAGTGACATTCTTCACAAAAAGAAAAACAACCCTTAAATTTATACAAAACCAAAAAGGTTTAATACCTGAATACCCAAAGCAATCTTGAGCAAAAAGAACAAAACTGGAGGCATCACACTATCTGACTTGTAAACATATTATAAGGCTACACTAACCCAAACAGCATTGTATTGGTATAAAAATAGACACATAGACCAATGGAAGAGAATAGAGAACTCAGAAGTAAATCCCACATATTTATAGCCAACTGATTTTTGACAAAAGTACCAATAACATGCACTGAGGAAAGGACACTCTCTTCAATAAATGGTGCTGGGAAAATTGGACATGCATAAGCAAAAGAATGAAAGTAGACCTCTGTCTCTCACTATACACAATAATCAACTCAAGATGGATTAAAAACTTAAATTTAAGACCCAAAACTATAGAACTACTAGAAGAACATACAGGAAACACTCCAGAACATTGGTCTAGGCAAATATGTATATATTTTTTCACACACATACAAATTCCACTTAAATGGTCTAGGCAAATATTTTATGGCTAAGACCACAAAAGCAGAGGCAACTAAAACAAAAATAGACAAATGGTTGAGTACACTGACTCAAAAAGAAAAAAAAAAAAATAAACAAATGGGACCGTATTAAACTAAAAGGCTTCTGCACAGCGCAGGAAACAATCAGCAGAATGAAGAGCGATCCTGTTGAATGGGAGAAAATATTTATAAACTATTCATCTGAAAAGAGACGAATATGCAGAATATACAAGAAACTCAACTCAAGAGTGAAAAATTTGGCTGGACCTGGTGACTCATGCCTGTAATCCCAGCATTTTGGGAGGCCAAGGTGGGCAGATCATCTGAGGTCAGGAGTTTGAGACCAACCTGGCCAACATGGTGAAACCCCGTCTCTACTAAAAATTACAAAAAATTAGCTGGGCATGGTGGCGCGTGCCTGTAATCCCAGCTACTCGGGAGGCTGAGGCAGGAGAATTGCCTGAACCCAGGGGTCGGAGGTTGCGGTGAGCCGAGATTGTGCCATTGCACTCCAGCCTGGGTAAACAAGAGCGAAACTCCGTCTCAAAAAAAAAAAAAAAAAAAAATGAGGCTGGCACGGAGGCACATGCCTGTAGTCCCAGCCACTCAGAAGGTTGAGGCACAAGTATCGTTTGAACGCAGGAGGTATAGGTTGCAGTGAGCCAAGATTGCACCACTGCACTCCAGCCTGGGCAACAGAGACTTGATCTCAAAAATAGTAATAGTCAATTTAAAAAAGAGAGTTTAGGCTAAATACCTACATCTGATGATTTGTAATGGTTCTCCAATTTTCTCATGCACTAGAATCACCTGGCGGGCTTGTTAAAACACAGAATGTTGAGCCCTGCCCTCCCAGTTTCTGATTCTGTAGATCTGGAGTGGGATCAGGTGTTTTGTGTATTTAGTTTGTTTGTTTTGTATATTTCTAACAAGACCCCAGCTAATACTGATGCTGCTGGTCTGGGGTCCACACTCCGAGAACCACTAATCTAGGTTCTGGACCAACAATTCTATGTTATGATGTCATTGAGATATGTGTAAAAGTCACAAGTAATGGTTCAATCTGCAGGTGGACAGGGAGGTGAGATAATCTCTGAGGATTTTTCAAACCCTGGGAGTCTATGGTCCAGGACCATCCTGTAGATATGATTTATTTTCTATGTATCATCATGTGTCACAGATCTACTCATCACCCTAGTTACTTCCCTATGCGTTCTCTACAGATTGTCACTGTTCTGTTAACATGGGGTATCCAGAATTTGAGACATACTCCAGTTGAAGTCTGACTCCTCTCCCTTACTTTGTTCATTAATTATCTATGCATTTCATTCAGCAGCTGTAGCATATAACTGGCCACATTTTGAGGTTCTTATCCACTGAAGTGTAAAGCTGGCTTGCTTTCTATTCCCCTTCCTCCCTTCTTTTCTCTCTCTTTCCTTCCTTCCATGCTCATATCTTTTCGTATTACAATGATTGTGGAAGCCTATGTTTAGGATTTAACATTTATCCCTGTTAAATTGCATTGCTTTAGATTTGACCTATTATATTTACCCATTATAATGTCTTAATCGTAAATTTGTTGTTTGGTACAATTACAATGACTTTAAACTTTGTGACAGCTAAAGATATGACCAGGCCGGGTGCACTGGCTCACACCTGTAATCCTAGCACTTTGGGAGACCAAAGTGGGTGGATCAGCTGAGGACAGGAGTTCGAGACCAGCCTGGGTAACATGGTGAAACCCTGTCTCTACCAAAAGTCCAAGTAAGGTGGCACACACCTGTAATCCCAGCTACTCAGGAGGCTGAGGCACGAGAATAGCTTGAACCTGGGAGGCAGATGTTGCAGTGAGCCGAGATCATGCCACTGCACTCCAGCCTGGAAGACAGAGTGAGACTTTGTTTCAAAATAAATAAACTAAACTAAACTAAAATAAAGATGTGATCAGCACAGCGAAATATTCTTATTCATTCAATTATTAATTCAATAGTTATTTATAAGTCCCGCCATATTATACTCACTACTCTGGTCTCAAGCATGAAAAATATGTTGATCAGAGACCGGGTGCGGTGGCTCACGCCTGTATCCCCAGCACTTTGGGAGGCTGAAGTGGGCAGATCACCTGAGATTGGGAGTTCAAGACCAGCCTGGCCAACATGGGGAAATCCCGTGTCTACTAAAAATTCAAAAAAATTAGCCAGGCATGGTAGTGGGCACCTGTAATTCTAGCTACTCGGGAGGCTGAGGCAGGAGAATTGCTTGAACCCAAGAGGTGGAGGTTTCAGTGAGCCAAGTTCATGTCACTGCACTCCAGCCTGGGTGACAGAGTGAGACACCATCTCAAAAAAAAAAAAAATTAGAAAAGCAGGATTGATTTCCCATTAGGGGAAATTAGATTTTTTTCAATTCCTATATAAATTCATGAGAAATTTTCATTCAAGAATTAGCAAATCAGAGAAATAGTATATACAAAAATGATTATAAAATAATTTGGAAACTATTTCATCATCTTTAATTTTAATGAAACCAGTTTTCTATTTATTTAAAATATACAAACATGGTCAGAATGATAGCTTGCGATCATTACTGTATTAATATGTAGTAGAAGACTCTTCCGGGGCTCAGTGAAAAATAAGCAAATTTCATTTTCTCCATGTGTATGTGTAAAATAAACATTTTGTACAGGATTCTGGAAAGCTGCTGTGCTATGCCATTTTTTTGGTTATTCTAGAAGGTAACCAGACACTGCTCAAAGAACTTACATATTTGCATCTGGTTTTTAAAAAGTAGAGAGAAAAAAAGTGCTAACTCTGTCTAGAGAGGAATATCAGGTGGATGGGGTGAGAAAGGAAAAAGGCGGCCTTTTCACATACAGCTGCTGTCACTGTTGAATTTTGTACCATGTGCGTATATTATTGATTAAAAAACAATCTTTTAAATAGTGGAAAAATAATGTTAATGAACACTATCCTTTTCACTGAGAGTTTCTTTCTATAAAACCTGAAAGCCTTAAATACAAAGAAGGCAAACTAAATTCCCTGAAAAGTTCCATTCGGGTCTGATAATATATTAGTTAAGTCGGTTAAGTGAACCACATTAAAATAGATTTATTTTATAACAATTTCTAATCTTGGCCTGCTGGGCATCCAAATGAAAACTGAACTGTTTCTACAAAGATGCCCAATTCGTTGCGAATGTTTTACCAAGACCACCAAAATTTTAAACACGAACGCTTTTAAGATACAGTGAACAGGATAGTAAGCTTGATTGAGTGAGTGAGTGATTTTGAGACGGTCTCGTGCTGTTGCTCAGGCTGGAGTGTGGTGGTGCTGCCTTGGCTCACGGCAATCTCTGTCTTCCGAGTTCAAGTGATTCTCCTGCCTCAGCCTCCTGAGTAGCTGGGATTACAGGTGCCCACCACCACACCCTGCTATTTTTTGTACTTTTGGTAGAGATGGGGTTTCACCATGTTGGCCAGGGTGGTCTCAAGCTCCTGACCTTGTGATCTGCCCGCCCTGGCCTCCCAAAGTGTTGGGATTACAGGCGTGAGCCACCCACCGCGCCCGGCCAGTAAGCTAGATTTAGATATTAAAATTCAAAATCTATTTTTTTGGAGTAGTTTGGGTAACTGTGTAAGTTTTGGATTGTATGCTTGATTGTTGCTGACAAAATTGCCTATGAACAATCAGCAATTTACATTAACCCTGACTGCCTATTTAAGGCACATAAAACCAGAGTTTTCCAGACAAGACTGTGTACGAGAGAGAGAGACATTGAAAACATCGGTGGGGATAGTGGCTCATGCCTATAATGCCAAACCTTGAGGCCAGCAGTTTGAGACCAGCCTGGGCAATACGGGGAGACCCTGTCTGTACGAACATTAAAATATTAGTAGGGCGTGGTGGGGCACACCTGTAGTCCTAGCTACTCAGGAGGCTGAGGCAACAGGATTGTTTGAGCCCAGGAGTTTGATGTTCAGCGAGCTATAATTGTGCCACTGCACTCCAGCTTGAGTGACAGAGTGAGACCTTGTTTAAACAGGAGAAAAGTGATCCTCCCATCTCAGTCCTCTAAGTAGCTGGGACTACAGGCATGCGCCACCATGTCCAGCTAATTTTTCCCACTTTTGGTAGAGATGAGGTTTCGCCATGTTGCCCAGGCTGGTCTTGAACTCTTGGGCTCAAATAGTCTGCCTGCCTCAGCCTCCAAAATTGTTGGAATTATAGTTGTGAGCCACTGCATGCTAGCCTGGAGACAGAGATTATCAGTAGACACTCAGTGGATGATGACTCAGAATTTCTTTTCACTTTGTTCAGATTACCAGAAGAAAATGATTTATTTCTTGTCGAGTCATATAAAACAATTTGCTATTAACCTATGTATGAAAGGCCTGGCTTGGTAGTTCAGGCCTGTAATCCCAGCACATTGAGAAGCTGAGGTGAGTGGATCGCTTGAGCCCAGAGGTTAGAGACCAGCCTGAGCAACATAGTGAATCCTCATCTCTACAAAATATAAACAAAGTTAGCGGGGTGTGGTGGAATGCGCCTGTAATCCCAGCTCCTTGGGAGGCTGCTTAGCTTGGGAGGTAGAGACTGCAGTGAGCCATGACCGTGTCACTGCACTCCAGCCTGGGTGACAGATGAGACCCTGCAGGAAGGGAAGGGTGGGGAAGGGAGGGGAGGAGGGAACGGTGGGGGGGGGGAGAGAGGGGAACAGAGGGGAGAGGAGTGGGGGGAAGGGAGGGGGACAGAGGGGAGGGATGGGGAGGTTTCCTAAGTCCTGCCCTTAAACTGAAGAAATTGTATCAATGTCTGCTAATGTTAACAGTTCCACAGCAGGCAGAAAAGAAAACTAAACTGAAAGAGCCACTTGAGCAGAGGAGGGGGAGGAGAGGAGAGAGGGGGAGGGGAGGGGAGAGAAGGGGAGGGGAAGGGAAGGGACAGGAGAAAAGAAAGAAAGAGAGAGGGAAGGAAGGAAAATAAAGAGAAAGAAAAGAAAGAGGAAGGCAGGGAGGGAAAGAGAAAAGAAAACAGAAATAAGCTACATATGAGATTTGATGCTAAGCAAATATAGCTGGGTTGGGGAAAACTTTCCCAGCTTACCTGGTGCAATGGTATGACCTCCCTGGTGAAATTCTGGGCACTATAGTGGGTACCCAGCCGGTGTACCCCCTCCTCCTTCCACATCAGCCTCAGTAGCCAAGGTTTCCTAAGTTCTACCCTTAAACTGAACAAATTGTATCGATGTCTCCTAATGTTAACTAACAGTTCCACGGCAGGCAGAAAAGAAAACGAACTGAAAGAGCCACTTGAGCAGAGGAGGTAGACCAAATCTGTTACAAGCTTGGCATTCAGGGAAAACTCAAAGTCACAAGGCATAACTCAGAACCAGCCAGAAAAGCTCCTTGTGCCTTTGATCAGCACCCACTTGCCCACTTGGTCTCCCACAGAGCACTGTAGGGATTCTTTTTTTTTTTTTTTTTTTGAGACAGGGTTTCATTCTCACTGCCCAGGCTGGAGCACAATGGCGCAATCTCGGCTCACCGCAACCTCCGCCTCCTGGGTTCAGGCAATTCTCCTGCCTCAGCCTCCCGAGTAGCTGGGACTACAGGCACACGGCACCATGCCCAGCTAATTTTTTGTATTTTTAGTAGAGATGGGGTTTCACCTTGTTGACCAGGATGGTCTCGATCTCTTGACCTTGTGATCCACCCGCCTCGGCCTCCCAAAGTGCTGGGATTATAGGCGTGAGCCACCGTGCCCGGCCTAATTTTATATTTTTAGTAGAGACGGCTTTTCTCCATGTTGGTCAGGGTGGTCTCGAACTCCCGACCTCAGGTGATCCGCCCGCTTCGGCCTCCCAAAGTGCTTGGAATACAGGCATGAGCCACCGTGCGCAGCCTACTGTAGGGATTCTGAAATCATCACAAGTGGTTTTAACAGCTCCAGCTAGATATAGCTATAAGAACCAAGAATTTGTCCTGTAGGTGTATGACGAGTCGAGTCGCTTCTTCCTAAGCTGAGACCAAGCAGGCAGAGGCACACCTGTTCGAAGCTAAGATTCTGTTAAACAATAACCAGGGATGACTGATGACGTTCCTCCAGATGTCTGAAGACTCCCAGGGGCGAAAGGCCCCAACTGAAAGGCCTGGCAGTTGTTCCAAAGCCACATGGGATTATTGCAGCTTCCAGCTGCTCAGAATGAAACTGCCCAGGTCAGAGTTCTAGGAGCAGTGTAGTGACCCTTTAACGACACGTTCATTTCACCTGCATCTTCCAAACTCTCTGATTTTTTTTTTTCTTTTCAAGAACATGGAAAAAAATCTAAGAATAAAACAAATAGCAGTAACTGCTTTTTTTTTTTTTTTTTTTTTTTTTTTTTTTTTTTTTTTTTTTTTTTGAGACGTAGTTTCGCTCTTGTTACCCAGGCTGGAGTGCAATGGCGCAATCTCGGCTCACCGCAACCTCCGCCTCCTGGGTTCAGGCAATTCTCCTGCCTCAGCTTCCCGAGTAGCTGGGATTACAGGCACGCACCACCGTGCCCAGCTAATTTTTTGTATTTTTAGTAGAGACGGGGTTTCACCATGTTGACCAGGATGGTCCCGATCTGCTGACCTCGTGATCCACCCGCCTCGGCCTCCCAAAGTGCTGGGATTACAGGCTTGAGCCACCGCGCCCGGCCCAGTAACTGCTTTTTATCCTGTGTTGCCGCTTGTGCCAGACTCTGTGGAAGCGTCTAATATCCTACATCAACTCCGTTAATATTTCTTTATAGCATCTGCAAGGAAGTATCATTGTTCTTATTCGACAAATGAAAAAGCTGAGCCTCAGAGAGGGTAATTTGCTCAAGTCCACGTAGCTAACAAGTGGCAAAGATGGCGTCTGAATTCAGGATGGATCGGCCTGAACACCCACGATCTCTGCACTCAGCACAGACCTTCAGACTTTCATGCAGGGTTACGATGTGCTTGATCAGGCACGAAGTCTCTACCAACACAGGACTTTTCTGAGGACTAACTAAGAAAACATTAATAAGCCCCCAGCCTGTTGCCTGAAGTAGATTAGGAACCCAGTGAATGGTTACTTTGTTTTAAAATCATCACCCTACATTCTGGAGAATGCACCATGGACTGGGGCAGGCACACAATGCTTTCTCTATAGAGTTTTTAGTGGGTTCTGGGGACAACTATGATGTGTTTGAAAATAGCAACACTCACATGCTTCCGTAGTAAATCAGTTGGCCAAGTTCAAAATAGATTCTAAACATAGCAAGAGCAGAAATTCAATCTAAGATACCAAGTCATGGAAAGCAGCTGACAACATGGAAAGCAGTGGTTGCAACAGAGAAAAGGAAGCGCAGGCATAAGCCGAGGATGCGTTTGGATGAGATCATCCGACCTCCATTTCAGGTTTGCTCCGTTCTTCCTTCATAGCAGAACACACACCCATGCCTATGTGCATACATGCATATATATTCATGCAGATAAACTAGGAGCACACGTTCCTAGTTATCTGCAATCTCACCGTTTACAGACCTAGGAATGCTGAGGTTTTTGTACTTATTGCACTACACAATACGCAGTTCCTTAACATTTTTAGGTGGAAAAGAGAGGCTGGTTAATGTTTAAAATATTTGGGGTGTAGGCTGGGTGCTGTGGCTCACACCTGTAATCCTAGCACTCTGGGATTACAGAGGTGGGTGGATCATCTGAGGTCAGGAGTTCGAGACCAGCCTGGCCAACATGGTGAAACCCCATCTCTACTAAAAATACAAAACTTAGCAGGGTGTGATGGCGCAGACCTGTAATCCCAGTTACTCGGGAGGATGAGGCAGGAGACTTGCTCCAACCCAGGAGGCAGAGGTTGCAGTGAACCAAGATGGCGGCACTGTACTCCAGCCTGGGCGACAGACTGGTGGATAACTAGAAAGGATGGGGACAGAAGCTACCTTCCTAACGATTCCCTCTGTGCTCAGTAAACGTACAGTGGCAGCCTTAGAAAGTCAGGTAAATGCTGCCATTCTGCCATTTGAAACCCTCGGAGCTGGTATGCCAGATAAAACTGCAATCACTGTGCCAAGGACTCAGGAAAGGCATGGAGCTTAGGTTCTCCTGCAGCCTCCCACTTTTAAACTGTTGCTCAGAGCACACAGTTACTTTTCTCTCAGTTGCTAGGGTGGGCGCTTCAGCTGTGGGTGTGACTATTTAGGGAGGAAGCCATGAAATGTGTATCCTTAAATCACATAATCTTATTCCATGGACTTGAAGAAGAGAATGACTGAGGGATGTCTATTATAAATTGAAGTAACGGCACATCACATCAAACAAACCTTTCCATAAGATACAAACATAAAAGCAGATACATTATAAATATAAAAGAAGAACCATATGGAGATCAGCGTGGTCCCTGAGCAAGGGTGACACCTGAATTCATGAAGCATTCCATATTTTTAAAAACACCAAAACAGGCCGGGGGCAGTGGCTCACGCCTGTAATCTCAGCACTTTGGGAGGCCGAGGTGGGTGGATCATCTAAGGTCAGGAGTTTGAGACCAGCCTAGCCAACATGGTGAAACCCTGTCTCTACTAAAAATACAAAATTAGCTGGGCATGTTGGCACATGTCTGTAATCCCAGCTACTCAGGAGGCTGAGGCAGGAGAATCGCTTGAACCTGGGAGGCAGAGATTGCAGTGAGCCGAGACCTCACCACTGCAGTCCAGCCTGGGCGACAGAGCAAGACTCCATCTCAGAAAATAAAAATAAAAAAATAAAAAAAGCTTGAAAGGTATTTATTTGTAAAACACCATGTGAAGAAGCATAATTGAGGAGAAAACACAGGAGAGTGGTTAATAGCGCCGGTTTTGGAATCAGGCTACCTGTGTTTGGTCAATACTGAAGTGTCACTTCTCCAGGTCATGGTGTTCTAATATGTCATAGTATACACTTCATAGAGTCACTGTGACTGTTAAAGTCCTATATGCTAGGTATAATTTTAGCACATAGGATTCTAAACATTAGCTATTACCATTTTCTTTCTTTTTTTTTTCATTAAAAAAATTTTTTTATTTTGGCCAGGCGCAGTGGCCCACGCCTATAATCCCAGCACTTTGGGAGGCCAAGGCGGCTGGATCACGAGGTCAAGAGATCAAGACCATCCTGGTCAACATGGTGAAACCCTGTCTTTACTAAAAATACAAAAATTAGCTGGGCATGGTGGCATGTGCCTGTGGTCCCAGCTACTCGGGAGGCTGAGGCAGGAGAATTGCTTGAACCCAGGAGGCGGAGGTTGCGGTGAGCCGAGATCACACCATTGCACTCCAGCCTGGGTAACAAGAGCGAAACTCCATCTCAAAAAAAAAAAAAAAAAATTTATTTTTTTAGAGATGGGGTTTCACCATGTTGGCCAGGCTGGTCTTGAACTTCTGACCTCGTGATCCACCCGCCTTGGCCTCCCAAAGTGCCGGGATTACAGGCGTGAGCCACTGTACCCGGCCAAGCTATTACCATTTTCTAAAAGTAACTGAGGCATCAGATTTTACTAAATACTTGAGGTATTACTGTAATTGAGGACTGATTTTCCCAGGAGCTAAGGAAAAAAAAAGGGTTTTACTTTCTGACAAAGAAACAATCAACATACATCAATGATGACTGCCTGAACTTAAATAGGAGGTTAGTAAAGGAATCTTTGAATACAGGACATTGCATCAAATAGCCGGTATCGAAATGACAGCTTGGAACACCACAGAAATAATTGTTTAAGTGCAGCTCCTCTGTCCACGCTCTGAAAGAGCTGAGGGGTCACAGCACTACGTTATATCTCACGTAGCAGAACTGAGACATAGGGGTCAAATTCTTTGCCTTCTGACTTCTTATGGTTAGAACACGGAAAAATCCAGAAAACTGGACGTATGAAACTTGCAAATGACTGATGTCTTAAGTATATATTCAGCAGAAGTGGATCATGGCTTATTCATAATTAAGTTATCTAAATTTGTGGCTCAACAGTATTTGTTTCTGACATTCAACAAAGGTCTGTGGCTTATAAGGATGAATAAGACCCATTATTCTTTTTGGCCTTATATCGTCCACATGTGGATTATATAAAGACCACAAGCTTTAGATACTTGAGGTGGCTGGGTGGGCGTGGTGGCTCATACCTGTAATCCCAGAACTTTGGGAGATGAAGGTAGGTGGATCACAAGGTCAGGAGTTTGAGACCGGGCTGGCCAATATGGTGAAACCCCATCTCTACAAAAAATACAAAAAGTAGCTGAGTGTGTTGGTGGGCACCTATAGTCCCAGCTATTTGGGAGGCTGAAGCAGTAGAATCGCTCGAACCTGGGAGGCAGAGGTTGCAGTGAGCTGAGATCGCACCATTGCACTCCAGCCTGGGCTACAGAGTGAGACCCCCCCCAAAAAAAAAGATACTTGAAGTAAGGGAGGGAAATCTCATGTGAAAATGAGTCAGATTTCTAAGCTGGGCATGGTGGAGTGCACCTGTAATTCCAGCATTTGGGGGGCTAAGGCAGGAGGATCACTTGAGCACGGGAGTTTGGGACCAGCCAGGGCAACATAGTGAGACTCCTGTCTCAATAAAATAAATAAATAAATAATGAAAAAAGTTTAAAAAAATTTTTACCCTCCTCCCAGATGGAAGGCCAGTTGGTGCTGCAGGGAATAAGATAGTAAGATAGATATTTTCTAAAGATAGAATCATGACAGCGTGTTGCTTAGGAAAGAGCTATGAATGAACTTGAATACTTGGATAAATGACGGTTAATATGTCAGGTTACAATGCCAAATAATATGAGGAAATGGTTACAGCCTGAAAAACGTTGTCATTCCTTCTCTTTATTTGCAAATTGGCCCTGCTGACTTTGTCTAATTTCAAGAAATGTTGGGGGTATTTTGGAATCAGATTTAATTGCTCTTTAAGTCTGTGCTACTTAACTTGAAAGCATTTCTCTGATAGCGTATTACGTTGGTGCAAAAATAATTACGGGTTTTGCCATTACTTTTAACACCAAAACAGCAATTACTTTTACACCAACCTAATACTTTTCTTATTGTGCTTTCTTTCACTTGTAAATTCTAAGGTACGTGTTCATTAATTGAAGCAAATTATTTAGGTTTAAAAAGAGATTTCTGGGATACAGCTGTCTTTGATATGGAGATGGATGTCTTGGATGGATTAACGTATTAATTAATCTAGCATTTGCTGAATGTTTTTCAGTTATACATTATGATATGGTTTGGATTTGCACACACTCCCAAATCTTGTGTGGAATTGTAAGCCCCCATGTTGGAAGAGGGTCCTGGTAGGAGGACACTGGATCATGGGAGTGGATTTTCCCCTTCCTGTTCTCGTGATAGTGAGTTTTCACGAGATCTGGTTGTTTCAAAGTGTGTAGCACCTCCCCGTGCTCCCTCTTCCCCTTTCTCCAGCCTTGTAACAGGTGTCTGCTTTTCTTCCCACCTTCTACCATGATTGTAAATTTCCTGAGGCCTCTTCAGCCATGCTTCCTGTACAGCCTGTGGGACTGTGAGACAATTAAACCTCTTTTCTTTTTTTTTTTTTTTTTTTGCAGATGTGGTTTCACCATGTTGGTCAGGCTGGTCTTGAACTCCTGACCTCAGGTGATCCGCCTGCCTTGGCCTCCAGAATACTTGGATTACAGGCGTGAGCCACCACGCCCGGCCAAAACCTCTTTTCTTTATAAATTATCTGGTCTTGGGTAGTTCTTTACAGCAATTCGAGAACGAACTAATACACATAACTTCCTTTTATTCCCTCTCTCTCGGTCTCCTCCCAGGCTGGAGTGTGATGGCATGAGCATACTCACTGCACCCTCGAACTCCTGGTCTCAAGCCACCCTACCGCCTTGGCCTCCCAAAGCACTGGGATTCCGTGTGTAAGCCACTGCACCTCGCTACCCTTTACTTCTGATCTTTGTCAGGTCCATGTTACTTGTACTAGTAGATACCAACATTTTCTTTAATTTGACATAAATGGAACAATTTTTTAAATGTAGTTTCATCTTAAGCAATGATATTTGTGAAATCTGAGTTTGAGGCAGAGTTTTAAATATACCTTAAAATAAAAACAACTATGGCGGGGCGCGGTGGCTCAAGCCTGTAATCCCAGCACTTTGGGAGGCCGAGGCAGGTGGATCACGAGGTCAAGAGATCGAGACCATCCTGGTCAACATGGTGAAACCCCATCTCTACTAAAGATACAAAAAATTAGCTGGGCATGGTGGTGCGTGCCTGTAATCCCGGCTACTCAGGAGGCTGAGGCAGGAGAATTGCCTGAACCCAGGAGGCGGAGGTTGCAGTGAGCCGAGATCGCGCCATTGCACTCCAGCCTGGGTAACGAGCGAAACTCCGTCTCAAAATAAATAAATAAATAAATAAAAACAACTATATAAATAAATAGAAATATCCAGCTGCATAAAATAGCCTTCCACTCACTTTGGAAAACAAGGGATTAGTCAATTAATAATAGGACAATGATTATCCTAAGATTTCTTTCTTTTTTTTTTTTTGCAGGCTGGAGTGCAATGGGGCGATCTTGGCTCACCGCAACCTCCGCCTCCTGGGTTCAAGCAGTTCTTCTGCCTCAGCCTCCCGAGTAGCTGGGATTACAGGCACGCGCCACCGTGCCCAGCTAATTTTTTTTTGTATTTTTAGTAGAGATGGGGTTTCACCATGTTGACCAGGATGGTCTCCATCTCTTGACCTTGTGATCCACCCACCTCGGCCTCCCAAAGTGCTGGGATTACAGGCTTGAGCCACCGCGCCCGGCCTATCCTAAGATTTCAAAGCATAAGTGTTAAGTGGTAAAAACATCATACCCATTTTAAAGAAATAGAAGCATAGAGGTCTGACATTCCTAAGTGACACTGGAGCAAAAACAGAAATAACATCCAGGAGTCTAGCGGCTTTCCCACCGTGCTGTTCACTGTTAAAGTCACCATTCAAAAATAATAATACAAAGCAAGACAAGGTCACAGTCTTTTGAGCACTCACATTTTAAAGAGAAAGCCATTAAAAAGAAGCTATACATGGCTGGGCATGGTAGCTCACACCTGTGATCCCAGCACTTTGGGAGGCCGAGGTGGGTGGATCATGAGGTGAGGAGTTCAAGACCGTCCTGGCCAACATGGTGAAACCCGTCTCTACTAAAAATACAAAAATTAGCCAGGCGTGGTGGCGTGCACCTGTAATCCCAGCTGCTCATGAGGCTGAGACAAGAGAATCGCTTGAACCCAGGAGGCAGAGATTGCAGTGAGCTGAGATTGCACCATTGCACTTTAGCCTGGCGACAGAGTGAGACTCTGTCAAAAAAAAAAAAAAAAAAGCTATACATGAGCTTCAGTTCTGCATAGGCATGGTTTTTTTTAAAGATCATTCAGGGAAGGTTTTGTGTTTGTTGCCGTTAATTTTTTAAAGTATTAAATTATTGGTTATATCTCTAAAAAATTGGTATTTGTCCTAATCATATAACAACATGAAAAAGTTTTAAAATCAAGGCCAAAAAATGAAGTACTAGGTTTAGTTATTTGGTTTGAAATGAGCCATAACTAGTATGACATTTCTAGTTAATATTCTACTTAGAGTCTGTGAATTCAAAGGCCTTGAGACCCACTTAAGGCACCGAAATAAGATAACTTGGTGAATTGCTTAAATTCATAGTCCCTTGCTCTTTACAAATAGGAATAACCCCCCACTTGTCTCCTGGGAAAGACACTTTTAGTCTATTCTGATGACAGTTCTGCGGCATTTTGGATTGTCACTTGATAATTTTCTTCTTCTTTGTTTTTTGTCAGTTGATAATCTTCAAAACAGGTAGATACAAGCCATTGCTGGGTGTGCTGTGGGCATGGTGAAGGCATCGCATCTGTGGGTGCACCATCGGAAGGGGGATGTAGCGTTGGTGGGTATTTCAAGTCTGTGGGTCATTTTTACCAGCTTCAAAAGGACCTCAGCAACCACAGAAGCAGCTCTCATGTTTGTGCACTCTGTGTGGCACCTAGGAGATAGTCCTGTACCTGGTAAGTAGGTCTGTGAATTCAAAGGCCTTGAGAAGTAGGTGCTCCAGAAGCATTTTCTGAATGCCAAGTGAATCATCCCCCTCCAAGAATGGAGAGGGAGGCTGAAATGAAGGAGAGTCCCCGGGAGTTTGTGCCTGCCTTCCTTTTACTACTCGGTGAGGAATGATTACAAATATGTAAAAAGAAAAGGCCAGTGTGGCGGCTCACGCTTGTAATCCCAGCACTTTGGGAGGCCAAGGTGGGTGGATCACGAGGTCAAGAGATCGAGACCATCCTGGTCAACATGGTGAAACCCCGTCTCTACTAAAAATACAAAAAATTAGCTGGGCATGGTGGCGTGTGCCTGTAATCCCAGCTACTCAGGAGGCTGAGGCAGGAGAATTGCCTGAACCCAGGAGGTGGAGGTTGTGGTGAGCCGAGATCGTGCCATTGCACTCCAGCCTGGGTAACAAGAGTGAAACTCCATCTCAAAAAAAAAAAAAAAGAGAGATCAAGATTATCCTGGCCAATATGGTGAAACCTTGTCTCAGGCCGGGCGTGGTGGCTCACACCTGTAATCCAAGCACTTTGGAGGCTAAGGCAGGAGGATCACCTGAGGTTGGGAGTTCAAGACCAGCCTAACCAACATGGTGAAACCTCATCTCTACTAAAAATGCAAAAAGCCAGGTGTGGTGGCACATGCTTGTAGTCCCAGCTACTCAGGAGGCTGAGGCAGGAGAATCGCTTGAAACCGGGAGGTGCAGGTTGCAGCTAGCTGAGATCATGCCACTACACTCTAGCCTGGGCAACAGAGCAAGACTCCATCTCAAAAAAAAAAGAAAAAAGAAAAAAATGAGAGGGACTAGAAAATGAAGTACACCCTTGGACAGTTAACTAGCTGTCCCTCGGCTTGACTCCCCCAGCTCCATGTCCCAAATGCAGCTGACTTTTTCCTTCTATCCAAGCCTTCCTAAAAATAGCTTCCTTTTCTAAACTCTCTCCTGTCACTGCTATTCATTTCCAGATCTCACACCTTCCCTTACCTCCTTGAAATATAGCTGACCTGAAAAAAAAAGCGGCGGGGGGTAAGGGTGGGGGAAGAATATAAAGAAAAGCCCAGAAAACCTTGAAGATTTTTTACCGTCGCATGTTTGCAGTGCATTGCTTAGTGATGTTCTCTGTTGAAAATGGGGTTGTGGATGCTTGTTCTAGGGCAGTTACTAGGTAATGAGGAACTTTAGCAAGGAGTTAGCTTCCAACTCATGAGAATGTTTAGTCTCAACCGACTGTTTTTCTCAAGCATTGTACTAAGTGTAAGTGGCCATACTCCAGGCCCACACGGTCAAGGTCAGGTACTGCATTGAGTCATTTTCTGCTCAATTTCTTTTCCTTGCCCCACCTATACAGTAACCTTTTAAAAACATAAGATACAAGGTTTCAAGCCAGGCGAGGTGGCTCACACCTGTAATCCCATAATTTTGGGAGGCTGAGGGGGGCGAACCACAAGGTCAGGCTGACCAACATGGTGAAACCCTGTATCTACTAAAAATACAAAAATCAGATGAGTGTGGTGGCATGCACCTGTAATCCCAGCTACTTGGGAGGTTGAGGCAGGAGAATAGCTTGAACCCGGGAGGTGGAGGTTGCAGTGAGCCGAGATTATGCCATTGTACTCTAGCATGGGCGACAGAGTGAGACTGTGTCTCAAAACAAAGTTTCACTCTGTCACACAGCAAGATCATTAACCTGAAACTCCTGGCTTCAAGCAATCCTCCTGCCTCTCAGCTTCCCAAAGAAGGCATGAGCTTCCATGTCTGTTGAATTTTCTGCTCAATTTTTTTTTTGAGATGGAGTTTCACTTGTTACCCAGGCTAGAGCGCAATGGCGCGATCTCTGCTCACCGCAACCTCCGCCTCCTGGCTTCAGGCAATTCTCCTGCCTCAGCCTCCTGAGTAGCTGGGATTACAGGCATGTACCACTGTGCCCAGATAATTTTTTGTATTTTTAGTAGAGGCGGGGTTTCACCATGTTGACCAGGATGGTCTCGATCTCTTGACCTTGTGATCCACTTGCCTCGGCCTCCCAAAGTGCTGGGATTACAGTCGTGAGCCACCATGCCCGGCCTTCTGCTCAATTTTAAAGCTCAAAATAGCATTGTAATTGCCCATAATATAAAACATAGTACAAATTCACTTTTTACTACTTATCTGCTTGTTGATTGTGTTTTGCAATTTAAAAATTCATATACTGCTGAACACAGTGGCTCACACCTGTGTAATCCTAACACTTTGGGAGTCCGAGGCAGGCTGATCACCTGAGGTCAGGAGTTCAAGACCAGCCTGGCCAACATGGCAAAACCCCGTCTCTACTAAAAATACATAAATTAGCTGGGTGTGGTGGCGTGCGCCTTTAATCCCAGCTACTTAGGAGGCTGAGGCAGGAGAATCGCTTGAATACAGGAGGCGGAGGTTGCGGTGAGTCGAGACTGCACACTGCACCCCAGCCTGGATGAAAGAACGAGACTCTGTCTCATAATAATAATAAAATAAAAATAAAAATCCACATACTGTATACATGTGTCTATAACTATTTATTCAGACCCAGGCTATTTTTCCTTTGTCCTGTGACAGCCTCATGGACTACCATTCATCTGGGGAATTTCTGGGAAGGAAAATTAATTCTAGCCCTGGCGGGATTGGAATGGCTGGGTGACAGAGGAGGCACAGGTGCCATGTGCCAGGCATACCCTCTTACCATCTCAGAGGAACTCAAGAACTTTCTTCATCAGGAGCCATGTTTGTAAAAATTTTCTAAAATTCCAGAACCTTTACGATATTTCTGCTTGCTAATTGTATTATCCTATTTCTTTCCCCATAGTTCAGAAGTAAAACTCTTTAAATAACAAAAAGAAAATAAAAATACATGAGACTGTGTGGTGGCTGATGCCTATAATCCCAGCCCTTTGGGAGGCCAAGGCGGGTGGATCATCTGAGGTCGGGAGTTCGAGATCAGTCTGACCAACATGGAGAAACCCCATCTCTACTGAAAATACAAAATTAGCCAGGCATGGTGGCGCATAGCTGTAATTCCTGTTACCAGGGAGGCTGAGGCAGGAGAATTGCTTGAACCCAGGAGGCAGAGCCGAGATCGCACCACTGCACTCTAGTCTGAGTGACAGAGTGAGACCGTCTCAAAAAAAAAAATTGCCGAATCATCATCTTATCTTCATTTTACAGATGGGGAAACTGAGGGTGCAGAGAGGAAGTACCTTGTCCAAACTCCTCTAGCTAATGAGTAGTGGACTGAGATCCAATCCTGGACCCCTTTACCTCCCACGACCATTTATTTGTTCTTCTATATTATCTCCTGATGTAAATGTTAACATAAATGAAACCTAATTTCAAAGATTTGTTTTTGGAGCTAAAACCAACAAAACATTCCACCATCAATTAACAGCATATTTTTACACTTTTCCTCTATTTTTACATATGAGGAGGGAGAGGTTGTGTGAGCAATCATAAACACGTATTAAATCTCTGGATCAGCTACCACCCTTCATCTTGAAGGTCTTATTTTCAATGAATAAATACCAGAGACTTAGCAAAAGTTGCTTGGTAATAAGTGTGCCTGAAAAATGCTGCTTGGGACAAGAAGTGTTCAGGTAATGAGTTAAATAGTGACTTGCTGTGTCAAAGTGTTTTAAAGAGAAACAGAAAGAAACACGTGCTTTTGAGAGAAACAGGGCCAGGGTGTGATTTTCCCAAACGCCTTAAGAGCTGTGGTTGCAAACTGCCCACAAATGCTCCCATCTGGGCTTCCTGCGCTGGGTCTCCCCGGAAAGCCTGAATGAGGTTTGGTACTGAAAATGATCTCGTCCAGGGCCAAGAATTTAACACAATTAAATTTCTCTGTCTTGACTGAGAGGCCTGAAACCTACAGCTGCAGAAAGGCAGGAAGCACAGAGCAGAATGAAGGTGAGAGCCCACTACGAGGTCACGGCAGAAGGGTCAATGCCGCCCGCACTCCTGCCTTCCAAAAGCCAGCATTTGGCCAGACATTTCGTTTCACTCTTTGTCTTTCCAGACAAGGACAGAGTACATGCCATTATCTGATTTCTTTTATTTTTTTTTTTTGAGACGGAGTTTCGCTCTTGTTACCCAGGTTGGAGTGCAATGAGGCGATCTCGGCTCACCGCAGCCTCCGTCTCCTGGGTTCAGGCAATTCTCCTGCCTCAGCCTCCCGAGTAGCTGGGATTACAGGCACGCGCCACCATGCCCAGCTAATTTTTTGTTTTTTTAGTAGAGACGGGGTTTCATCATGTTGACCAGGATGGTCTCGATCTCTTGACCTCATGATCCACACGCCTCGGCCTCCCAAAGTGCTGGGATTACAGGCTTGAGCCACCGTGCCCGGCCTATCTGGTTTCTTTAAAGTTTCTAAGAGTCTCTGCCAGACGCTTGGGTTGATATTTCGAAGCAGTAAAAAAGAAAGAAAAGCAGAGCGAGAGGTGACTCATTCTGTGGAGAATGTTTGCCCTTAACTTCTTCTCTAAATATTTGGGTTATTAAAAGGATCTAACAATATCTTATTTTATAAAGAAGCAGAAAAACATGGTGATGGCCAGGCCCAGTGGCTCATGCCTATAATTCTCAGAGCTTTGGGAAGATGAGGTAGGAGGATTGCTTGAGGTCAGGAGTTCAAAACCAGTCAGGGCAACATAGGGAGACCCCATCTTTACAAAAAAATAAAAGATTAGCTGGGCACAGTTAATCCCGGGTAGCCCACAAGTAGTCCCAGCTCCCCAGGGGGCTGAAGTGGGAAGATGACTTGAGACTGGGAGGGTGAGGCTGCAGTGAGACTGAACTCCAGCTTGGGCAACAGAGCAAGACTTTGTCTTAAAACACAGTGACTCTGAAATCAGAAGTAGATTCCTAGCCAGCTCTCTTATTTACTGGCTGTGAGCTTTAAGCCAGACATTTATGTGAAGATGTGGTATTTTTATCTGTAAAACAGGACTACTGATACTAGTACAAAGTGCCCCATGCAGCTTCATAAAGAACTACTTTTATTATTGTAACTCTAATGAAACGATGTCCTTATTCTGTTGTATTCCGATAAGGATTTCCTTTTGAGATCATAAGCTCAGAGACTCATCTATGGGCGGGGGGTGACTTCCATGAAGGGCTGGACATTTTTGATGTTGATCATTCAGGGAAGGCATGTACCGTCAGGAAACGAATTAGACCAGGACCTGTCATTGTCCTGCATCCACAGCTCAAGGAATCTAGACAGGCTTAAGGGCCCTCCTGAATAGCAAGGTGGAAACAAGGAAGGGGCCACCAACTGAAGAGGATAAGCTGTATGGTGTAAACTAGATTGCACGTCATGTGGGCAGCCGATTACAGCAGTGAAGAGTTGAGACCCTGCAGTCTGACCATCCCTCATGGTGCATTGGAAGCATCAGAAAAGCGAACTCTCCAAGTGGAAGGTGAATTTTAGGACAGAGGTGGGGTTTGACCTCTGAGTGCTCCTTCCTAAGTGGAATGGGGGCTTCTTTCAGGAGACTTCCTTGCAAATTATTTAAACGTTTCAGTTACATCTATTGCATCTTGTGAAAATGCTAAAATAGGAAGTTTTGACATTGTTATTTCTATTTATATGCGTTTACTAAGTTTTAAAGAGATTACATGGCTTGACCAGGATCATGAGATTAGTAAATGGCAGTGCCCAGGGAAAATCCAGTTTTCTTTTTTCTTAAATTATTTCCAGTCCAAGGAGATTTCAGTGGTCTCCGTACCAGGAAGGTAAGCGTGGCGTGAAGGTTTTTGGACTATCGTTTTGCGTTACTCACAGCACCTGCCCTTTCCACCTCATTCACATCTCAGCGAACTGAGTCAACTGCATCTGAAAGAAACATTTTCTGTTTCTCATGGGCACATCATTGACGGCTGCCTGAACAGATTTACCTCGCTGTACATTCAAGCATGCGAAAGGATGTACATATCCATCTGGCTCCGCAGAGTAATTAATCAAACAAGTGTCATTGCCTCAAACTATGTGCTGGCTTTTCTGATTTAGCCCTAAGTTTAGATATCCATGGGGGGGGATCAAAATGATTTTCCAATTCTAAATTTCTGAAAATCACTATGAGATGTGTAAGTGAAAACATGCTTCATCAGCATACAATATTACAAGCTACAGCTCAGAAGCAAAACATATATATATATATATATTTTTTTTTTTTTTTTTTTTTTTTTTGTGACAGAGTCTCCCTCTATTGCCCAGGCTGAAGTGCAGAGGCATGATCTTGGCTCACTGCGATCTCTGTCTCCCAGGTTCAAGCAATTCTTCTGCCTCAGCCTCCCGAGTAGCTGGGACCACTACGCCCAGCTAATTTTTGTATTTTTAGTAGAGACGGGGTTTCATCATATTGGCCAGGCTGGTCTCGAACTCCTGACCTCGTGATCTGCCAACCTCAGCCTCCCAAAGTGCTGTGATTACAGGCATGAACGACCGTGCTGGGCTGCAAAAATATATTCTAAGGAATAAAAATGGTTGTAGTTTTCCATAGTCCAAACCAAGCTAATGATATTTTAAGAGTTAAAAGTGTAATATATTCATCGGTCAGGTTTCTACAATGAAAGAGAGTTGAAAGGAATCAAGTATCAGCATAACGCAGATGATGTACTCACTAGCATTGTGAGCCTTTGTTATTTGGATAACCATTTTCACCTTGTGTAAACTCTTCCAGAATTATATGCTTTTATGTCTAATCAGCTAATTCAGCAGTTGAAAAGTCTGTATAAAGCACCTAATATGTGTCCCGATTAGGCTAGGCACTGTGGGTATACAAAAGGGGTTTATAGGCCGGGTATGGTGTCTCATGCCTGTAATTCCATCACTTTGGGAGGCCGAGGTGGGCAGATCATGAGGTCAGGAGTTCAAGACCAGCCTGGCCAACATAATTAAACCCCATTTGTACTAAAAATACAAAAATTAGCCAGGCATGGTGGTACCCACCTATAGTTCCAGCTACTAGGGAGACTGAGGCAGGAGAATCGCTTGAACCCAGAGGCAGAGCTTATGGTGAGCCAAGATCGCGCCACTGCACTCGTCTGGGCAACAGAGTGAGACTCCATTAAAAAAAAAAAAAAAAAAGTGGGGGTTTATAAAGGCGTAAGCTCCTATCTTCAAACCTTGGTGGGGTGGAGGGATGGGGGAATTTAACATACATTAAATGTTTTTTTACTCACCCACACCTAGAGAAACAATATTGTTTTAAATGTGTTGTAGGAGTTCAGGGAAATAAAGATTAATGTGGTTTGGAATAAATTAAATAATAAAAAGCTTTGCTGAATACCGTTAGTTTTAAAAATATAAAAATATAAGGGGGTTTGCAAAGAAATCTGTTCAACTCTTAAAATAATAGTTTTAAATTTATACATGTTTATATAAGAATTCCTTATTATGATAGAATATATTTACTGGGAAGAAAGAAAAGAAAAGGATTCCATTTTATTAACATGAACTACCAGTACTTTTTTTTTTTGAGATGGAGTTTTGCTCTTGTTGGCTAGACTGGAGTGCAGTGGTGGATCTCAGCTCACTGCAACCTCCGCCTCCTGGGTTCAAGCGATTCTCCTATCTCAGCCTCCTGAGTAGCCAGGATCGCAGGCATCTGCCACCATGCCTGGCTAATTTTGTATTTTTTTTTTTTATTAGAGACAGGGTTTCTCCATATTGGCCAGGCTGGTATTGAACTCCCGACCTTAGGCAATCCACCACCTTGGCCTCCCAAAGTCCTGGGATTACAGGCGTGAGCCACGGCACCTGGCACCAGTACTTTTTTTTTCATTTTCTCCACTTGACATCTGACCTTTTTTTCTGTTGAGATGGAGTCTTGCTCTGTCGTCTGGACTAGCGTGCAGCGGTGGATCTCAGCTCACTGCAACCTCTGCCTCTCGGGTTCAAGCAATTCCTCTGCCTCGGCCTTCTGAGTAGCTGGGATTACAGGTGTAAGACACCACACCTGGCTACTTTTTGTATTTTCAGTTGAGATGGGGTTTTACCATGTTGGCCAAGCTGGTCCTGAATTCCTGACCTCAGATCATCCATCTGCTTCCGCCTCCCAAAGTGCTGAGATTATGTGTGAGCCACCTTGCCTGGCCCAGTACTTTTACTGATACAAAAATATAACGTAAAAGGGAAATCTGTCTTACTACACTAAGTGCTAAATCTAGGTCTTTAAAAAAAAAAGTCACTGAGAAGACTAACTCCTATCTTAATTTTTAAGACATGTATTATTGCAAACAGAAAAATTGCACTAGACACTGGGGACATATGAATGAATAAAGCTGTTTCTGTCCTCAAGAGGTTACCATTTGGTGGAAACAAGTGAATGAGCAGTCATTGCAAATAAATGTGGGAGGCTCTATGAGTGTGAGGCCACAGAGGAAGAGGTTGAGAGGGAAAGAAAGCTTCAAGGAGTAGGTGACTTCAAAAAGGTCATCCTGGCCAGGCACCGTGGCTCACAGCTAATCCTAGAACTTTGGGAGGCAGAGGCAAGCAGCAGATCGTTTGAGATCAGCCTGGGCAACAGGGAGAAACCTTATCTACAAAAAAATACAAAAACTAGGCTGGGTGTGGTGGCTCACGCCTGTAATCCCAGCACTTTGGGAGGCCAAGGCGGGCAGATCACCTGAGGTCGGGAGTTCGAGACCAGCCTGCCCAACATGGTGAAACCCTGTCTCAAAACAAAACAAAACAAAAACTAGCCAGGCATGGTGGTGAGCACCTCTTATCCCAGCTACTTGGGAGGCTGAGCTGGGAGGGTCACTTAAGACCAGGAGGCAGAAACTGCAGTGAGCAGATTGTACCACTGCACTCCATTCTGGGTGACAGAGTGAGACCCTGTCTCGAAAAACAAAAGACAAACAAAAACAAAAGGTCATCCCGCAGGACAACCAGGAGGGGACAATGTGTGTCTGTGGGAGGGTGAATGTTGGCAGGAGAAAGAGCAGGGAAAGGCATTCAAGAAAAAGGAAACTGTGACCAGCACAGGAAAAAGCATAGTGAATAGTAAGCCTGAGACCAACCTCAGGGTTTCCTACACTTCTTTCCAAGCCCTTCATTATGCATATGGAGAGAGGGAGTCTTTAAACACAAATATTTAGATCATATCAACTATGAGATTTAGATAAAGGAATGCTAATAATTACTTTTCATTATTTTTGGTGTGTTAAACATTTTTTGTACAAGACTGTATTCAACCATCTTCTAACAAAAGCCATTTTGTAATGATTCAGTTGTTTATATTCAATTTCTAACACGAGCCATTTTGCAATGATTCAGTTGTTTATATTCAGTTTCAACTCAATTCAATATTGAATTCATATTCTGTTCAAGTTATTCAATTTCAATTTGGTGCTGATCCAATGGGTATCTTCTACAGAAAAAGTACGTTAACAAAGAAAAATATAGTCAGTTTTAGGATTTGAGAGATTATAGAACCAGAATACAAGCATTCAAATTGTTCAGTCATTAAATACGAGTACCTTGTATTTTGAAGGCCTCTTTAAAGGTACAGTTAATAGTTTATAAATTGCTTTTACATAACATATGCACTGAAATACCCTTTAAGATTAGTTTTGAAAACAGGTATTCATTCGAACCACATCATTCGGTATTTTCTTCAAAGCTCTTTATAAAAGAAAAACGTTCTAGTAAACTTATCCTGAAAATAAGACAAAAATTTAACCTCATGCTATAGCTGCAAAGTTTCCTGAAAGCAGAATTTAAAACTTCCATTATAAGTTTAACCAGCGGTCCTGTTCAATTTCACCTGAGAACGTTTTACCGCATGTAATACTGAGCATAACACGGGCACGTTTTTGTTGCTATGAGAACCTTCTATTTTGATTAGAAATTGCAGCCTTGACGACGCAATGTTTGCGCCTATTTTGCGCATGTTTTTCTACAGCTATTTCTCTCCTCTAGTAATAGCAATCGAATGGCTCTGGCTTCCTCTTCCTCGGCCCAGTTTTTCCGTTTGAGCTTCAGCCGTCCTAGGCTGCGCTGTGGCTTTCTCCGGGAAAGGGCGGTGAGGACTGGCCGGGGGAAACCGGGAGGCAGGAGCGGCGTTTCTGCAGCAGCCGGGCCGCGGGCTGGTTCTGTCCCCGCCGTGGGAGCCCAGCTCTTCACCTACTCTCTGGCTGCTTTTCAAAATCTGCAGTTAACAACAGAAACCGAGCCACGCCACGTCGCACCAACAGGACCGGAGGGGGAGAGGGGTGTGTGTGCGCGCGCGTGCGGCCCCCAAAAGGATGAGAAATAAGGGACAGGAGGGGCTGGGGGCCGTGTGACTCAGGGACACTGCTAGGCCTCGGGTCCGCAGGGACAAGGCTGGGGGCCGGGTGGCGCGACGCGCGGGTGCCGCTGGCAGACGGCGCTTCTGGTCTTCCCGCTGCGCGAGGGTCGCGGCGGGAAGCCGGGACCGGGCGCGCGCTCCGAGCCTCCTCCCCGCCCCGGGCGCCCCGCCCCAGGGTCTTCCTCCCCCGCGATTCGGGGCGGCCCCTCCTCCCGGCCAGGTTGGCCGCGGGGCGCTAAGCCGGCCGGGACCCCGCGGCTGAGGTTGTCGTTAGGCATCTCCCAGGCGACCGTAGCAAGATGGCGGACGAGACGGACAGGGAAGGTAAGGCCGGGGAGCCGGGGAGCCGTTGCCCTCACCGCCCGCCGCGACCCCGGGCTGCTGGGCGCAGCGCCGGGTGGGGGTGGGCCCTCGTCCATCTGGAGTCCCCACCCGCAGGGACCGGGTGGCCTGAGGAGGGGCCCACCCAGCAGGGGCAGCCGCGCGGCCCCGTCTCCGCCGCTCCGCCCCGCCTCCTCCCTCCCCAGTCCCCCTTCTCTCCCCTCCCCCCTCCCCCCCTCTTCCCTCCTCCCTCCTCCCCCCTCCCTCCTCCTCCCGCCGCGTCCTTCTTCCCCTCCCTCGGAGGCCGGGCCTGGGCTCCGGCGCGGGCTGCAGCGGAGGCGCCGCCACGGGGCTGCTGATAATGGTGTCGTTGTTCAGTGCCGCGGGGAAGCAGCAGCCGCCTCCGCACCCTCCTGGGCTCTCGGTGCCGCAGGCGCCACGCCCTTAGCTGTCCAGGCTGTGGGCCCCGGGGGCGGCCGGGTGAGGACGCGTTCTGGCCGCCAGAATTTGGCGCGATCCTGTTGGCGCCGAAAACCCGCCCTGGCGCAGCCTGATGGCGTTCGCCGCCACCATTTTGCCTTCTTAATGAGGACGCGGGAGGACGGTCTGGAGGTCACAGCCGCTGCCTCCGAGCTTCTCCTGCCTCGGAAATGCCTGCCTTGCGGCCGGCCGGCGCCGAGCAACCGGCCTGGACTCTTAAAAAAAAAAAAAAAAACACACACAACAAAGACATACACCCAAACGGCAATGTTAATAAAGACGAAACACCAAAACCCCGCCGAGACCGCGGAGCCGCTGTACGCCGGGGGCGGGGGGGCCTCTCCCGCGGTCCCCGGGGACCCCCGGCCCCGCGCGGTGGCCGCCTGCAGAGGCGCTGTGCGCTTCGAGGCGTAAGGTCGCCAGATCAAGAGGCGTCAATGTGTTGCCTGCGCCGAGACGCCAAAAAGGGATGACGTTTCTTGGCCAGACCGTTCATGTTGTTTTCAATTCGTGGTATAATTTATGATGTGATCAAAACCCGATCCTCGGTTACCAAGACCTTAGGTTCTCAAGAATAATTGCGTTTGGTAGTTGGCAAAGTCACCAAGACAAAACAATGTCCCAAAACCCGTGAAACTGAACAACTACGAAGTGAAAATACATTCCCCCTTTGCTTGCCTTCTCGCATCCTCACAACGCCCTCTCGTGCCGTTTTTCTCCGCATGGAACCGAGTGTGGTCAGGTTCACAGCTAATAAACGAGCCCTGAGCTATTTAGTCACTTGTTAAGGTGATCACAGAAAATAGGCGGCGACATGAAACTGCCAGCGTCTGCCTATTGATAGCAAGAATCCTGTGATTTTATATGATATGAATCTGAGAAGCCGGGATTATTTTATAGGTATTACCGTGATGAAGATGCCCTTACATACACAGAAAAGGTTACTTTTAAGATTTCCCCAGAAAAATGAATAAATTATTTTTGTTCCTTATTAAAAAAAAAAAAAAAAAGGAAAACCATTAAGAGAGAGACTAGAAAAGTAATTATGGATATTTGTTTTCTTTTTTTTGACTTTTGGGGCCAAGTAGCCAGATACTTGTTTTCTTAAAAAACACTTGGTTAGGTCAGCATGAGACACAAACAGGAATATGGTACTAATACAGTATTTATCGTTTTTAAAAAATAGATTGAGAGCTTTCCTGGTTTTTCAACTTTTGAACAATATTTTTCTATTTAAGAAAAATTCAGAGATGCAATTCTGTCAACTCACAGAAGAAGTAATGACTATTAAAAGCTGGATGCCATTCATTCAGAATCCGTATATTTAATAACTTCATGTAGATAAGGCATTCTGCTTAGAACTCTGAAAGATACAAAAATGAAAAAGACATTGTCTTAGCTCCCAAGAAAGCTGAGCTCAGTAAGGGAGCTGAGATGCATACGAATGGGAGGGAATAGTTAACTGCGCTGCGTGGACTCCGTGCCAGCCACTGTGTTAGGTGTGTGTCTTTGTAGTCTGCGGACAGCAGCCTGGGCATTACTGGCTGCCCCCCACCAGTGAATCAGAGTCTTCATTTTAACGTATCTGTAGGTGATTTGTATGTACATTAAAGTTTGGGAAGTACTCATATGGCATATCTCATTTATGGTTTACAGTTTTATGAATTAACTAATTGCAGTTTGAAGGGTATGATGAACTAAAGGCATTTTGTCAGAGGATAAAATAAGTAAAGACTCACTTTGTTGATAAGACTTTTTATGGAAATAGTCCATTACTATATTTGATTTTCAGCTACTCTATTTTGAATTTTCATAAATTACATCTAGCCAATTAATCCGAATTAAGTTTTGAGGATTCACTCAGCTAAACTCATAAAAGACTGATGTGCAAACCTGAATGATTTATTAGTTTAAATAGTGGTATATACATTGACCTGAAGGCTGATTTTGGTAATGTAACATACTGTTTTATGGGTACTAAGCTTTGGGTAGTGTGAATTTATATTTCAGAAGTCATTTGATGACCATGGAATCACACAAAAGAGAGGATAATTTTGAAGGATATGTTCATTACCCTGTAAGTTCCAAAAGGTCAGCGACCATTTCTGATCTGTTAATGTTGAATATTGTGCAGAGTGCTTGGCACATGGTAGGTAATCAATACATATTTGTTGAATTCAGAACATTTGAATTAATCAAAGACAGCTTTTTTTTTTTTTTTTTGAGACGGAGTTTCGCTCTTGTTACCTAGGCCGGAGTGCAATGGCGCGATCTCGGCTCACCACAACCTCCGCCTCCTGGGTTCAGGCAATTCTCCTGCCTCAGCCTCCTGAGTAGCTGGGATTACAGGCACGCGCCACTGTGCCCAGCTAATTTTTTGTATTTTTAGTAGAGCCGGGGTTTCACCATATGCTCTCGCTCTCTTGACCTCGTGATCCACCCATCTCGGCCTCCCAAAGTGCTGGGATTACAGGCGTGAGCCACCGCGCCTGGCCTCATAGAGAATTTTATGTAGGCTTGCAAGGATCTGTTTGTAATTAGATGCACGTCTAGGAAGCAAACTGCTTAGGTATTCAATTCTAACTTTTGGCAGCCAGTGAGCTTTGGAAACTTAAGTTTTCAGTAAGCTGTGGACTCAGAGCCCACTCTAGGATTCTCTACTTTGTCTGTGTTGAAATATTCTTTGTTACTCTGCAAGCTTTCATAACATTGCTTGACAAAGTGCCTCTAATTCAGTTGTCCACTCCTAGATGGAAGAGGTTTCACAAGGTTCCTGGTTTTGTTTTTGATTTCCCTCATTGTACCACTCTTTTGAAAACCCAACATTTGGAAATATAAAGTAAAACACGAATTACAGGTGCATATCACTTTATAAAAATGTTCTCTTAAATAATTTTCTTTAGATAGTGTCTTCCCGTGTTACCCAGGATGGACCGTAGTGGTGCAATCACGGCTCACTGCAGCCTCGACCTCCTGGGCTCAAGCGATCGCCTCCCTCCCCAGCTTCCCAAGTAGCTGGGGCTACAGATGCAAGCCACTATGCCCAGCTCATTTTTTTTTGATATGTAGAGATAGGGTTTCACAGTGTTGGCTAGGCTGGTCTCGAATTCTTGAGCTCAAGATCTGCCTGCATCGGCCTCCCAAAGTGCTGGGATTACAGGCATGAGCCACCCTGCCGGGTCTGATAGTAACTGTTGATAGTGTAGAGTGTAGTCTGTGGGATAGTACAAAGGTTGAGCTTTGAAGTAATACTTGAATTTGAATCTCATCTTCCCCAAGCTCTAATGATCTGATCTTAGCAGAGATGCTGAACCTAAGGAGCTTCAGGTTTTTCAGATGCAAAGTGGGTATGATGATACCTATTTCAAAATGTTGTAATGGGGACAATGTTTTCTTATTCATTTTTACATCCCCAGCACCTACTGCAGTGCCTGGCATCAAAGAAATGCTGAGGCCGGGGACAGTGGCTCACACTTGTCATCCCAGCACATTGGGAGGCTGAGGCAGGTGGATCACTTGAGGTCAGGAATTTGAAACCAGCCTGCCCAACATGGTGAAACCCCATCTCTACTAAAAATACAAAAAATTAACTGAATGTGCTGGTGCATGCCTGCATTCCCAGCTACTCAGGAGGTTGGGGGCAGGAGAATTGCTTGAACCTGGGAGGAGAAGGTTACAGTGAGCAGAGATGGCAAGGCTGCACTCCAGCCTGGGCGACAGAACAAGACTCTATCTTAAAAAAAAAATTGGCCGGGCGCAGTGGCTCATGCCTATAATCCGAGGTCTTTGGGAGGCCGAGGCGGGTGGATCACAAGGTCAGGAGATCAAGACTATCCCAGCCAACATGGTGAAATCCTTCTCTACTAAAAATACAAAACAAATTAGCCAGGTATAGTGGTGTGTGCCTGTAGTCCCAGCTACTGGGGAGGCTGAGACAGGGGAATCACTTGAACCAGGGAGGCAGAGATTGCAGTGAGCCGAGATTGCGCCGTTGCACTCCAGCCTGGGCAACAGAGGGAGACTCCATCTCAAAAAAAAAAAATTAAAAAAAAAAAAAGAAAGGGCTGAATCAATGGGAAGGAAAGCGTTTGGTACATGTCTAACAAACTAGTAATTAGTAGTATCTGTTTAACATAAAACATAAGAATTGGCCAGGCGAGGTGGCTCCTGCCTGTCATCCCAACACCTTGGGAGGCTGAGGCGGGCAGATCATCAGAGGTCAGGAGTTTGAGACCAGCCTGACCAACATGGTGAAACCCCGTCTTTACTAAAAATTAAAAAAGTGGATGGGCGTAATAGCAGGTGCCTGTAATCCCAGCTACTTGGGAGGCTAAGGCAGGAGAATTGCTTGAACTTGGGAAGTGGAGGTTGTAGTGAGCTGAAATTGCACCACTGCATTCCAGCCTGGGCAACAGAGCTAGACTCCATCTCAAACAAAACAAACAAAAAATAAGAGTTACGAAAACTTTAAGTCTTATCAATTGAGATAATATATAATGCATTCATGCATATTTCTGGGGTAGTTTAATACGTTTTCTTCCTGTTTTAAACCAATATAGGCCAGGTGCAGTGGCTCACGCCTGTAATCCTAGCACTTTGGGAGGCCGAGGTGGGTGGATCACCTGAGGTCAGGAGTTCAAGACCAGCCTGGGCATCATGGTGAAACCCCATCTTAAAAAACAAAACAAAACAATATAAACATCTAGATAAGACTAACCTAAGAAGAAAACTAACTTTTTGAAACCTAATTTGTTTCCTCTAATTCAGAATTAATAAATATTTGAAGAAAAACTGGACTGAAATTTGTCTTTGCACTGATTTATAAAATTTACAAAAATGTCTCAAGAATATTCATAAAGATCAAATGGACAACGAGATACTACTTCATGCCTATTAAGAAACCTATTATCACCCCAAATGATAAGTGTTGGTGAGGATGTGGAGAAATTGGAACCCTTGTGGGCTGTTGATGGCAATGAGAAATGGTGCAGCTACTATGGAAAGTGGTATGGCGGTTCCTCGAAAATTAAAAATAGAATTATCATTTGACCCAGCAATTCCACTTATGGGTATATATCCAAAATAATTGAAAACAAGGTCTTGAAGAGATATTTACACAACCATGTTGATAGCAACATTATCTACAGTAGGTAAAAGATGGAAGCAACCCAGGTGACCATCAGCAGATGAATGAACAAACGGAATGTGGTGTTTACAAGCAACGAAATATTATTCAGCCTTCAAAGGGGGGAAATTCTGACAGTGCTACCACTTGAATGAACCTTGAAGATGTTATGCTAAGTGAAATAAGCCAGTCAGAAAGACAAATACTGTATGATTCCACTTACATGAGGTATCCAGGGAAGTCCAATTCATAGAGACAGAAAGTAGATTGGTGGTAGCAGGGGCTACGGGAGGGGAAAATGGGAAGTCATTTAAGGAATACAGAGTTCCAGTTTTGCAAGATGGAAGAAGTTCTAGAGATTGGCTGCCCAACAGTGTGAACGTACTTAACACTATTGAACTACACGGTGAAAAGTGGTTTAATACAGTCAATTTTACATTATGTATGTTTTACCACTTGTTTTTTTTTTTTTTTTTTTTTTTTTTTGAGATGGAGTGTCGCTCTGTGGCCTGGGCTAGAGTGCAGTGGCATGATCTCAGCTCACTGCAGCCTCCATCTCCCGGGTTCAAGCGATTCTCCTGCCTCAGCCTCCCGAGTAGTTGGGATTATACAGGTGCCTGCCACCACACCCGGCTATTTCTATTTTTGTTTTATTTTATTTTCCACACCCAGTCTTAAAGTTATACCTGAATTATTTTTATTTTTAATGGAGACGGGGTTTCACCATATTGGCCAGACTGGTCACGAACTCCTGACCGCCTGATCCACCTGCCTTGGCCTCCCAAAGTGCTGGGATTACAGGTTTGAGCTACCATGCCTGGTCTATTTTACCACATTTTAATAAATCAAATAGAAAATGTTTTTTGAAGGCAATTTGGAAATGTTTGTTAAAGAATAAATGATGCTGCCTGGGTGAGGCGGCTCACATCTGTAATCTCAGCGCTTTGGGAGGCCAAGGTAAGAGGAGGACTGCTTGAGACCAGCAGTTTGAGACCAGCCTGGGCAACACAGTAAGACCTCGTCTTTGCTAAAAATAAAGAATGATAAAGAAGTGATTAAAAAAAAAAAAAGCAATGATGTCCACATGCTTTGAGCTTTAAGTATACTTCTGGATATTTATCCTTAGAAATATGTTCTGAAAGAATAAAAAAGCTATAAGCACAAAAATGATCAATGTAAAGTTATCTATCAATTTGAAAATATAGATAAAACTTTCATGTCCAACAAATGTGGGGCATACAAAACAAATTACTCTATGTCGACTTGTTGGGTTGCAGCCAAATACATGGAAATTATATGTGTAAATGGATAAGGACTACGCGGGGGTGCCAGGAGATGATGATAGCGGGGTGATTAGACTTTTAGGGGCACTTATTTTTAAAATCTCATTTTAATGTCAGTTCTACAAAACTTTATTTATTCATTTATTTTTTTTAAGATGGGATTTTACCATGATGGCCAGGCTGGTCTTGAACTCCTGACCTCAGGTGATCCACCCACCTCAGCCTCCCAAAGTGCTAGGATTACAGGCGTGAGGCACCGCGCCCGGCTCTACAAAACTTTAAAACCCACTTAAGTATGCTAATTAAAAATTATTCTTGACCAGTCATGGTGGCTTACAGCTGTAATCCCAGCACTTTGGGAGACTGAGGTGGGGGGTGGATCACAAGGTCAAGAGATTGAGGCGATCCTGGTCAACATGGTGAAACCCCGTCTCTACTAAAAATACAAAAATTAGCTGGATGTGCTGGGAGGTGCTTGTAACCCCAGCTACTCGGGTGGCCGAGGCAGGAGAATCGCTTGAACCTCAGAGACAGAGGTCAGTGAGCTGAGATCGTGCCACTGCACACCAGCCTGGGTGACAGACTCAAAAAAAAAAAAAAAAAGATTCTTACCCACTTGTGAAAATGTGTTTACCAGATCCCGTACTTGACAATACTGTGTAAGCCCCTAGTATGGATTTTATAGATATTAAGAGTGTAAAAAAGTAATATTATTTTACTTTTTTTATTTTTAAGAGATGAGTTCTAGGCATAGTGGCTCACGCCTGTAATCCCAGCACTTTGGGAGGCTGAGGCAGGCAGGTCACCTGAGGTTGGGAGTTCAAGATCAGCCTGACCAACTTGGAGAAACTCCGTCTTTACTAAAAATACAAAAATCAGTTGGGAATGGTGGGAGGCATCTGTAATCTCAGCTACTCAGGAGGCTGAGGCAGGAGAATCCCTTGAACTTGGGAGGTGGAGGTTGCAGTGAGCTGAGATCGTGCCACTGCACTCCAGCCTGGGGAACAAGAGGGAGATTGAGTCTTAAAAAAATAAGAAACAAGGACACTCGAGGAATCTGGCACCTACAGCCACAGCAGACATTAAACACAGCCCTACTCTTGGCCAGATGGAGGTAAAGCCTCACACTAATGGCTGATCATGTCTAGCTTCCAACAAAAAAGTGACAAGACATGGTAATAGGCAAGAAAAACACCGACCAAAGAGATAGAGCAAGCATCAGAACCAGACTTAGATATATGATAAGGAGTGTTTGGTAATTATCAAGGAATTTAAGGAACCATGATTAATACGTTAAAGGCTTCGGCTGGGCATGGTGGCTCATGACTGTAATCCCAGCACTTTTGGAGGTAAGGAGGGTGGATCACTTGAGTTCAGGAGTGTGAGACCAGCCTAGCCTACATGGCAAAACCCCATCTCTACAAAAAGACAAAAATTAGTTGGGCGTGGTGACATGCGCTGGTAGTCCTAGCTACTTGGAAGCCTGAGGCAGGAGAATTGCTTGAATCCGGGAGGCAGAGGTTGCAGTGAGCCGAGATGGCACCAGCCTGGGCAAAAGAGCGAGACTCTGTCTCCAAAAAAAAAAAAAAGTGATGGTCAGGAATTTTCCAAAAGATAGGTAAAGGAATTTGACCAAAGTCACATGACTACCAAGTGGTCATGAAGCGTGCACTCACATTCCAGTCTGTCTGACTTCATAGTGAATGCTCTAATCCTCCATGCTTCACAGAGAGAAGTCCAGTGGAAACTTACATAAGCAAGCAAATAAAATTCACTCATGATCCCATTGTGGAGAGCAGTGGCTCTCAAATGTTAGGGTGCATCAGAATCGTCTGCAACCCAGGCCTGGTGGCGGCACCTGTAGTCCCAGCTATTCAGAAGCTGAGGTTAAGGGCTGCTTGAGCCCAGGAGTTCGAGGCTGCAGTGAGCCATGATCCCACCACTTCACTCCAGCCTGGACAACAGAGTAAGACGCCAATCTCTTAGGAAAAAAGAAGAAGAAGAAGAAGAAGAAATGCGTCTGGAACGCTTGTTACAATGTAGATGGGTTTCAGCCTCAGGGATCTGGAATGGGGTCTGAAGGTTTGCGTTTCTAGCTCGTTACCACAGGATGAGCATGCTCTTAAGAAACGTCATCTAAAATTTAAAGTGAATTTTGCCATTTTAGTGTATTTCCTTCCTGGCTTTTTCTAGGCAGATTTGTATTTTGTTTTACAAACTTGAGATGGTATTGAATATGGTTTTATGTCCAGCTTTTTTCACTTACTATTAGACACATTTTTTCATGTCACAAGTATTAAAAACATGTAAAAGAGTTGCATTGGGCCCGGCGCGGTGGCTCATGCCTGTAATCCCAGCACTTTGAGAGGCCGAGGGCGGGTGGATCACAAGGTCAAGAGATCGAGACCATTCTGGTCAACATGGTGAAACCCCGTCTCTACTAAAAATACAAAAAATTAGGTGGGCATGGTGGCGCGTGTCTGTAATCCCAGCTACTCACGAGGCCGAGGCAGGAGAATTGCCTGAACCCAGGAGGCAGAGGTTGTGGTGAGCCCAGATCGCGCCATTGCACTCCAGCCTGGTAGCAAGAGCGAAACTCCGTCTCAAAAAAAAAAAAAAAGAGTTGCATTTATTATTAGGTTGGTGCAAGAGTAATTGTGGTTTTTGCCATTAACAGTAATTGGGCCAGGTGTGGTGGCACCCACCTTTAATTCCAGCATTTTGGGAGGCTGAGGTGGGCAGACCACTTAAGGTCGGGGGTTCGGGAGCAGCCTGGCCATCATGGTGAAACCCCATCTCTACTAAAAATACAAAAATTAGCCAGGCATGGTGGTGCATGCCTGTAATCCCAGCTACTCGGGAGGCTGAGGCAGGAGGATCGTTTGTACTCAGGAGGCGGAGGTTGGTTGCAGCGAGCTGAGATTGTGCCACTGCACTCCGGCCTGGGCAACAGAGCAAGACTCTGTCTTAAAAAAAAAAAAAAAAAGGAAAAAAAAAGTAATTTGAAAAACCATAATTACTTTTGCACCAACTTAACCTAACATTAATATGGACTATAATTTATGTAAGGTTTCCCTAACCATTAGATATTTAAAGTATTTAAAAATGTTCTCTTGTAAATGTTCTTTTTCTTTTCTTTTTTTTTTGAGACAGAGTCTGTTTTTGTTGCCAGACGCCAGGCTGGAGTGTGGTGGCTGGATCTCGGCTCACTGCAACGTCTGCCTCCCAGGTTCAAGCAATTCTCCTGCCTCAGCCTCCTGAGTAGCTGGGACTATAGGCACACACCACCACACCCAGCTAATTTTTGTATTTTTAGGCTGATTTTTGTATGTTTAGTAGAGATGTGGTTTTGCCACGTTGTCTAGGATGGTCTCGATCTCTTGACCTTGTGATCTTCCCGCCTCCTCCCCTCTCTCTGAATCTCTTCACCATCTCTCTGCCACCAGCCTTGCTTCCTTCCAGTTAAGTTATCCTCATTGATTATACATCTAGCCAGATACTCCCTACTCTATACATCTTCAGTTGGTACCTGTTGTCCTGAAGACAAAATCCAAACTCCTAAATTGTGTCTTATTAAAAAATCTTCAACCTGTCCCCACCTTGCATTCTCTTACACTCTTTCATTTTAGGGAAGGTAAGGAGCAAGAATTTGAACTTTTCCTTGTTTTTCTTTAGTTTCTTTTCTTTTTTCCAACACATCCTTGCTCTGTTGCCCCGGCTGAAGTACAGTGCTGTTATCTAGGCTCACTTCAGCTTTGACTTCCCAGACTCAAGCCCTCTTCCTGCCTCAGCCTCCCGAGTAGCTGGGACTAATAGGGGGACAGATGGGGAGACTTGGGCACAGAGAGGTTAAGTAACTTGCCCAAGGTCTCACAGTTAGTACATGGACAAGCCAGTGGTGGCTGGCTCCAGGTCAGTGCTCTTAACCAGCAAAATAAACATACTTTCTTGCCTCTTTTGTAATCTCTGTTATAATCATCTTATCAACAATGGGACATTATGTTTTCCTTTTTGGGGAAGATTGGAGGTTTTTTTTTTTTTTGAGACAGGGGTTTGCTCTGTTGAGTAGACTGGGGTGCCATGGTGGAACCATGGCTCACTGCAGCCTTGACCTCCTGGGCCCAAGTGATCCTCCCACCTCAGCCTCCCAAGTGGCTGGGACTACAGGCATGTGCCCCCATGCCCAGCTAAATTTAAATTTTATAATTTTAACTGTTTTGTAGAGACAGGATCTCACTGTGTTTCCCAGGCTGGTCTCGAACTCCTGGCCTCAAGCAGTCCTCCCCCCTAGCCTCCCAAAGTTGGGATTACAGATATGAGCTACCATGCCCAGTCTGTTTTGTTTTGTTTTTAGAGACAGGGTCTCCCTATTTTGTCAGGCTAGACTTGAACTCTTGAGCCCAAGCTATTAGCTTCCTGAGTAGCTGGGACTATAGGCATGTGCCACCATTGGTGGCTTGGAGTTTTGAAAATTAGACTGTATCAAACGATATTTTATTCATGGAGTATTTGTCTTCTTGGGTTGATTTTTTTTTTTTTCTCCTGAGATGATGTCTCACTCTGTGGCCCGGCTGATCTCAAACATCTGGGCTCGAGTGATCCTCCTGCCTTAGCCTCTGGAGCAGCTGGGTCTATAGGTATGTGCTGTGGTGCCCAGCTTTGGATTGATTTTTTTTTTTACATGATGAAATTGTTATAGTTCTTACTCTTAAATATTTTTTAGAATAATTCTAGGTAAGCATACAGGAAACGCTTTAGGAATTTGTGTTCTACAAAATGAAAAGGACAGTAAAAGTCCACTGACACCATGTATCAGTAACAAATCCTGATTCAAAGTCCTCTCATTATAAAACTTACAATTATACCTTTTTGTTGTTGTTGTTTTTAAACATAGTATGTTGCCCAGTCTCAAACTCCTGGGCTCAAGTGAGCTTCTCACCTCAGCCTCCTGAGTAGCAGGGACTACAGGCATGCACCCTGCACCCAGTGAATTATATGTTAGTGATTTATTTATTTATTTATTTATTTAGTGGGACAGAGTTTCGCTCTTGTTAACCAGGCTGGAGTGCAATGGCTTCACCTTGGCTCACCACAGCCTCCGCCTCCCAGGTTCAAGCGACTCTGCCTCAGCCCCCGAAGTAGCTGGGATTACAGGCATGTGCCACCACGTCTGGCTAATTTTTTATAGTTTTTAGTAGAGACAGGGTTTCTCCATGTTGGTCAGGCGACCTCAGGTGATCCTTGGCCTCCCAAAGTGTTGGGATTCCAGGCATGAGCCTGTAAATTTAGACCACAGTAGACTTACTGAAATACAGTAGAACCTCCTTTTAACATGTGTGCGAGACTAACATGAAATAGACATTTCCTTTCTAAAACATGCTTACTCTAAGGGCATGCAGAATACCTTTTGCCATTCCTTAAGTATGGTGTTAGTTGTATTTTTCATAAATGCCTTTTATCATGGTGAAGTAGCTCCCTTCTATTCCTAGTTTTCTTTTAAACTATATATATATATATTTTTTTTTGAGACAGAGTCTTGCTCTGTCAACCAGGCTGGAGTGCAATGGCGCAGTGCAGTCTCGGCTCACCGCAACCTCCACCTCCCAGGTTCAAGAGATTCTCCTGCCTCAGCCTCCCAAGTAGTTGGGATTACAAGTGTGCAGCACCACGCTAGGCTAATTATTATATTTTTAATAGACACGAGGTTTCACCATGTTGGTCAGGCTGGTCGGAAACTCCTGACCTTGTGATCTGCCTGCCTCCACCTCCCAAAGTACTGGTATTACAGATGTGAGCCATGTGTCCGGCCTTAAACAATATTCTTAAGATTTTTTTTAATTGACACATAATAATTGTACATATTTGTGGAGCACAGTGTGACATTTTGATACGTGCACATGATGTGCTATGACCAAATCTGTATTCCTAGTTTCCTAAGTGTTTTTATAGTGAAAAGATGTTCTGTGCCGGGCGCGATGGTTCGTGCCTGTAGTCCCAGCTACTTGGGAGCCTGAGGTGCGAGGATCGCTTGAGTCTAGGAGTTCTGGGCTGTAGTGCACTGATCGTGTGTCCACTGTTTGGCATCAATATGGTAACCTCCTGGGAGTGGGGGACCACCAGGTTGCCTAAGGAGGGGTGAACTGGCCCAGGTTAGAAATGGAGCAGGTTGGAAATGGAGTAGGTCAAAACTCCACTGTGCTGATCAGTAGTGGAAGTGCACCTGTGAATAGCCACTGCACCCCAGCCTGGACAACATAGCGAGACCCCGTCTCTAAAAAAAAAAAAAGAAAAGAAAAGATGTTATATATTGTGAAATACTTTTCCTGTGTCTATTGAGATGATCGTGTGATTTCCCCCCGTCTTCGTTCTATCAATGAGATGATCGTGCGGTTTCCCCCCTCTTCGTTCTATCGATGTGGTATATTATGTTAACTGATTTTCATGTTTCATTCCTGGGATAATCCCATTTGATCATGGTATATAGTCCTCCATAAGGTGGCTGGATGTTTTGCAAGTGTTTTGCTGAGGATTTTGCATTTATATTTATAATGGATGTCTGTTTGTAGTTTTCTTCTGATGTCTTTGTTTTTTAAAATCTTGTTAATGTGGCCTTATATAATGAGTTGGGCAGTGTTTTCTCTTTAATTTTTGGGAGGATTTTGTGAAGGATTGGTAGATTGGTATTAATTCTTTTTTTTTGAGACGGAGCCTCACTCTGTCACCCAGGCTGGAGTGCAGTGGTGAGATATCAGCTCACTGTAACCTCTGCCTCTTGGGTTCAAGTTATTCTAGTGCCTCAGCCTCCTAAGTAGCTGGGATTACAGGCACGTGCAACCATGTCCAATTAATTTTTGGGAGATGGAGTTTCAACATGTTGGTCAGGCTAGCTTTGAACTCCTGGCCTCAAGTGATCTGCCTACAACGGCCTCCCAAAGTGCTGGGATTACAGGGATGAGTCACTGATGCCCAGCCTCATTGAGCTTTCAGTAGGTTACAGGCACTATCAGAGTTATTTTCAAGGTGTTTACAGTATGGAAAGGGAGACAAGTAAACTGCTAATACTATGATGATAGAGCTAGCATGTATGCTACATGATTACACAGGAGGGTACGTAACGGAAGAGGAGGACAGCCTTCAGAAGGTAATTACTCTTCAACTTGAGTGACGAATGGGACATAACCAGGACAGAGGAGAGCGGTATTTCAGGAGGAGTGTCAGTCACAAAGGCACTGTGGAAAACCACTCTCACTGGGAAACTACCAGGATTTCCTGCCTAGGGCGTCTGTGTGGAACGTGTTAAGAGATCACATTTTTGAGCGAGGTAGGAGCCTAGTTCGCAAAGGACTTTGTGTGTCCGGTTAAGGAGTCTGAATGTTAGTTTGAAAGGCCTTGCAAACCACTGGAGGATTTTAAACCAGAGGGTCAAATTATTAAACTTGCATTTTAAAAAGATCATCCCAGCAAAATGTGGATTATGGTTTGATGGGTGGAATGGGAAGTGAGAGAACGGAGACTAAAGGCAAAAAGGCAGGAAGTGACTACATTAATTTACCTGGAAGTGATGAGTGTCTATTTTTTTGGGGGGGACAGGGTCTTGCTCTGTCTCTCAGGCTGGAGTGCAATGGCGTGATCTCTGCTCACTTCAGCCTCCACCTGCTGGGTTCAAGGGATTCTCCTGCCTCAGCCTCCAGAATAGCTGGGATTACAGGCATGTGCCACCAGGCCCAGTTAATTTTTTGTATTTTTAGCAGAGATGGAGTTTTACCATGTTGGCCAGGCTGGTTTCAAACTCCTGACCTCAGGTGATCTGCCAATCTAGCTAAGTGCTGGGATTACAGATGTGTGAGTGTCTAATCTCATGCAGTGACAATGGAGATGGAAGGAAAAGAACAGAATTCAGAAGGGTTTATAAGTAGATGGCTGAGTGCACTGGCTCATGCCTGTAATCCTAGCACTTTGGGAGGCAGAGATGGGCAAACTGCTTGAGCTCAGAAGTTGGAGACCAATCTGGGCAGCATGGCAAAAATTCATCTCTACCAAAAATACAAAAATTAGCTGGGCATGGTGGCTCAGGCCTTCAGTCCTAGCTACCTGGGGGGCTGAGATGGGAAGATTGCTTGTATCTGGGAGGTGGAGGTTGCCGTGAGCCCAGGTCACACCAGTGAACTCTAGCCTTGGCAACAGAGCAAGACTCTATCTCAAAAACAAACACACAACAACAACAAAAAAAAAACCCAGAAGGGTTGAAAGCTGTTGATGGTGAACTAGAATTAGGAAGATGAATTTGTGGGGATGGTAGATTTGGAGGAGCGTGGTCAGGGAATCAGTAGAAGATAGCAGTGAGAAGGAATAGAAGATTATGTCCTCAGTAGAGTAGTTTCTAATGTGAAGGATGTCATCAGACAAGTGTGGGATGTCGCACGTTCTGTAAGACGCTATATCACCCAGGCTCTTCAGCAAGCTAATTTAATGGGTGTGGGGAGGGGTGGGGAAGGATGGAGGACTGTTAGTTTCAAAGAGAAGAAAATAATATCTAACAGCCAAACAGTACATAATCTTTGATTGGATTTTAGTGTGAAAAAAATACCTGAGACATTTAGGGACAGATGGAGACATTTGAATATGGAATAGATATTAGATGATCTTAGTGAATTTTTGTTAATTTTTTTTTTTTTTTTGAGACAGAGTCTCACTCCATCACCAGGCGCCAGGCTGGAGTGCAGTGGTGCAACCTTGGCTCACTGCAACCTCCACCTCCCGGGTTCAAGCAATTCTCCTGCCGCAGCCTCCTGAGTAGCTGGGACTACAGGTGCGCACACCACGCCCAGCTAATTTTTGTTTTTCATATTTTTAGTAGAGACAGGGTTTCACCATGTTGGCCAGGATGGTCTCGATCTCTTGACCTCGGGATCCACCTGCCTCAGCCTCCCAAAGTGCTGGGATTACAGGCGTGAGCCACCGCGCCCGGCCAATTTTTGTTAATTTTTAAAGATGTAATAACATTGGGATTACACAGGAGAATGCCTTTATTTTTAGGAGACGCGTGCTGAAGTATTTGGGGATGAATTATTCTAATGTCTGCAATTGATTTAGAGACAGAGACAGACATACAAGGAAGACTCAAAACATGGTAAAATATTAACAATAGTTGAATCTAGGTGGTGGGTATAGAGTTGTTTGTAATACTAAGTTTTCAACTTTTCTGTATGTTTGAAAATTTTCTTCATTAGTGAAGCTGGAAAAAACATGGCAGGTTAGGAGTAAGGGGCTGTGAGCAGCAGTGGGGAGCGTTGTATTGCGAACCTTCTCCAAGTCCCTGCCATAGGTAAGCTATGGGAGAACGAGCAGCCAGTTCTCCAGGGGACTTCCCTGGAGTTAATGACTTCATGGTAGTGCTTCCCAGCTTTTATCACTTTACAACCTAAACACTGGCCAGGCTCAGTGGCTCATGTGTGTAATCCCAGTACTTTAAGAGGCCAAGGTGGGAGGATCACTTGAGGCCAGGAGTTCAAAACCAGCCTGGTCAACACAGAGTGACCTTGTCTCTACAATAAAAACAAAAATTAAAAAAATTAGCCAGGCATGGTGATCTGTGCCTGTAGTTCCAGCTACTCGGGTGGCCAAGGCAGGAGGATTGCTTGAGCCTGGGAGTTTGATGCTGCAGTGAGCCATAGTCTCACCACAGTGCTTTAGCCTAGTGGCAGCGCGCGACTCTGTCTCAAAAACAAACACCCTGAATATGGAAAACAATATTTGTATGGCACACTGGGGTAAAACTAGATGAGCTTTGGGACCTCTATATGGGGCTTGATTATATAAAAAGAAATTATGTTGGCTGGGTGCGGTGGCCCATGCCTGTAATCCCAGCACTTTGGGAGGCCAAGGCAGGTGCATCACCTGAGGTCGGGAGTTCAGGAGACCAGCCTGACCAACATGGGGAAACCCCATCTCTACTGAAAATACAAAATTAGTTGGGCATGGTGGTGCGTGCCTGTAATCCCAGCTATTCAGGAGGCTGAGGCAGGAGAATTGCCTGATCCCAGGAGGCAGAGGTTGCGGTGAGCCGAGATTGCGCCATTGCACTCCAGCCTGGGCAACAAGAGTGAAACTCCATTTCAAAAAATAAAAATTAAAAAAAAGTTAAAAAAATGTATAAGAAAGTAAAACAGAGTATTAGGAGATTTTAAGATGATGAATCTATTTTAAAAGTTCCAGATGTATTTAAAATTATTCAAGGTGGACTTGTGCTTGCTTCCCAAAATGTTACTTTTTAATCTCAGACTTTTTGCCTTTAAGATCAACTCCTGATCTTAAAAAATCTATAATGTGAGCTTCTGAATGTTTGATCATTTTCTACCAATGAGAAACTGTTCATGTAGAAATGTAAAAGCATTTTTCCCATAAAAAAAAGTTAAAGTATGAACTAGGCCCCTACCTATCTAAACAAATGTAATCTCTTAACACTTTCTCACACTTAAAAACATTTTCTTCAGAGCACGATCCTGCAGGCTGCAGCTCCTGGGCTTCCGGGATCCTCCCATGTCAGCCCCTCAAGTCGTGGGGACTACAGGCATGTGCCATCATGCCTGGCTAATTGCTTTTTTAAAAGTGTGTGTGTGTGTGTGCGCGCGCGCGCGCGTGTGTGTGTGTGTGTAGAGCTAATTGCTGTGTTGCTCACGCTGTGTTGCTCAAACTCCTGGGCCCAAGCAGTCCCCCCAGCCTGGCCTTTCAAAGTGCTACGGTTACAGGCATGAGCCACTGCACCTGGCCCTCACAAAAATACTTGTAGTTTCCCAGTGATTCTGCTTTTTCACAGTGCTTTTGTGACTGACACTCCTGCCTAGAATAGTTCAAACCAGTTGAAATTATACTTACATCCTCTAAAAACTTTTCCTTTAATTTACCAATATAACTTAGAACATTTTCTGTTAATGCAAATGACTTTTAAATCGAGTTGAACTGTCTCATATCAATTATTTCAAAGTAATGATGATTTAATTTATATATGATGCGTGTGTTTTTTTTGTTTGGTTTTGAGATGGAGTCTCCCTCTGTTGCCCAGGCTGAAGTGCAGTGGCACGATTTTGGCTCACTGCAACCTCCACCTTCTGGATTCAAATGATTCTCCTGCCCCAGCCTCCTGAGTTTCTGGGACTAACCACCATGCCCAGCTAATTTTGGTATTTTTAGTAGATACGGGGTTTCACCATGTTGGCCAGGTTGGTCTCAAACTCCTGATCTCAGGTGATCTGGCCACCTTGGCCTCCCAGAGTGCTGGGATTACAGGCGTGAGCCACTGCGCCCTGCCTCTCATGCATGTGTTTGTAGGGCCACACAACAAGCTTGGCTGCTACTGAAAGCATCTATCAGTTGCAGAGGCATGGAAGTAGCCAACAGTATGTGAAGATACAGATTTGGGGCTGCTTCCTGGAGCCGTGAGCCCTGTCTGTTTGAACTAGTTGCAGTGCACACTGGAACGAACACTATGCTCTTTGGGCTTCTCCATTAGCTCTGTCATGGGCAATGGTGCATTCTGTATCTGGCCTCTGAAGTAGAGGACCACGTGATACATCACACGCTTGGCAATGTGGAGCAGTGGGTGCCTGATGGCATTTGTTGTTGTTACCTCCGTGCAGACCAGAGAGCCTGGCGTTGGCTCCTGTGCTGCCCTGGTCCCCCTGTGGGAAGCTCTGGAATAGACTGCTTTCTGCAACCCGGCTTCATCTGGCCACACTGAGAGATGAGAGATAAGAGGATCAATATATTTTGGGGTGCCCCTTTTTTTTTTTGGGAGATGGAGTCACCCAGGCCCGAGTGCAGTGATGCGATCTCGGCTCACTACAACTTCTGCCTCCTGGGTTAAGTGATTCTCCTGCCTCAGCCTCCTGAGTAGCTGGGACTACAGGTGCATGCTGCCACACCCAGCTAGTGTTTTGTATTTTAGTAGAGACAGGATTTCACCGTGTTGCCCAGACTGGTCCCAAACTCCTGAGCTAAGGCAGTCTGCCCACCCTGGTCTCCCAAAGTGCTAAGATTACAGGTGTGAGCCACTGTGTCCTGCCTTGGGGTGCGCCTTTCATCTGAATGCTTGGGACCAGAAGTATTTTGGATTTCCACATTTTTTGCAGTTTGAAATCTTTGCATATACGTAATGAGATAGCTTAGGAAAGGGATTCAAGTCTAAACCGGAAACTAATTTATGTTTCATCTAAACCCTGTAAACATAGCCTGAAGGTAATTTTATGCAATATTTTAAATAATTTATAGATGAGACAAAGTTTCTGTACATAGAGCCATTAGAAAGCAAAACTATCACTGTCAGCCACCCACAAGGACAGTCTCTGGTTGTCATCACCATCATTCCCTACCCTAAACTGATGTGAATTTATATTGATGAGCAGTTATCTTCTTTTTTTTTCTTTTTCTTTTTTTTTTTTTGAGACGGAGTTTCACTCTTGTTACCCAGGCTGGAGTGCAATGGCGCAATCTCGGCTCACCGCAACCTCTGCCTCCTGGGTTCAGGCAATTCTCCTGCCTCAGCCTCCCGAGTAGCTGGGATTACAGGCACGCGCCACCATGCCCAGCTAATTTTTTGTATTTTTAGTAGAGACGGGGTTTCACCATGTTGACCAGGATGGTCTCGATCTCTTGACCTCGTGATCCACCTGCCTTGGCCTCCCAAAGTGCTGGGATTACAGGCTTGAGCCACCACGCCCGGCCGAAATGCACACTTTTAAAAATATGCAAATAAAAAGTTTGAAAACTAAAAAAAAAGTGCCTGTTCTTTAGAAATGGAAAGATAAAATTATAAATTAAAAGTTTTACCTATTTCTTTTCATTTCTTTTTTCTTTTTTGAGGTGGAGTCCTGCTCTTTTGCCCAGGCTGGAGTGCAGTGGCGTGATCTCGTCTCACTGCAGCCTGAAGCAATTCTCCTGCCTCAGTCTCTGGAGTAGCTGGGACTACAGGCACGCGCCACCACATTCGGGTAATTTTGGTGTTTTTAGTAGAAACAGGATTTCACCATCTTGGCCAGGCTGGAGTTTTACCTGTTTCAAAACAAAAGTCAGCATTATATTTATTGGTAAAAGACTAGTGTTCCAGATGACTGAGTAATAACAGTGTTTTTATAAAATGGATTATCATTTTATGTATTCATGTTCCTTTGGTAGTTCTGGCCAGTGCCATAAGTCATGACAGAGAGATAAGAAGATACAATAAGAAAATAATGCAAAATGTATTATTAGAAAATATAAAATAATAAACTGAAGGATTTTAATGAAATTTTTTTCAGGAGATATATAAGCAATAGCAAACATTCAATGTTTACTTCAAACACTTGAAATTACAGGGTTCAAAAAAAGATTTCATTGCAATTTCTACAAAATCCGTAAAATACTCAGGCATCATCTTCTTGGGGGATTGTGTATGACTTAGAGAAGGAACCTCAAAATATGTAATATTGAATTTAGAGATCTATAAAGAGATATACGTGTCTAAATTTACCTCCCTTAGATGTGAAACTAAATATTCTAAAATGTTAATTCTCAATGTCTAGCTGATTGCAAGAGCAATAACGCTGTCAATGTAGTTCGTTTGGAATTTCTAAATTGTATATGGATTTCTAGATTTCCTTTGGAATAAGTTGGTATTGATGAATGTTCCTAAAAAGGCTAGTAGAGTGGCAATAAATAAAATACTATGGTCATGGCAGGAGACTAGAATGTAAATCAGAATAGAATCAATAGCATGCACAATTGATAGAATTAATCTCAATCACAGAAAAGACTAGAATACATGATAAATGCAAGGAAAGGAATCAAGCTCTCAGTAAATTAGGAAAAGCTGATTCAACCTTTCCCTTTGAATCACATCAAAATCAATTTCACATGGATTATTCAGTGTGTTGTCTGGTGTCTTAAACTGAAAACCACAGTAAATCTATCTGTAAATTGTTGAAAACAGAATTAATTATTTGCCAGACCTTTAGAAAAAGGCTGATTTTTCTTTCTCTCCTTCTTGGGCCTTTCAAAGGATATATTTCTAAACTTTAAAGCATGAGAAAAAATCTCAACAGTTGTGACTACTTAAAAAAGGATAATGGCCGGGCGCGGTGGCTCAAGCCTGTAATCCCAGCACTTTGGGAGGCCGAGGCGGGTGGATCACGAGGTCAAGAAATCGAGACCATCCTGGTCAACATGGTGAAACCCCGTCTCTCCTAAAAATACAAAAATTAGCTGGGCATGGTGGCACGTGCCTGTAATCCCAGCTACTCGGGAGGCTGAGGCAGGAGAATTGCCTGAACCCAGGAGGCGGAGGTTGTGTGAGCCGAGATCATCTGGGTAACAGCCATCTCAATCAATCAATCAATCAATAAATAAATAAATAAATAAAGGAGAATGTAGTTTTAAAATGACCTTGAATTTTAAAACCAAACATCAGTATTGTGCAGTGGCAGTGTCGTAACCAGAGGGATTTTCCCAAGATACTGTTACGGCCAATAAGAACCTTCCTAGTCCAGCTGTGTTCAACTCATGAATTTCAAAGAGATAAGACAAGTGCACAGAAATGAATTCCGCAGGATTGTTTAATAAAGTATTGATTATAATAATGAAAAATCAGAAACAACCTAAGCTTCCACAATTAGGGGGCTGGTTAAATACGTTTTGATAAAGCTCTATAATGGAGTATCAGGCAGTCACTAAAAATAATCAGGTAATGAATATTTATTGAGAATGAAAGATCCAATTTGTTGCCAACTAAGAAATTAGAGAACAACATTAAAAGTGGTTAACTCTGGACCAGGTGGGGGCTCACACCTGTAATCCCAGCACTTTGGGAGGCTGAGGGGGGTGGATCATTTGAGGTCAGGATTTGGAGACAAATCTGGCTAATATGGTGAAACCCCGTGTCTAGTAAAAATACAAAAGTTAGCTGGGCAGTAGTGGTGGCACGAAACTGTAATCCCAGCTACTCTAGAAGCAGAATCACTTAAGCCTGGGAGGGGCGACAGAGCGAGACTCCGTCTCAAAAAAAAAAAAAATAGTTAACTCTGGGTAGGATTTGAAGTGATTTTAACTTAAACTTTCACCTGTGTCTTTTTTTTTTCCTCCATTAATTGTGTATGATTTCGATAATCAGAAAGGAAATGGAGCTGTTTTCATTTTGGAAAAACAAGTGCAAGCAACTGACCTGGAAAACTGTTTGCAGTGATTTCGACGTAGGGTTACATCTTCATGATTCAAACAGCTCTAACAAATTATTGAGAAATAATTGAAGATCCCGGGAGGGCTGAGGAGAGAACACGGAGAGACCATTCATAACATAGAGAGCAGAGATGGTAAACAAACATAGGGATCATTACTCAGGTTCACTTGTAATCAAAGACGTGTAAATTTCAATAATGAGCCAACATTCATTTGTTGTTAAATTATTGAAAGTTCATTGCTGTGTTATTTATAATAAAGAAAAAATAATATCAATAATTTGTGGTACCTTCTTTTGGAACTGTTAAAAATGGAAGGCTGTGTAAATTATGCTGCAACCTGGGAAAATAGAACACTTATGTGAAGGAATTGAGGAGTTAAGTAGTAATGGGTGGGGTGGGGTGGAGTGGGGGCAGGGCACGATTGTTCAGGGGAGGACGATCTGGGTTCAGTCCGGCTCTGCCACTTAGTGAGTCTGTGATCTTGGGCAAGTTGCTTAGCCTCTCTGAGCTTTGGTTTATTCTTTTCTCTTTGGTTGTAAAAGTATGTAAAGTACGTGACACAGAAGCTGGTGTGTAGTGTTTATTCAGTAAATATTTGTTGAATGAGCGAATGGTAGTTATTCAATGCTATATATAAAAGAGTAAGTATGAAGAAAGACTGGAAGAAAACACAGCAAAATAATTACCGATTATGTTAAGGTGAAGAGAATGTGAGTGATTAAAAAATTTCCTATTTTCTACTATCTGGTGATATAATATTTCTAATTGAAATAATTACCTAAACTCATACCTACTCTCTTTCTTTCTGAGTGTCCTGTTGTACTTAGTGTTTGATGAATTTTGAGACCTTTTTCTTTTCTTTGAGACAAGGTCTAGCTCTGTTGCCAGGTTGTCGTGCAGTAGTCTGATCACGGCTCACTGCAGCCTCGACCTCCTGAGCTCAAGCAATGCTCCTGCCTGGGCCTCCCAAAGTGCTGCAATTACAGCCATTAATTAGCACCATGCTCGGCTAATTTTGTATTTTTAGTTGAGATGGGATTTCATTATGTTGGCCAGGCTGGTCTCAAACTCCTGACCTTAGGTGATCTACCTGCCTCGGCCTCCCAAAGTGCTGGGATTACAGGTGTGAGCCACCGCACCCAGCCGATTCTGGATATATTATAAAGAGCAGAGCCAACAAGATTTGCTGATAAATTTGATGTTAGGTGAAGAGAGAAAGAAAAGGGTCAAGGCCAACTCCAAGGTGTTTGGCTGAATGAAAGAATAAAGGAAATAATGCAATTAAGTCTCAAAATTGTGCTAAGCATGGGCCACTACGCCTGGCTAATTTTGTATTTTTAGTAGAGACGGGGTTTCTCCATGTTGGTCAGGCTGGCCTCAAACTCCTGACCTTAGGTGATCTACCTACCTCGGCCTCCCAAAGTGCTGGGATTACAGGTGTGAGCCACCGTGCCCAACCCACAATATCTGTTTTATTGGATTCACTCTGCCTCTCAGGCTAGGACTCTACCCAAAGGACTTGAGAGAGAGGCCGCTGCTGGTGGTATTCTCTTACCGTGATTGGAGTGGTTCCATGAATATATGCATATGTAAACACTTAATTAAGCTGTGTACTTCAGATTAGAGCACCTTTACAGTATGTGTATTATTCCTCAGAAAAAAATGTTTAAACATGTAGTGTATTCTTTGACATCTCCAGAGGAAGTTAAACATGCTAAATGATACATAAAGAGGAGGAAAGAGTTACTCATATATTCGCTTATTAAGATTTCTAGTCTGGGTATTAGAATTTTTGTTTTGAATTCAAAGCTAAAGTAAAATAATTTTTATTTCCTTTGTCTTTTGCAGAGACAGTAGTAGCAGAATTTCACAAAAAAATCAAAGGGGCCTTTGAAGTGTTTGACCATGAGTCGAATAATACAGTGGATGTGAGGTTTGGAAATTTTTTTTTCGTTGCACTTCTAAATTACCCGGTCCGAGTCGTAAAATACGAGAGAGTGATTTTCTCTTCTTTTTATACTGTCCCGTGGATTTATGATGATATTTTAGGTATTTGTTTTCCGTGCTCTGTAAAATGCGTTTGCTAGCTATTGCTTTGGTAAGGACTTACTCTCCATCTCTGGTATGAAGAATACACTATATTCTCATTGCCTGTTCCAACGTATACATTGTAAACTTTGCGAGTGAGATGAACTCTTTTTATCTTCACTGCTTGGCGTGTAGTTGGCACTCAGGAAATAGTCGTTGAGTGAATGAAGAGCACTTGCTTTGTAAAACACATAAATATGTATTATAAGGCCACGAATAGTATATTGCAAGGAAAGATTAATAATGCTTACCAATGGTACACTCCCCCTGAAAAATAGCAAAAAGAACCAAAACAGAAAAACGTAAAAAGACAAGAGAAAGACAGGAATACTGGGAGATCTGAAATGGGGGACAGAGCTTGAGACCGAAACAAAAACCCCTCAAAAGATAGAAGAGATTAGACGCTCAGAAGAAGTGTAGCGTTTGTGTTACACACATCAAGGAATGGCAGTGAAGCCAGGCTCGGTGCCTCACACCCGTCATCCCAGCACTCTGAGAGGCCAAGGCAGACAGATCACCTGAGGTTAGGAGTTCGAGACCAACCTGGCCAACATAGGGAAACCTGTCTCTACTAAAAATACAAAAATTACACAGGTGTGGTGGCATTTGCTTGTAGTCCCAGCTACTCAGGAGGCTGAGGTGGGAGAATTGCTTGAACCCGGGAGGCGGAGGTTGCAGTGAGCTGAGATCTTGCACCACTGTACTCCAGCCTGGGTGATAGAGTCAGACTCTCTCTCTCAAAAAAAAAAAAAAAAAGGCAGTGAAGCCATTCCTTCAGGAGGCCATGCTAAATGAGGGTTATCTGATGAGATTAGAATCTCAGGGCCAGAACCTAGTACAGAGGCCAGCGAAGCAGTGGGAAGTAATTTTAAAAATGGTGCTGAAGAGGAACCCGTAGATGCTTATAAACCAGTGCCGTCAGGACTGGAGCACCGTGCAGCTCCATACAGCTCCGGTGGCTCTGATCACATTGCATTCTATGGAAATGACACTGTGGAACCCCAGGCCTTACTGTGGGTGTCCCAGTAGGAAATGAGTGGGTGGGGTGCTGGTGGTGACAGTAGGGTTTGAGCACCCTGGCCTGCAATGTGAATGACTGAATACATGAATGACAAGTGCCTTGACCTCAGACCTCTCCTTGAAGGGTTCTCCTCCTGGGGGCAGGGGACAGAGGTATTGATAGAGAAGTCAGGGGAAATAAGGCTTTATAAGAGAGAAGGGGAAGGAGAGAAAAGAAACCAGCATTTGCTTGAGGCCTGCCCTCTGATACACTACCTGTAGCTGGGTGGAAGAGGGTTCATGTGGGTTACCTCATTTTTGTCTTTTTATTTCTGGAGACGAGGAGAAGGTAGGTAGTTTGTTTGCTCCGTGTCACACCAGGGTTTCTCTAACGGCAAGTCTTCTGCTATGCTTTGTTGCCCACACTCCCACCCCTGCCCTTTAAAGACATCGGGGCTTCTCCTGCCTTCAGGCTCCCTGACAATAGCAGTGAAGGAAAATCTCCCCAGTCCCTTAGAGCAGTGATGCCAGGCCTTTTTTGGTAAAAGGGCCAATTCAGTCAAAATAAAGATGTTTATGGCTGCATCTTCTTTTCCATTGGAAGTTAAAATAACTTTACTGAGGCCCTGAGGGAAAGTGTATGTTCTTACAACTTAAATCTTTATTAATTAAAGATGGTTACTAAGAACATTATTATTGTTTTTAGCATTAAAATATTCACGCTGAGTATATTTGAGGAGTAACAACTTGGATGAATGTAGATTTCTAATCATTATTGCTATGTTCATTTGTATAGCACTTTAAAGTTTGTAATGAATGTTCTCATGCTGCTGGTATCATTACCATTTATTCTTTTTTTAAAAAATATTATTATTTAATATTATTTATTTATTAAAATTTTTTTTTAGGAGACGGGGTCTCACTATGTTGCCCAAGATGGAGTGCAGTGGCTATTCACAGGTGTGATCCCACTACTGATCAGCACGGGAGTTTTGACCTGCTTCATTTCTGACCTGGGCCTTCGGTTCACCCCTCCTTAGGCAACTTGGTGGTCCCCTGCTCCCGGGAGGTCACCATATTGATGCCGAACTTAGTGTGGACACTGCATCGGCATGGTGACTACAGTCTAGAACTCCTGGGCTCAGGTCATCTTCTAGCCTCAGCCTCCCCAGTAGCTGGGACTACAGGCACGTGCCACCGCACCTGGCTAAAAAAATTATCTTAAGGATAGGATCTTTAAAGATAGGCTGGATTACAGTGGCTTGATCATAACTCACTGTAACCTTGAACTCCTGGGCTCAAGTGATCCTCCTGCCTCAGCCTCCCAAGCAGCTAGGACTATAGGCACTTGCCACCACACTGAGCTAATTATTATTTTTTGTAGTGACAGGGGTCTGGCTATGTTGCCCAGGCTGATTCACCTCCCTCAGTCTCCCAAAGTATTGGCATTACAGGTGGGAGCCACTGGACTCGACTACTCTTTAAATTGGAAATTAAGCTTTGGAGGCTGAGGTGGGTGGATCACTTGAGGTCAGGAGTTTCAGACCAGCCTGGCCAACGTGGTGAAATCCTGTCTCTACCAGAAATACAAAAAAATTAAAAAATTAGCTGGGGGTGGTGGTTCGCACCTGTAGTCCCAGCTACTTGGGAGGCTGAGGCAGGAGACCTGCTTGAACCCAGGAGGTGCAGGTTGCAGTGGGCTGAGACGCATCACTGCACTGCAGCCTGGGTGACAGAGTGAGACTACATCTTAACAAAATGGAAAAAAAGAAAGAGAAAGAGAAATTTCAGGACAAAGAAGCCAGAAGTCTTGCCTGAGACCACCCAGTGGGTTAGCAACCAAGTTGGAGCTCAAGTTCATTTCTTCTTTGCCGGCAGCTCCATCCAGTTCCACTCTGCAGCCTGCAACGTGGCTCTGAGAACGCAGGGATGAATAAGGTCCGGCCCTGCCTTTCCCAGCCTGTTTTCTCCGTTTGTAAAAACAGTTGATCTATCTAGAGTGTATTTTGACTGATGATTAAAAGTGAAGGTCTAGGCCGGGCGCGGTGGCTCACGCCTGTAATCCTAGCACTTTGGGAGGCCGAGGTGGGTGGATCACCTGAGGTCAGGAGTTCGAGACCAGCCTGGCCATCATGGTGAAACCCCATCTTTAAAAAAGAAAAAAAATTGGCCAGGCACGGTGGCTCACACTTGTAATCCAAGCACTTTGGAGGCTAAGGTGGGCGGATCACCTGAGGTCGGGAGTTCAAGACCAGCCTGACCAACATGGTGAAACCCCGTCTTTAAAAAAAAAGAAAAAAAAAGTGAAGGTCTAAATAGACATTTTTTTTTTTCTAAATTACTAAACAGTTTATTCTACTTCAGGGATTGTTAGGCCTTCTTTATAATATGCTGCATTTTATAGAAGTGGATCGAATTTGGGGCATATCTCATGTACTATACCACTGTACCCTTCAGCCTTGTACTAGTTCAATACTATATTAACTGTTGTCAGTTTATAAAATGATTTAATATCTCATAAATATCTTTCTTTTTAAGCATTTTAATTAAGGATTGAAGGCAGTGTTCTGTGTCAGGATTGAGGAAAGTACATACAAAAGAATGAAATCCTGTCATTCGTGACAACCTGAGTGAGCCTGGAGGACGCTGTGTTAACCAAAATAAGTCAGGCACAGAAAGATAAATACCGCATGATCTCACTCCTCTGTGGGAGCTAAAACAAAATCAAGTTCATGGAAGAAGAGAGTAGAGCTGTGTGTTAGAGGACAGGACAGATGGGAGGAGAGGCTGGTGGGGGTGGTGGACACAAAAGCACAGCTGGATAAACGGAAGGAGTTCTGTTGTTCTGCCTCATTAGAGGGCAAATATGGGTAACTGTAATTTATTACATATTTTCCAAAAACAGAAGAGGGGATTTTGAATGTTCACAACTCAAGGAAATGAGAAATGCCTTAGGTGGTGGATATGCCAGTTACCCTGATTTGCTCATTACGCTGTATACAAGTATTGAAGTATCACTCTGCATATCTCATAAATCTGTATAATTATTATTTGTCCACTTAAAGGAAAAAAAGGATTGAGTGGTGTGAAGAAGTGTCTTTGAATGGAGGGAGACATTTATTTCTATTTTATTTTTTTTTGAGATGGAGTCCTGTTCTATCACTCAGGCTGGAGTGCAGTGGTGCAATCTTGGCTCACTGCAACCTCCGACTCCCGGGTTCAAGCAATTCTCTTGCCTCAGCCTCTTGAGTAGCTGGGATTATAGGCGTGTGCCACCATGCCCAACTGATTGTTTTTTGTATTTTTAGTAGAGACAGGGGTTTCACCACATTTGTTAGGCTGATCTCGAACTCCTGATCTCAGGTGATCCACCTGCCTTGGCCTCCCAAAGTGCTGGGAGTATAGGCGTGAACCATCAGCGCAGCCCATTTTGGGAAACACTTTAAGATGACCTTGTAAAGCTAAGCAGTTGTTGTTTTTGTGGGCAGGCCAGAGAGAGCTTTCCTGGGGAGCCCCCAGGCATTGGCTGTTCCTCCCCGAACTGCTTTATCCCTCAGGTGGAAGTTTGGTGGTGCTTTTGTGTAGGGCTGACGGAGGCCCCCTGAGAGGTCTTAAAGTTTTGTGGTGGCTTCTCTCCCTTTCCCTTATCTCTGCTTTGCACAAATTGGAATATTTAATTTGAAATTTTATCACATTAGCTACAGGGAAAGTCTTGTATTGCAAATGCTGGGCAGCCACCCGCCCACTGTCAACAGCATTATGAGATGGGCCCCTGCGAATGCCCTTCCACCTTAGAGGGGCAGTCCTGAGGTCTGGATTCAGACTTTCTGTCCCAGCTCTGTGACTCCCGGTACCTTAGTTACTCTCTTTGTGCCTCCATTTGTACATTGCCTCACAGGCTTGATAGTATAAGTAAGTAGTTCTCAAAGTGCCCCTAAGACCCTTTCAGGGGTCTGTGAAGTCAAACTATTTTCATAATAAATTTAAGACAGTATTTGTTCTTTTCCTTCTCATTTTCCCCAAAAATATATGAAGCAGGAGTGGCCGAAACAGACCTCTTACACACGGATCTGGGAAGGAAGGGGTGATTTATTCGGCTGCAGCAAGGTGGCATACTTGCCTGATAGCCACGCTGGTCCAACAAAGGGAACCTCTGCCTTTATACAGGCTCACAGCTCTAGATATTACATGTGAAAGGGTCTTGGGTTTACGGTTTTCGAAAGTACGTATGCGGGGTCAGGATGGATGGAGTAAGCGCGGGGGTTTGAGCAGGACTGAATGGGAACAATAGAGGGCGTTCCTCCGTACCGCCCACCCTTAGCATTGCCTGAGATCTTAAGGGTTGGGGGGGTTTAATCTTTAACCCACAGGCCACTGACCTCCTGCCTGCTGTGTCTCAGCTTTTACTTCCTCCTCCTTTGAGACGAGAGACAGGAAACGGGTTTCTTTGCTCATGTGCACTGCAGTTTTTCTGAGGCGACATGACGTGCAGTTTTGCAGCAGACTGAATGCAGAACTAGAGATGAGAAGCCAGCTATGACATATTTACATTGTACGTATGTAGCTAGGCCATTCTTCTAAATATACTTTTTGTTTTGGAAAATATAGTTTAAAAAAATAAAAACTATTTATGTAAACATGGGTTTATGTAGGATTTCTAAATGATTTAATACATACACATTTTAAAAATACATGTTTTTAATACAGATTTTTAAATTGTAAATACATATTTTTAAAATTTAAAGTTTAGTTTCTAATATGATAATAAAGATAGTAATAACTCACACAGACATAACCATTTTGAGTGCCTTGATAATTTTTCATAGTAAAAGGAGTTCTCAGACCAAAACGTTTGAGAACCACTCTCTTCAGTGGACATTCATAAAGCTCTTAGAACAATATTAGCTTGGTATTTAAAGTTAAGACCAATATTAGCTATTATAATTCTTCTACTTTGTATACATACATAGTTTGTATTATTATTTTGTGATGGGGTCTTACTGTGTGGCTCAAGCTGGGGTGCAGTGGTGCGATCTCGGCTCATTGTAACCTCCAACTTCTGGGTTCAAGCGATTCTCCTGCCTCAGCCTCCGAGCAGCTGGGATTGCAGGTGCCTGCCACCACGCCCACCTAAGTTTTGTATTTTTAGTAGAGACAGAGTATCGCTGAGTTGCCCAGGCTGGTCTCAAACTCCTGGCCTCAAGTCATCTGCCTGCCTCGGACACCCAAAGTGCTGGGATTACAGGCGTGAGCCACCGCACCTGGTCCCATTTTATATTCTTAAAGTAAATAACTCAGACTTGGTTTTCCCCTGTTTAATCTGGATGAGCAATGTTATGTTATATGTAGCAAAACTCTCATAAGAACTTTAAAATAGGCCACCCGCCTCGGCCTCCCAAAGTGCTGGGATTATAGGTGTGAGCCACCGTACCCGGCCGTAAAATAAATATTTTAAAGTTCTTTTTTTTTTTTCGAGACAGAGTTTCGTTCTTGTTACCCAAGCTGAGTGCAATGGCACAATCTCGGCTTACTGCAACCTCCGCCTCCTGGGTTCAGGCAATTCTCCTGCCTCAGCCTCCCGAGTAGCTGGGATTACAGGCACACACCACCATGCCCAGCGAATTTTTTGTATTTTTAGTAGAGACGGGGTTTCACCATGTTGACCAGGATGGTCTTGAACTCCTGACCTCAGGTGATCCACCTACCTCGGCCTCCCAAAGTGTTGGGGTTACAGACATGAGCCACCGTGCCTGGCTTTTTTTTTTTCCCTAAGACAGTGCCGCTGTCTTGCCCAGGCTGGAGTACAATGGAGCAATCTTGGCTCATTGCAATCTCCACCTCCCAAGTTCCAGTGATCCTCTTGCCTCAGCCTCCTGAGTAGCTGGGATTGCAGGTCAATCCCAGCTATTTTTTTTTTCTGTACTTTTAGTAGAGACAGCGTTTCACCATGATGGCCAGCCAGGCTGGTCTCGAACTCCTGGTCTCAAGTGACCCACTTGCCTTGGCCTCCCAAAGTGCTGGGATTGCAGGCATGAGCCCACCTGGCTACATTTTCACTTATATATATTTTCCTTCTCTGTGTTTAGAAGTTAAGACTGATCAAAAATTAAATTTTTGAATAGATGGTATATGTAATGGGATAAAATTATAAAGGTGGAAATAATATGCAGTGATAAGTAAACCTCGGTTTTACCTATCCAGTTCCCCTTTTCAAAGGCGAGGTTTGCTACAGTTTTCTCTCATTCTTCCAGAGAGTCTCCATGCAAATATGTACGTGTGTGTGTGTGTGTGTGTGTGTGTGCGCCTGCCTGTGTGTATTTTTTACTATGGTAAAATACAGATAACCTAACGATTACCATTTTAGCATAGAATGCTGTGGTGTTAATGTCACTGTGCAGGCATCGCCGCTGTCCACTTTAGGCCTTGCACCTTCCCAAACTGGAACTCTGTACCTGTGTAGTAATAATTCTGTATCTCTCCCTGTTGCCGCCCGTGGCAACCACCGGGCTACTTTCTGTGTCTGTGAGTCTGATTATCCCGCGTGCCTCATATATAAATGGAAGAGCACAATATTTGTCCTTCTCGTGCTTGCTGTGGCAGCGCATATACTGAAATAGGAACAGTACAGATGAGATTAGCACGGCCCCTGTGCGAGGATGACATGCAAATTTGTGAAGCGTTCCATTTTTAAAAAACAAACAATATTTGTCCTTCTGTGTCTGGTTTATTTCACTTAGCGTAATGTTCTCAAGGTTCACCCATCTTGTGCATGGGTCAGAATTTTATTCCTTTTTGAATAATATTCCATTGTATTTTTCCCATATTTTGTTCATGAGTGTACTAGGTCCTGTCTAAAATTCGGTAAGAAGTAGTAACAAGAATTTATTTGTAATGGATTAGAAATAACTTTTCCTAGGAGCACTGGAGGTAGTATAAATATTACTTTTACTTTTTCACATATAGTTCTATTTTTGAAGAGATACTAAAATGACATTTTGCAATTCATGTTTATCAGGTAGTAAAAAGTGTGAGCAGTGTGGAGAGATTGCATGGGAGTTTCCCCAAGCTGGAAGCTACTCAGAGTTTGTCAAAATGGTATTGTTACTGGGTCTGCATTTGTGCAGTGGAAAAACATTAAAGAGAAATGGGGATTGTTGGGTCCACACACCCCTCAGTAAGAAATGAATTGCAAAAACAGGTTTATGTATGAATGAAGACTACTTGTATAACTTGGATAAATCTCAGAAAACAGCTATGGAGTGATGGTTCCCATGGAGTGTTGGTTCCCATGGAGTGATGGTTCCCATGGAGTGTTGGTTCCCATGGAGTGATGGTTCCCATGGAGTGTTGGTTCCCATGGAGTGATGGTTCCCATGGAGTGGGGCCACATCTGTGATGAAGCTCGTTTCATGTCTTTTTAGTAGCGTTCAAGCATCTAGAATGGAGGTAGCTCTCCAGTTCAAGCTTAGGCTAAGTGGCAGGAATGCCATAAGCATTAATGTATTGGAGGACATTGCAAAGGGCCTGGGGTCGGTCCTAGGAGTCCCAGTAAGCTATGGGATTCCTAGGACCTTCCGGCTTTATAGATGGAAGTTAATAGGATGGCATTGTGACAAGAAAAATAACACTTGGATTCCGGCGTCCCTGTTCAGGGCCCGTAACTGGGTATTTTAATAAAGAAGACTGTTTCTATAACTTTGGAGGCTAACTTTGGATTATAGCTATCTGTCTGTTTTTCAATTTTGAGACAGAGTCTCGCTCTGTCACCCAGGCTGGAGTGCAGTGGCCTTATCTCAGCTCACTCCAACCTCCGCCTCCTGGGTCCAAGCAATTCTCCTGCCTCAGCCTCCCAAGTGGCTGGGATTACAGGTGCCCGCCACCACACCCAGCTAATTTTTGTATTTCCAGTAGAGAAGTGGTTTCACTATGTTGGCCAGACTGGTCTGGAACTCCTGACCTCAGGTGATCTGCCCACCTTGGCCTCCCAAAGTGCTGGGGTTACAGGCGTGAGCCACCACGCCCAGCCCCGTCTGTTGTTGCTTTTAGAAATGGAGTCACCTGGACTGGAGTGCAGTGGCACGATCTCAGCTCAGTGCAACCCCCACCTCCTGGGTTCAAGTGATTCTCCTGCCTCAGCCTCCTGAGTAGCTGGGATTACAGGCATGTGCCCCCATGCCCAGCTCATGTTTGTATGTTCAGTAGAGACAGGGTTTCACCATGTTGGCCAGGCCAGTCTCGAACTCCTGGCTTCAAGTGATCCACCCGCCTCAGCCTCCCAAAGTGCTGAGAGTACAAGCATGAGCCACCGCGCCTGCCTATTGTTATTGGACGTCTAGATCAGGTGCACATTTTGCTGTGTGAATTTAATAGTGGGGAGCCAGAGGCTTTCTGAGGATTGGTGGTTTCAGGGAGTGTACTTCCTGAGGCCTCTGGGTATAAAATTACTGTGGCCTCTGGGTGTGTACCCTCTGCGGCTTCCAGATTCCTACATCCTGCAGCCTCAACCTATTCTCCTTAATATGGGAAAGCAATATTAGACTCACTTGAACAGTGTGGAAGACTTAATCCAATGCATCACGAAGAATAGCTCATGGTAGTTTCATGATGAGCGCTGAAACATCGAATAAACACAAACCAAGAAAGCCTTACTGTGTATTCCTGTGGTCCAGACTTGTTTGGAAACTGGGCTCCTTTTCATTCTGTTGGTCATGCTCTGTCAGGTTGGATGGGACCAAATATTCTTTAAGTTTTCTCAGAACAAGTTTATTGTAAGGACAGGTTTGGAAATAAGTGATAGACGGTATTGTAAGTAATACAGAGAGGATTTAAAATATGGGAGGATGTGCATAGGTTATATGCAAATACTATGCCATTTAATAGAAGGAACTTATTTCTATAAGGAATAGCAGAAAAACAAACAAACAAACAAAAAAGCCAACCAACCAACAAACAGACAGGAAAACCCCCGCGGCATCGCAGCCTCTCAGCCTCTCAGTGCACTGCAGTGACCTGTGTTGCCATTAAGGGAACACAGGGGCTCTAGTGTTTCAAGTCACTCTGTTGACTGCACATCAACTGGTAATCTAACAGGCTGGCGACTCCACTCCCCCTCTTTTATTTCTGCTTTTCCAGTTTCTTCCTGTTTTGCTCCTGACTTGATCTCTGCTGTGTGTCTCCTGCCCCTTTGCATCTGCTTCCTCATGGCTTCAGATGCTTTATGATTCTGCGCCCTGCCTCTGCCTTCTCTCTCTGTGCTGTTCCTCTTCCGTCTCTCTTCCATCTGTATGTCTTGCTTTAAACCTCCTAAGGCAGACGGAAGAAAAGTCTGCTTTGGTCATTTGTCCGTATCCGGTGGTGCGTGCCTTTGTGGAGCAGAACTCAAGTGCATCAGCCCCTCTCCTGCAGACCTATGGGGGGATGTCTTTTTTTGGTTAAGCAGCCATCTCTGCTTCAAGCAGCTTTGCCCAGGGAGGCAGATCAAATGGTACAAAGCATAGCAACTATACATTCCGAAAGTCTCAGGAGGGAAGTGTGGGTTTGGCAGAGACCTTACCGCTCATCGGATACAGTTACTCCGAACTCCTAAGGAGGGTGTTCGAGCCTGATAATCAGGCCCTTCCAACCCAGTTTCTAGGCCAGCAGTGGGAACTCTCTGGGAAACTCGCTGTTTTATTACCATCCCCTCCCTGGTAGTGCTGGTGATTCATGTCATGCTGGTTGGCTAGAGATCGGGTAGTCTAATTCTTCTGTTTCCTCTCCTCCTGAGCATGTAGCTAGACTGTAATTCCTAGATTCTCTTGCAGATAGAGGGGAGCTGGGAATTATGGTCTAGCTAGACCACGTGACCTAGTTTTTGCCAGTCAAATGTGGATGGAGGTGATGTGTGCTGCTTCTAGGCCATATGGGAGGTGTTTTTCCTTTTACAACTTGATACATCCAATAGAGTGGCATTAGAAGCCATCTGAAAACTATGGAACCACAAGATGGAGAGAGCTGGGTCCCTGCTCGGGTTTCTGGAGGAAAGCCATCCGCAGATCAGCAAAGTCCATTTTGGATTTTATGTGAGCCGCCTCCATGACTATTGTGTTAAGCCACTGGAGGCTGGAGTTTGTTACAGCAGGGACTGTTATCCTCACATAGCGCCGTTATTGATTTTGCTCCGCAGGGACCCAGGGAAGGGTTTGGGTCCTTTAGGTATCTTGGTGAGCACTGTCTCAGGTGGAAGTTGGTTAATAGGATGGCCCCATTCAGGGAGGGCTGATGGGGTGTAGAAGAGCCATCATCACTTTGCTACTTCTGAGAAGCATGACATAGACTTCTCCGTGAATCCCAAGCCGTGGATATCAGATGCATTGGTGTAGATTCATGAGAGGGTTCAGGAGTTTGCTGAAATTGTCTCTGAATTTGTTTGCAGGAAGGTAGGGGCTCGTAACCAGTGGTACCACTTTATACACCGAGCAAGTCAACTCCATTTTGACCGTGGTCAACGGTAGCAATAGCATTCAGTGTTTTTCAGTATCCCAGACAGAAGAAGTACCAGAAACTTCATGCATTTCATCTTCATGTATAGAAAAGCAATGAGTCTGAAAGGGAGGGCTAAGAAAAACAAGACCGGTGCGCATGCTGTTGAAATGGCTGTGAGAGGGAGAAGATTTGGTCGTAGCAGGGTCCAGGTAGCATGGGGATTCATTATTTTCATCTTTAAAGGAATTAGAAACACGTGTTTAGAGCTGCCATGCTGTAATGAAACCAGGCCAGAAGCCAGGTTGTAGATGCTGTAATTCAGGTAAGCTTTTGGTTAATTTAAAGGGATGGTAGTTAACGCCAGCTCCTAACCCATAACCATCTTCTGTTTTATTTTTGTGATTACTGGGAAGTGACACTCAACTGTTTATTTTTTCTTAAAACTACTGAGTTCATTTTGTAACAGCTCCGGTTTCTTCTGAGAGCTCGTTTATGCCGTATTTCCTTTGCTCATGTAACTCTAACAGGCTTGTTTTTTTACTGAAAGCTTATATTTCTGTCTCTCCTAAGTTATAAACTTACTGATGACAAAATGTATTTATTATTTGAGTTGTGTAATGCATATGACATTGTCTTTTCTCTGTATACAGTGCTGATAATATGAGCTGAGGGTTTATACCTAGTTGTGTGGTGTTATTAGAAAACGAATCTGTAGAGGTGGGCGGGCCCCTTCGGTGGATGATCTTGTTTGATGTGCTAGGATCCTGGATTTTGCTCTGTAAGTGATACAAATCCATAATGCTGAGAAGGCAGAAGACTAGATTTGGGCTTTTAGAAAGAAAACCCTAGCCAGGTGTGGTGGTGCATGCCTGTAGTCCCAGCTACTCAGGAGGCCGAGATGGAAGATCGCTTGAGCTTGGGAGTTCGAGATCAGCCTGGGCAACGTCTCAGGATTTAAAAAAAAAAAAAAAGCAAAACAAAAAAAGAAAGCAAACTCTAGCTGTAGGGTGGTAGCTCCATTGGCATGTGGACCCGAGCGGTGGTTCTTGATTCCGGGTGAGCTTCAGAGCTGCTGCGTAGCATGGCTAGTCTGGAACTGCATGTGAAAGGGCAACACAGCTGGCACACCCGGGGCCTCTCCATCCCACCCGGAGCTGGTGGCCGTTATGAAACCCCAGCCCACAGCCAGGCAGGATCCACGACGTCTCCACAGGGGCAGGTGTGTGTAGCACATGTGCCTTAGCCACACCCTGGCAAGTTACTGTCTGTTTTCATAACAAAGCTTTCCTGGGCACTCACCCTGCCAACTGTATTCTGCCGAGATATCCTCTCTCTGTGGCATTGAACATGGAATGCCCTTGTCTACGCTGAGAGAAGGACATAAAGGATTATGGATGAAAAGGTCTCTATTATTATTTCAAAATATCCTCTCCCACAAATGTCTCCTACATAAAAACAAAACAAAACAAAACAAAACAAAACTCCATCCACTAAAACCTCTGACTAATGCCCTATGATTCACTGTCTTTCTCTTTATAACTAAGAATCTTAAAGAAAAGTTTGCTCTGGCCGGTTGCAGCGGCTCACGCCTGTAATCCAAGCACTTTGGGAGGCCAAGGCAGGCGGATCATGAGGTCAGGAGTTTGAGACCAGCCTGGCCGACATGGTGAAACCCCGTCTCTACTAAAAATATTAAAAGAGAATTAGCCAGGCATGGTGGTATGCGCCTGTAATCCCAGCCAGCTACTCAGGAGGCTGAGGCAGGAGAATCACTTGGACCCGGGAGGTGGAGGTTGCACTGAGCCGAGACTGCACCATTGCGCTCCAGCCTGGTGCACACAGTGAGACTCTCTCTGAAAAAAAAGCTTTGCATTTTATTGAGCAGTGTGTTCCTTCTTCAACATGCATTTGTAATTTGACTTCTATCTGCCCATCCCATCCTGTGCAAACTGTTTTCCTGAGGTGGTTGTCTCTTCCTTTGCTTCCTATACCATTGTCTTTTGTTTTCTTTTCTTTTTTTTCCTTTTTGAGACAGAGAGTCTCGTTGTGTTGCCCCAGCTGGAGTGCAGTGGCGTGGTCTTGACTCAGTGCAGCCTCTGCCTCCTGGGGTCAAGTGATTCTCCTGCCTCAGCCTCCCAAGTAGCTGGAATTACAGGCATGTGCCACCACGCCTGGCTAATTTTTGTATTTTTAGTGGAGACGAAATTTCACCCTGTTGGCCAGGCTGGTCTTGAACTCCTGGCCTCAAATGATCCACTTGCCTCAGCCTCCCAAAGTGCTGGGATTCCAGGTGTGAGTCACCATGTCCAACATTGTTTTCATCCAACATCTCTGTCTCTTTCTTCTCAGCCTGTTTCAGGACAGCTATCTTTCTATCTGGACTAGTAATGTCCGCTAGAGTTTCATCTTCATCCTTCTCTTCATTGACACTCTCTCTGGGAAATTTCTTTCATGCCTAAATCCGTATCTCAATCTGGAAAACACTTTTAAAGTCTGTGTTTAAGGAGCCCTTCTTGGGCTGGGCGCGGTGGCTCACGCCTGTGATCCAAGCTCTTTGGAGGCCAAGATGGGCGGATCACCTGAGGTCAGGAGTTCAAGACCAGCCTGACCAACATGGTGAAACCCTGTCTTATAAATAATAATAATAATAATAAAAATAAATAAAAAGCCCTTCTTAGTTCAAAGGTAAGATTTTAGGAAAACTAAATTTAAAACTTTAAAGAAAATAACAATAATAGAAACTAGATTTGAAAATAGAAATGACAGGCTGGACATGGTGGCTCATGCCTGTAATCCCAGCACTTTGGGAGGCCAAGGCAGGCGGATCACTTGAGGTCAGGAGTTCGAGACCAGCCTGGCCAACATGGCGAAACCCTGTCTCTACGAAAAACACAAAAATTAGCCAGGCATGGTGGTGGACCCCTATAATGCCACTTACTTGGGAGCCTGAGGCAGGAGAACTGCTTGAAGCCAAGAGCAGAGGTTGCAGTGAACCAGGATCATACCATTGCACTCCAGCCTGGGTGACAGAGTGAGACTCCATCTCAAAAAAAAAAAAAAAAGGAAAGAAGATGGAAATGATATTAGAATCTATGAGACACAACCAAATTAAGACCCATTAAATGCCTATATAAAGAAAAATGAAAGCATGAAAAAAATGAATAGAACATCCAACTGAAAAAAAGCTAGAAAAAAATGTAAACTGAAAGAAAGCAGAAAGGAGAAATGAATGATGATTAAAAACAGAGTTAATGGGGCTAGGAAGCAGGATAACAGTAGGAACCAAAAATGAAAGTTTGTTTTTGTTTTTTGTTTGCAAAAGGCTGATAGAAAGATAAACCACTAGCAGTGTTTTATTTAGGAAAGTATATGAGATAACTTGGGAGACATAATCATTAAAACATAGGAAAATTTAAAATATAATGAGAGTAGTTCATACAATTCTATACACGCAAATTTGAACATCTAGCTCAAACAATTGACTTTCTAGTAAAATACAGTTTGCCAGAACCAATCCTAGTCATATGTGTAAAGACTGGAAAACTTAATATTGTTATGATGGCAATACTCCCAAATTGATGAGCAGATTCATCGCAGTCGCTATCAAAATCCCAGTTGTCTTTTTTTTTGAGAAATTGACAGTTACTTCTAAAAATTTTTTTTTTTTTTTGAGATGGAGTTTTGCTCTTGTTACCCAGGCTGGAGTGCAACGGCGCGATCTCGGCTCACCGCAGCCTCTGCCTCCTGAGTTCAGGAAATTTTCCTGCCTCAGCCTCCTAAGTAGCTGGGATTACAGGCACGTGCCACCATGCCCAGCTAATTTTTTGTATTTTTATTAGAGACGGGTTTCACCATGTTGACCAGGATGGTCTCGATCTCTTGAGCTCGTGATCCACCCGCCTCGGCCTCCCAAAGTGCTGGGATTACAGGCTTGAGCCACCGTGCCCGGCCTACTTCTAAAATTTTTATAGAAATGCAAGAGACCTAGAATAGCCAAAACAATCTTGAAAAAAGATAACAAAGTGGAACTCCTATTTCCCAATTTCAACATTTACTAAAAAGCTACAATAATCAAGACCGTGATACTGGCATAATGATGTAAGGCTAGACACATAGATCAAAGGCGTAGAATTGACAGTCTGGAAATAAACCCTTAATTTATGGTCAATTGATCTTCAATAAAGGTGGCAAGACAATTTAATAGGAAAAAGAATAGTCTTTACCACAAATGCTCTAGGAATACTGAATATCCACATGCAAATGAATGAAGTTGGACCCTACCACATGCTGTATATGTAAATTAACTCAAAATGAATAAAAAGGCTGGGGGCAGTGGCTCACGCCTGTAATCCCAGCACTTTGGGAGGCCAGGGTGAGCGGATCACCTGAGGTCAGGAGTTTGAGACCAGCCTGGCCAATATGATGAAACCCTGTCTCTACTAAAAATACAAAAAAATTAGCTGGGTGTGGTGGCACATGTCTGTAATCTCAGCTTCTTGGTAGGATGAGGCAGGGGAATCTCTGGAACCCAGGAGGCGGAAGTTGCAGTGAGCTGAAATTGCGCCTCTGCTCTCCAGTCTGAGCAACAGAGCAAGACTCTTGTCTCAAAATAAAATAAAATAAAATAAAATAAAATAAAAGATCTCAGTAAAGAGATAAAACTATAAGACCCTTAGAAGAAAACATGGGTGTGAATGTTTGTGACCTTGGATTAGACAGTAGTTTCTTAGATACAATATCTAAATCAAGCAACCCAAGACAAAAATAGATATATTGAATTTCACCAAAATTAAAAAAGTTTTGTGCCTTAAAGGACACTGTCAAGAAGATAAAGAGACAAGCCACAGTGTGGGAGAAAATATTTGCAAATCATATATCTGGTAAGGCGTCTAGTATCTAGAATATTTAAAAAAACTGACAACAATAAAAAGACAGCCCAATTAAAATGGGGACAAAGTATTTGAATAGACATTTCTCTAAAGAAGATATTTAATGGCCAAAAAAACACATGACAATATGCTAAGCATCAGGGAAATGCAAATCAAAACCATAATGAAATGCTACTTCAGATCCACTAGGATGCCTGTAATTTTAGAAATGAAAAATAGCAAATGTTGGTGGAAATATAAAATGGTGCAACCACTTTAGAAAACAGTTTAGTAGTTCCTGAGAAAGTTAAATGTAGAGTTAACATATGACCCAGCGAATTCATTCCTAGGCATATACTGAAGAAAAATGAAAAAAATATGTCCATAGAAAAACTTGTGAATGAATGATCATAGTAGCACTATTTATAATAGCCAAAAAATAGAAACAACTCACATGTCAATCAGGTGTTGAATGGATAAACGAAATATAATATATTCATAAAATAGAATATTATTCAGCTATAAAAAGGAGTGAAGTACTGACATGTGTAACAAAGCAGATGAACCTAGAAAACATGATGCTAAGTGAAAGAAGCTGGACACAGAAGGCCACATGTATATGACATTTACATGAAATGTCCAGAGCAGGCAAATCTGTAGACACATAGATTAGTGGTTGTGAGGAGATGAAGGGAGGGAGGGATGGGGGTAACTGCTAACAGGTATGGGGATTCTTTATGGGGTGATGAAAATGTTCTAGGATTAGATGGTGATGGTCGCTCGACCTTGTGAATATACTAAAAACTTCTGGGTTATGCACTTAAAAAAATCAATTGATGAAAAAAGCAAAACCAACAAAATGATCTCATAAAGATGGAAAATCTAAACACACCAATTTACATAGAATCGTTAGGCAAGTTTTCAGAGTTTTCTCACCAAAAGGCTTCAATCCAGATAGTTTCATAGGAGAATTCTATCAAAGAAGAAAAGTTTAATTCTGGTGCTACCTCATCTCTTTCAGAGAATAGGAAAAGAAGGAAAACCTCCAAATTCTTTTTCTAAAGTAAGTATAATGTTGACACCAACACTTAATAAAGATTGCATTAAAAAATCTTACAAAACCATCTTACAAATATCTGTACAGAAATTGTAAATAAAATATTAGCAACAAAATTCAGTGGCACAGTTAAGCAAACAGAAGTTTATTCCAGAGATGTAAAAATAGTTATGTGTTGGGAAGTTTATTAATGTAATTCATCGTATAAACACATCTCTGAAGAAAAATCATAGGCTCATCCCCATAGAGGCATTTGACAGGATTCACACATTCATAATTTTAAAGACTCAATAAAGTCAAAATTAGGAACATGCTTTCTTAGCCTAAAATGTGTGTTTCAGCCCAAAATCTAGTTTCATACTTAATAAGAGGGCACAAACAGCATTTTTGTTAATGTCAGGAATAAAATAAAGATATCCACATTTGCTGTTATTATTTATCATTGACTAGAGGTATTAACCATCACGATTAGACAGGTGATAACAGACATAAGTATTTGATGTTAAATGGTAGCAGGTAAAAAAGATAGAAGAAAGAACTGTCTTTATTCCTGGATCTATGATTTCATAGCTGGAAACCCCAAGATAATTAATGGAAAAACTACAAAGGAAAATATTTGCTAAAGTATAGTAGGCAATAGCATTAATGCATAGACATCGAGAGTGTTCAACTACACAAAGATCATTTACAATAGCAACAGAAAAGCTAAAATTTATAGACAAAAATATAACAAAAATCATATAAATGCTACATTCAGATAACCTGAAAGATAAAAAATAGATGAACAAATAGAAAAACATATGTTTTAGCCGGGCGTGGTGGCTCACGCCTGTAATCCCAGCACTTTGGAGGCCGAGGCGGGTGGATCACGAGGTCAACAGATCGAGACCATCCTGGTCAACAAGGTGAAACCCTGTCTCTACTAAAAATACAAAAATTAGCTGGGCATGGTGGCGCGCGCCTGTAGTCCCAGCTACTTGGGAGGCTGAGGCAGGAGAATTGCTTGAACCCAGAAGGCGGAGGTTGCAGTGAGCCGAGATCACGCCATTGCACTCCAGTCTGGGTAACAACAGCTAAACTCCGTCTCAAAAAAAAAAAGGAAATATGTTTTTGTATAAGAGGACTTGAAATCATAAAGATGTCAAATAATCCTAAATTAACTTATTAACACAATTTCAATTAAAATATCAAGAGATCTTTTCTGGAATTAGATAAGTGAATTTTAATTTTCACATGAAAAAATAAATTAGCAAGAATAGGCGCCAGGCGCAGTGGCTCACGCCTGTAATCCCAGGACTTTGGGAGGCCGAGGCAGGCAGATCACAAGTTCAGGAGATGGAGACTCTCCTGGCTAACACCGTGAAACCCTGCCTCTACTAAAAAAATACAAAAAATTAGCCAGGTGTGGTGGCACGTGCCTGTGGTCCTAGCTACTCGGGAAGCTGAGGCAGGAGAATTGCTTGGACCTGGGAGGTGGAGGTTGCAGTGAGCTGAGATCGTGCCACTGCATTCCAGCCTGAGCAACAGAGTGAGACTTTGTCTCAAAAAAGGAAAAGAAAAGGAAAAAAAATTTATTAGGTGGAGAAAAACAAAACAAATGAAAGAATAGGCAAGAAAACTCTGATAAAAAGAGTAAGGAGGTGAGTTTAGCTTTATTTGATATTAAAACATATTGCAAATCCTCTGTTGTTAAAAGAGTATGGCATAATGGATCAATGAAACAGAATAGAAAATCCAGAAATTGTTCCAAGTGCATAAGGGAAGTTAGGATGTAAATGGCATCTCACGTGTGGGGAAAGGATAGATTTAACTGGATAGCTATTTGGAAAAATATAAAATTGAATCTGTACTTCATGCTGTATAGTAAGATAAAGTTTGTGTACAAGTATCTAGGTTTTAAACAGAATCTTAAAATATTTAAAAATATGAACGAATTCCATTATAAACTTAAGTAGGAAAAATAACTGAAAACAAAAGCCAGATGTAAACAGATTTTAATAAAATTTTACATAATAAAATTTCAAGCAAGGAAAGGTAATTATAAAATCAAGAGATAACACCTTGAGAAAAATCCTACATTGTTAATGGCTAATATCCCTTATACTGTGTAAAAGTGGTAACTCTTTTAAAAATATTTGATTAATCAGAAATCTCTACTCCTTGACCACACAGAAAAAAGGAATCTAGTATGCCATTATTTAGAAATTTAATCTTTTCAGTGCACTCCAGTATTTACTGCATTATTCATAATAGCCAATATATGGAATTAACCGGAGCATCCAAACAAATGAGTGAATAAGGAAAATGTGATATATAGACACAGTGGAATATTATCCAGTCTTTTAAAAAACATTTTATTTTGAAATAATTTTAGAGTTACTTAAATGCCAAAAAGTAGTACTCAGCGTGGGCAATATAATGAGACCTTGTCTCTATAAAAAATTGTAAAGATAGGCATGGTGGCACATGCCTGTGGTTCCAGCTACTCAGGAGGTCGAGGTGGCCGGATTGCTTGAACCCCGGAGTTGGAGGCTGCAGTGAGCTATGATGGCATCACTGCACTCCAGCCTGGGCAACAGAGTGAGACCCTGACTCTTAAAAAAACAAAATTTGCAATAGAGTTTCTGTGTATCCTTCACCCCATTTCCCTTACATGACTACACTGCAGTGATCGAAACCAAGAAATTAGCATTGGTTGAATGCCGTAAACTGACCTGCAGGCTTGCTGGGGCCTCCCCAGGGTTTCCACTCATCCCCTCCCAGGACCCAGACAGAACCGTGTGCTGCATTGTTGCCTCCTCTCCTTAGCCCTTCGATCTGGACAGGTTCTCAGTCTTCCTGTCTTTCACGACCTTGATCCTTTTGAAAAATCCTGCTGAATTCTTGTGTCGAATGACCCTCAGTTTGGCTTTGCCGGGTATTTTCCTGCGATTAGCTTGAGGTGTATGGCTTTGGCGGGAATACCACACCCACGTGAGTCTGTGCTCTTCTGGAGCATCGTGTCAGGCAGCACACCATGTTGCTGTCTTAGAACTGTGCTGTTGACCTTCATGGCTCGCTTGAGATAGTGTCTGCCAGGTTTCCCCACAGCAGTGGGGAAATTGGTTGAACCCGGCAGGCGGAGGTTTCAGTGAGCCGAGATTTTTTAATTCTCCTTTTGTGTTTGGTAAATATCTTGGGGGAGACACTTTGAGACTGTGCAAATACCGTTTCCCCTCAAACTCTCGCCCAGAAATAGCATCACTGGTTGATCTTGCCTCTGACCGACTGTGGCGTTTGCCAGATGGTGCTTCGGTGTTACTTTTAAGAAGGAAGTTTCAGAACCGTGGGCTTGCTCTTGTTTTGTCTGAGCAGTCGGCTGCCATTGGCAATGCGGAATTTAGAATGACTTAGGCCCTTCACAGCACAGGAAAATGCTGTAGTCCATTAATTCAGTCAACAGTTGTTAAACCCTTGTCATGACCAAAGCCTCTTTGAGAAATATGCAGACAGCATCGTGGTCTGGTCCGCACCTGAGTCGTCTTCTCTGCCACTGCTTTTCCCTTTGAATCACAGTAACCATCAAGATCTGTTCCAAGATGTTACCACAAAAAGTGCGGAGAGACAAGCCCGGGAGTCAGGATGGGACCAACGCCCAGTTGTGCCCATACTAGCTCCGTTACCCGCAGGGCGAGTCCGATGTTGTCTGAGTTCTGGTCTCCTTCATTTTAGAATGGGGAGTATAATATAGATGGATGTTAGAATTAAACGAGTGGATATATATGAAAGTATTGTTTAGTTGAAAGGCATTTTTCAAGCTATAAAGTGTTCTACAAACTCATTAATTGGCTGGGCATGGTGGCTCATGCCTGTAATCCCAGCACTTCAGGAGGCCGAGGTGTGAGGATCACCTGAGGTTGGGAGTTCAAGACCAGTCTGACCAACATGCAGAAACCCCCTCTCTACTAAAAATAAAAAAAAATTAGCTAGTGTGGTGGCACATGCCTGTAATCTCAGCTGCTCAGGAGGCTGAGGCAGGAAAATTGGTTGAACCCGGGAGGAGGAGGTTTCGGTGAGCCGAGATTGCACCACTGCACTACAGCCTGGGCAGCAAGAGTAAATGTCACCTGAAAAAAGGAAAAAAAAAAAAAAAGAAGAAATGAGTGGATATATATGAAAGTGCTGTTTAATTGAAAGGCATTTTTCAAGTTAGAAGGTGTTCTACAAATTCATTAATTATTGGCTGGGCACGGTGCCTCATGCCTGTAATCCCAGCACTTTGGGAGGCCGGGGTGGGAAGATTGTTTGAGCCCAGGAGTTCAAGACCAGCCTGGCCAACATAGTGAGGCCCTGTCTATTAAAAAAAAAAAATCATGAATTATTCAACAAATATTTGATTCCCTATTAAATGTGAGCTCCTTCTAGGTGTTAGAATATAGCAACGAAAGACAAGGCCTCTGCCCTCAAGGAGCTTATATTTTAGAGGGAAAAAATGGATAACATACAAGTGAATAAGTAATAAATACTCTTTCTTTCTTTCCTTTCTTTTTTTTTTTTTTTTTTGTTTTTTTTTAGATTTGAGACGGGGTTTCGCTCTTGTTACCCAGGCTGGAGTGCAATGGTGCGATCTCGGCTCACCGCAACCTCCGCCTCCTGGGTTCAGGCAATTCTCCTGCCTCAGCCTCCTGAGTAGCTGGGATTACAGGCACGCACCACCGTGCCCAGCTAATTTTTGTATTTTTAGTAGAGACGGGGTTTCACCTCGTTGACCAGGATGGTCACAATCTGTTGACCTCGTGATCCACCCGCCTCAGCCTCCCACAGTGCTGGGATTACAGGCGTGAGCCACCACGCCCGGCCTAAACACACTTTCAAATGTAATAAATGCTAAATGTAAATAAAACAGGATGATGTAACCAAATGTGTTGTAAAGAAAATAAAGGATAATATCTTAGAGAATTGGGGCGTGGTTAGGCAGGATGGGACAGTTCAGAGGTTCTGGCCAGGAAAAGCGCCTCTGGAAGTAATTTCTGAGCTAACATCCTTAAGACTAGAAGGAGACAGCTGTGCGAACTAGGGGAGAGCAAATGCAAAGGTCCGTTGAAGGGGAAAGGGTTAGGATATTGGAGGAAAGCAAAGAGGATAGTGTACCTGTGAGGTGGCTAGAGGGCGGCATAGGGTAAGCCAGAAAGACTGGCAGGGCCAGATTACATGCCATGAAAAAGGGCCAGGCGCGGTGGCTCATGTCTGTAAACCTAGCACTTTGGGAGGCTGAGGTGGGTGGATCACGAGGTCAAGAGATCGAGACCATCCTGGCCAACATGATGAAACCCTGTCTCTACTAAAAATACAAAAATTAGCTGGGCGTGGCACCTGTAGTCCCAGCTACTTGGGAAGCTGAGGCAGGAGAATCGCTTGAACCCAGGAGGCGGAGGTTGCAGTGAGCCAAGATTGCCCCACTGCTCCAGCCTGGGTACAGAGTGAGACTCTGACTCAAAAAAAAGAAAAAAGAAAAGAAAAAGAAGTTTGTCAGTGCAGTTTATCAGGATGAAGTTTATCAGGAAGCTGTTGAAGGGTTTTAAGCAGGGCATTACATGTTAGGATTTCCATTTTAAAAAGGTTGTTGTGGCTGCTGAGAGAATGGATTGAGACGGCTGGCAGGAGCCGAAGCAGAATGACAGCCTGTGGTCTACTGCAGGAGGCCAGGCAGGAGGGATGGTGGCCAGGCAAGCTAGGTGGCAGTAGCTGCAAGATCTTATTATTGTTATTGTTATGGGCTGAATTATGTCCCCTCCAAATTCGTGTTTGAAAGTCTTGACCTCTAGTATCCCTCAGAATGTAACCTTAGTTGGAGGATAAGGTCTTTAAAGAGGTGTTTAAGTTGAAAAGAGTCTAAACAGGCCGGGCGTGGTGGCTCAAGCCTGTAATCCCAGCACTTTGGGAGGCCGAGGCGGGTGGATCACGAGGTCAAGAGATCGAGACCATCCTGGTCAACATGGTGAAACCCCGTCTCTACTAAAAATACAAAAAATTAGCTGGGCATGGTGGCGTGTGCCTGTAATCCCAGCTACTCAGGAGGCTGAGGCAGGAGATCTGGGACCTCTGGCCTCTGGAACTGGGAAAATCAATTTCTGTGGTTTAAGCCACACAGTCTATGGCAATTAGTTACAGCAGCTCTAGCAAACTGAAACAGCTATGAAAATGGTGATGATGGTGGTGATTTATTAATTGTATTTATCACTACCTAAAATTAGCTTAGTTTGTGTTTATTCTTTCACTGTCCTTATTGTAGGTTCCATTAGAGAAGGGATTTTGTCTAATCCACAGTAATCAGCTCCGAGGGGAGAGCCTGCCCCACGGCAGATGAAAAGTGCCTGTGTGGTTACATTGTTTATCAATCACTCTGTGTAATGTCCAGTATTTTACAGAGCGTCTGTTTTTAATGATGTGCAGAAGATCCAGAGTTTATTAGGGGCTTTAAATTCTAGCACATAGGACTATATCTGCAGCAAGTTAGAAGCAGGTGTTCAGGAAGCATATTTCAGCAGTGGAAAATGATCTTTTGATTAGAGGGACCTTGGAAAAAGATGGTTTTTCTGAACAGAATAGCTCTGCTGAAGAAAGAGATTTAGGCATTATTTTAGCTTCATTTCATGACTTTTCCAAAATATGGTTAATGTGTGAAAAACTCCTTCAGTAAGGGAAGGGTCTTGATTTTGTTCTCTGCTGTACTGTAAATGATACCAGCACATAATAAGCTTCAAATAGTCGTTAAATGAATGAAAATCATTTTCACATCCTGCTTTGTCCTTAGACGTTTTTGAATTGCTTTCAGTGTTCTCTTATCCTTAGCATAATACTGGCTATTTAACAGAGCAAGTAAAATGTTTTGCCTATTTTTTTGGTCTCTTACTACTGTGTCAAATGTTTTGATTCTGGTCTTCCCTTTGGGATGTTTCTGATCTTAGGCTGCCCTTAAACTGGTCACAATCTAGCGCAATGGCACTGGCTCCACCTTGTGTCCAGAACGTGATACTACACCCACTAAATGCCAGCCTGCCAAGAGCCAGGCTTCACCGGGTCAAACATTTTAAGAGGTCCAAATGCTATACATAATTAAATGATGACACCACGGCTGGGCCACCTTATTGTGACTTATTTGCTCTGAAATAATCTTACTCCTATTGAGAGAGTGAAAGATCATTTTTCCAGTGCCAGGAAAGTAAGAGTGGATTATTTCAGAGCCCACTGGTATATGTGTGGTACAGGTACAGAAACACATTTTTTTTTGAGACGGAGTTTCGCTCTTGTTACCCAGGCTGGAGTGCAATGGCGCGATCTCGGCTCACCGCAACCTCCGCCTCCTGGGTTCAGGCAATTCTCCTGCTTCAGCCTCCTGAGTAGCTGGGATTACAGGCACACGTCACCATGCCCAGCTAATTTTTTGTATTTGTAGTAGAGACGGGGTTTCACCTTGTTGACCAGGATGGTCTCGATCTCTTGACCTCGTGATCCACCCGCCTCGGCCTCCCAAAGTGCTGGGATTACAGGCGTGAGCCACCGCGCCCGGCCTCAGAAACACATTTTTTATACTTGTAACCATAAAGGCTTTTGGAGTTAGTGTGTACTTCTTATCAGTATAAGACATCTAATTTGACAAAAGAAATCGAATGTTGACTGAGGGGTGGCTCATGCCTGTAATTCCAGCACTTTGGGAGGCTGAGGCAGGAGTATCAGTTGAGGTCAGGAGTTCAAGATCAGCCTGGCCAACATGGTGAAACCCCATCTCTGCTAAAAATAGAAAAAATTAGCTGGGTGTGGTGGTGGGTGTCTGTAATCCCAGCTACTTGGGAGGCTGAGGCAGGAGAATTGCTTGAACTTGGGAGGCAGAGGTTGCAGTGAGCCAAGATCATGCCACTGGACTCCAGCCTGGTGGACAGAGTGAGACTCTGTCTCAAAAAAAAGAGAAATCAAATGTCTCTGCACATTGTAAATACTTTATCTGGATGGTCGATTTTCACTGTCTTTGAAAAGCCTACCCAAACTGAGAAGGTAGCATTGTTTTATAATCCCATGAAATCGACTTGGGAGGAAGAAAATTACTTTTCAAAGAGACAATTTTTTTTTCCAAGAGTTGTATTTAATTTCTGTTTTGTGGACGTGGTAGAATACAAAGTGAGTTGGTCCTGGCCACTCTAGAGGAACTGGTTCTAGATGAGCCTGTGTAGGGACAGCCCTGGGAAGGCCTCTTTAGCTGTCTGCATGGAGCGACTGACTCTCATCATCAGTGACGTGCTGGGGCCAGATCGCGCCGACTTATCCCAACTCACAAGAGCTGATGGCTGCATTTCAGGAATTCTGCAAACTGCTGTTAAAAGCCAGTTAATATTAAAATAAATGATATATACTTAATTCAGTTTTGTTAAAAACGAAAGCGTTTTCTTCAGCAGCTCTTAATCTAAGATCAGAGCAACACAGAGAAGATGAGGGTGGTGCCTGCACAGGCCGACACACACATCTGTGAAGCGTTCCATACTTTCGCAGGTTATTCTGTATAAAGTGCAAAATAAATGCTTTTATTAACAATGTAAAAAAGAAAGGTAATAAATACTCAAACTTTACTACTTCCTAATTCCTCTATTTGCTCATAGGTATGCTTTGAGGTCGTGTCCAGCGTGTGTGTGGTGGATGTGCTGTATAATGGTGTGTCTGCTTTTGCGCATTTCTTCCAGGCTCCACCTTTAGTGGTTTCAGGTTTGTAACTGGCAGCCTGAAATTGATGATGGCATGATGGAAATAAAGAAGGCTCTAAATCAGAGTTTTTTGCCGATGAGGAGCCAGTGATAACCAGCACATTACTGTATGCAAAATGGGCTTGTATCTTCTTTCTTTACTCCAAAAACCTAACAAAAGAAGGAATTAGCCAGGCCCTGTGTCTCACGCCTGTAATCCAGCTCTTAGGGAGGCAGAGGCAGGAGGATAGCTTGAGCCCAGGAGTTCGAGACCTGCCTGGGCAATATAGCGAGACCCTGTTCTCCACAAAAAGGAAAAAACCAAAGAAAGACAAAAAAAAAAAAAAAAAAAAAAAGAAGGAATTATTAAACTTTAAAAAAAGATTTTAATTTTATTTTACTACATTGGTTTCAGTTTATTTTATTTTATTATTTATTTTTATTATTATTACTTTTCGAGATGCAGTCTTGTTGTCACCCAGGCTAGAGTGCAGTGGTGCCATCTCGGCTCACTGCAGCCTCCACCTCCTGGGTTCGAGTGATTCTCTTACCTCAGCCTTCCCAGTAGCTAAAATTACAGGTGCCCACCACCATGCCTGGCTAATTTTTTTTTGTATTTTTAGTAGAGACAGGGTTTCACCATGTTGGTCAGGCTGGTCTTGAACTACTGACCTCAAGCAATCCGCCCACCTTGACCTCCCAAAGTGCTGGAATTACAGGCGTGAGCCCCTGTGCCCAGCCTGGTTTTAGTTTTTTAAATAGTTGTTTGAAAAGATAACTTTAATAGTTTTAATAATGTTAAAAATAGTTTTAAAAGGTTGCTTTAATTTAATTTTATTTATATATTTTGAGACAGTCTTATTCTGTCACCCAGGCTGCAGTAGGATGGCACCATCATAGAGCTCACTGCAGCTTCACCCTCCCTGGCTTAAGTGATCCTCCCATCTCAGCCTCCAGAGTAGCTGGAACTACAGGCACACACTATCATGCCTGGGTAATTTTTAAATTTTATGAAGAAACAGGGTGTTACTGTATTGCCCAGGTTGGTCTTGAACTCCTGGACACAAGTGATACTCCTGCCTTGGCCTTCCAAAGTGCTAGGATCACAGGCTTGAGCCACCTTGCCTTGTCACCGGTAGAGTGCTGTGACTGCAAGTTGTCCAGGTGCTTTGTGTTTTGAACAAAATGCCCAACAAAGCGAAGAAAGTATGAAGCAACAAAAGAAGGAAAGCAGGGATTTATTGAAAATGAAAGTACATTCCACAGTGTGGGAGTGCGCTAGAGCAGTGGCTCAAGGGCTGGGATGCAGAATCTTTTTGGGTATAAATGCCCACTAGAGGTTTCCCATTGGCCATTTCATGCTTCCCCCATGTAAATGAAGTGGTTGCCCACAGTCACTCTGATTGGTTGCAGAAAGCAGCCAACCAGAGACTGAAGTGACGTTACAAGGTCACACTCCTGTACAAATATCTGATTGGTTGTGAAAAGCAACCAATGAGAAGCCAGGGTGAAGTTACAAAGTTGTACTTCTTTGCAAACAAAGACTTGGCAGGCAATCAGTCTGATTGGTTGTGGACAGCAGCCATTCAGAGGCCGAAGCAAAGATGCAAATAAAGACTCTACTGGCAGTGGGTCTGATTTGCTGCAGACGTTTCCCATCTCCCTCCCAGAAAAGGTGGGAGGTTTGCAAAGGGAGTAGCCGCTTTGCAAAGGTCCTTTTGTTACTTAGGAGGGTAAGTTAGGGTTTTCCTTTCCATTTAGTTCTCCGAAGTCATTAGGTTCCCTGCCTCCACACCCTGTTTCCCTGCCTCAGCCTGGCCTAAAAGCTTCAGTCAGTTCACTTAATTCAGTCTCATTTAGTAGAAATAGGTAAACCAACCTTAATATTAGATATTTTATCAATTATTTTATATTTTTGTTTCATTTTCTAGTTCCTGTCTGTCTTGTTTTTTTCTGATTTCTAAACTCCTTTCTTTTTTCATCAACAAGCTATGAAGGTTTTCTTTCCTGTCTCCTGTAACTTGCACTTATTTCAGTGTTTTTACATTTTTCTCTTCAGCTGTCTCCCTTGGCAGACCTTGATCTCTTTCTCAGAATTGATGTCCTGATCTTCTGACCTGTGCTCCTTCTCGCCTTCTTTTTTTTTTGAGATGGAGTTTCCCTCTTGTTACCCAGGCTGGAGTGCAATGGCGCGATCTCGGCTCACCACAACCTCCGCCTCCTGGGTTCAGGCAATTCTCCTGCCTCAGCCTCCCGAGTAGCTGGGATTACAGGCACACGCCACCATGCCCAGCTAATTTTTTGTATTTTTAGTAGAGACGGGGTTTCACCATGTTGACCAGGATGGTCTCGATCTCTTGACCTCGTGATCCACCCACCTCGGCCTCCCAAAGTGCTGGGATTACAGGCGTGAGCCACCGCGCCCGGCCCTTCTCTTTTATGCTAAGCTCACCTTTAGGATCCTCCCTGCTCCCGAGGCTGAACTGTTAGCCGCTTGGTTTTTTCCGCTGTGGCCAGGATCCCAGCTCCATCCCGATACCATCTGGACATGTTTAGGGGCCCACCTGGCCCCTTCTGCTGTGTTCCCATGTCCTTGGCAGCAGCATTATAATGTGAGAATAGCTCATAGGATCATTTGGTCTTTTGTGCCTCCAGCCCTGTATTTCAGAACATGGGAGAACAAGGGAAGCTCTGAGTTATGTTTGCTTCTGCAATAATTTCTTTTTATTGTCATCTCCAGAAATTGGAAGGCCTCTTGAATGGACTGCATCTCATTCCATGATCATTTGAGGAAGGAAACATTTGAGAAGAAAGGGCCATTAATATTTAAACACCGCCCCCCCCCCTACCTCATTTGCTCTTATATTATTTTCTCCTCACTTATATTGCCATTACTGGGCAACTGCATCAACGAATTGCCACTAAAAGGCACCTGACCGGTGAGCTGCCTTGGACTGAGGTCGGTGTGACCTTTCAGCTGGGAGCTGCCACTCCTCTTTAGAGGGTGAGCCATTGCTACTGCTGATGAGCTGGGCCGGGAACTCCACCAGTCAATCTCAAACCCAGCTCTTATAGCAGCAGGGAAACGGCTTCGTCTTTTCCATATACGCTTGACTCTTGACCAGCCCACATGGGGGTTTGGAGCACTGACCTCCCCTTCAGTTGAAAGTCCTCATAGAACTTTTGACTCTCCCGAAACATAGCGAACTGAAAGCCTTACTGATAAACTGTCAAGTAACACGTGTTTTATATGTTATATGTATTATCTACTATCTTCTTACACTAAAGTAAACTAATGTCACTTTAATAAGGGAAAATGTTAGGCTGGGTGCAGTGGCTCATGTCTCTAATCCCAGCACTTTGGGGTGAGTTGAGATCGTGCCACTGCACTCCAGCCTGGGTGAGAGAGCTAGATTCCATCTCAAAAAAAAAAATGTTATTAAGAAAATCATAAGGGGCCACTGCAGTGGCTCACACCTGTAATCCCTCCCCTCCCCCCCTTTCTCCTCTTTTTTCTTTTTTTGGAGACAGATGTGTCTTGCTATATATTGCCCAGGTGGAACATGGACGTGAACTCCTGGGCTCAAGTGATCCTCCTACCCCAGCTTCCCAAGTAGCTGGGACTACAGGTGTTGGTAGTCCTCCCTCTCCTCCTTTCCTCCGCCTCCGCCTCCTGCTTCTCCTTCTAACTCTCTCTCTCTCTCTGTCTCCCCCTCTCTCTTTCTTTCTCTGTCTCTGTCTCTCTTTCTGTCTTTTTCCTTCCTGAGTCCCACTCCGTCACCCGGATGGGAGTGCAGTGGCTCTATCTTGACTCACTGCACCCTCCGCCTCCCAGGCTCCAGTGATTCGCCTCTCAAGTAGCTGGAATTACAGGTGCATGCCACCACGCCTGGCTAATTTTTGTAGTTTTAGTAGAGACGGGGTTTTGCATTTGGGCCAGGCTGGTCTCAAACTCCTGGCCTCAAGTGATCCTCCTGCCTCAGCCTCCCAAAGTGCTGGGATTACAGGTGAGAGCCACCGTGCCCGGCCTCAGTATGGGTATTCTAAGACATGAACATTTTCTTTCATAAGCCACAGTGTCTGCGTGTCCTCTTAAAAATCATCATAGAGTCAGAGCACTTTGGTTAAGATGTCATTTGGCTCATTCCTCTGCTTCTTGTGGGTAAATTTCCAAACGGTACAAAACTGATGTTTTTCAGGAGTGATAAACACAGATTCTTATGGGAGCCAGCCTATGATATAAAAGTGAGACTCGCCTGTAATCCCAGCACTTTGGGAGGCTGAGGCGGGTGGATCACGAGGTCAAGAGATCGAGACCATCCTGGTCAACATGGTGAAACCCCGTCTCTACCAAAAATACAAAAAATTAGCTGGGCGTGGTGGCACGTGCCTGTAATCCCAGCTACTCGGGAGGCTGAGGCAGGAGAATTGCCTGAACCCAGGAGGCGGAGGTTGTGGTGAGCCGAGATCACGCCATTGCACTCCAGCCTGGGTAACAAGAGCGAAACTCCGTCTCAAAAAAAAAAAAAAAAGAGAGACTCAGACAGAGTACATACAGTACTCATGACATGTATGTATGCCCCACCTAAACAAATAAACACACCAATCCTAGAATAAAAAATACCTGAAATAAGAAAAAATTAAAAAAAGGCCAGGTGCAGTGGCTCACGCCTGTGGTCCCAGCACTTTGTGAGGCTAAGGCGGGCGGATCACAAGGTCAGGCGATCGAGACCATCCTGATCAACATGGCGAAACACCACTACAGGTGGTGGCACACACCTGTAGTCCCAGCTTCATGGGAGGGTGAGGTGGAAGAATCACTTGAATAGGGAAGTGGAGGTTGCAGTGAGCCGAGATTGCGCCACTGCATTTCAGCTTGGTGTCAGAGTGAGACTCCGTCTCAGAAAAATTAAAACAACAAGAACAAATATCTGATGGCCAAATTAGTCAGTTGGCAAAACAGTTTGCGGCTTTGGGTCTATTGTCAAACCTCCCATGGGGTGGAGTAGCTACAGCTTTCTTTGGAAGCGCTGTGTTATAGTTAAGAAATTCTCCTTTCAATCTGAATGTGTGACTGAGATTTCTGAGAGGCAGCGGCTGCAGTGGCGGATCGAATGGGTGCGAGACGGTGTGAATCCCACTTCCACCGTTTGCTAGCAGTGTGATCTTGGGAAAATTTCTTAACCTTTCTGTGGTTCATTTTTCCTCATCTGTAAATAGTACCTGTTACACAAAGCTGTCATGAAGAAGAAGTAAAGAAGAATATTGAAAGCACCTTACACCAGAGGCGGGCACGCAGAATCAGACACTGTAGACTGGATTCTGCTAATACTAACCTGCTCTCTCGAGGCTCTTTTATCTCACATCCGTGCAGACCGTGATCCTGGTGTAAGGGGAGCAGGATGTGAGGACTCTTCCTCCTGGAACACCTAGAAGGGATGTTCATTCTTGAGCCAGAAGGCTACTTAATCTACTTTTCTCTCTGTTTGAGTGACTTTCTTTTGTTCTCATCCCCATTTTCTTTTTCTTTTCTTTTTTTTTTGAGACAGTTTCCCTCTTGTTAGTAGAGATGGAGTTTCACTATGTTGGCCAGGCTGGTCTCGAACTCCTGACCTCAGGTGATCCACCACCATGGCCTCCCAAAGTGCTGTGATTAGAGGGTGAGCCACTGTGCCCGGGCCTCATCCCAATTTCTACTTACCTTCCTTGTCAGACTTCTCCCCAGCTGTTAACTATATTCCCTAGTGCCGAAGACGTCACTGATAGATATACTAACTATACCTGATCCCTGGCAAGTTATTTAGTGTCTTTGAGCTTGAGTTTTCTATCTGTGAAGTAGGGACAGTACTAGTACCTACCTCATAAGTTGTGAGGATTCAGTGAGTTAGTACAGGGTCGCTGTGTCAGACCTGGCACACAGTAAGTGCTACATAATTCTCCGCTGTTGGTCAGGGCGTGCGTCCTCTCCGACTGTCACATTCCTCCACAGTGTGCCTGGCACAGTAAGTGCTGCGTAACTCTCCGCTGTTGGTCAGGGCGTGCGTCCTCTCCGACGGTCACATTCCTCCACAGTGTACTCTATACTTGGGATCTACCTTTTCTTTTTGTTGGCTCTCTTTTGGAGTTCTTTGTTCCCCTTTTTCTCCTCTGCAAGTGCTCTTATTAAGATCGGTGGCCTTCTTTTTGTCCAGATCTAAGATTCTGCTTATTCTTTTGGCCGTTTGTAATATTTTCTTTTTCTTTTTCTTTTTTTTTAAGATGGAATTTCGCTCTTGTTACCCAGGCTGGAGTGCAATGGCGCGATCTCGGCTCACCGCAATCTCCGCCTCCTGGGTTCAGGCAATTCTCCTGCCTCAGCCTCCTTAGTAGCTGGGATTACAGGCACGTGCCACCGTGCCCAGCTAATTTTTTGTATTTTTAGTAGAGACAGGTTTCACCATGTTGACCAGGATGGTCTCGATCTCTTGACCTCGTGATCCACCCGCCTTGGCCTCCCAAAGTGCTGGGATTACAGGCTTGAGCCACCGGGCCTGGCCTAATATTTTATTTTTCATTAAAAATTTTTTTTGAGATGGAGTCTTGCCCTGTCGCCCAGGCTGGAGTGCAGTGGCATGATCTCAGCTCACTGCAACCTCTGCCTCCCGGGTTAAAGCGATTCTCCTGCCTCAGCTTCCCGAGTAGCTGGGAGTACAGGCGTGGGCTACCACACCCGTCTGATTTTTGTATATTTTTAGTAGAGATGAGGTTTTACCCTGTTGGTCAGGCTGGTCTCGAACTCATGACTGTGATCTACCTGCCTCTGCATCCCAAAGTGGTGGGATTACAGGCATGAACCACCACACCTGGCCTCTGTAATATTTCATTTATTTATTTATTTTGAGACAGGGTTTCACTCTGTCGTCCAGGCTGGAGTGCGGTGCCACAATCCTGGCTCACTGCAGCCCCAACCTCCTGGGCACAAGCGATCCTCCCCTGAGTAGCTGGGACTATAGGCATGTACCACCACACCCAAATAATTAAAAACAATTTTTTTTGTAGAGACGGGGTCTTGCCATGTTGCCCAGGCCACCTTCTGTAATATTTTAAACTGTAGCAACCTGGCCAGGGTCACACCTATAATCCCAGTGCTTTGGGAGGCTGAGTGGGAGGATCACTTGAGTCCAGGAGTCCAATACCAGCCTGGGCAACATGGCGAGACTCTATCTCTATTACAAAAAAAAATTTAACTGGGCATGGTGGCGTGTACCTGTAATCTTAGGTGCTTGGAAGGCTGAAAGCAGGAGAATTGCTGGAGCCCAGGAGTTTGACGCTGAAGTGAGTGTGATTGTGCCACCGCACTCCAGCCTGGGTAGCAGAGCGAGACCCCATCCCCCCAACCCACCCCCCAAAAAGAAGACAAAACTATAGAGATTATTTTGCAGCCAGAAGCATGGGGGCATGGGACAGTGAGGAGGCTATTGGAGAAAGAGAAATGGAAGTGAGGAGGGAAAGGAGGGAGCGAGCGGGAGGCATGGACTGTTGGGCTGAGCAGTGGGAGGCGTGGACTGATGGGCTGAGCAGTGGAGAGCCAGTGATCATGGGGTTCCGCAGAGCGGCTAGGCACGGGGGTGGGTGAGTGTGAAACGAAGCTGGAATTTACAAGCAATTCAGAAGTATTTGTGATCAGTGAAAGGAAGCCAGGAAGTAGAATGGTTGAGGGTGGTGAAGCACCTCTCAGATTTTTTCAAGATAAGGAAGATATCTGAATGTTTTAAGGCAAAGGAAGAAATAGCTAATAAAGAAAAGAATGAAGATGAGGGCGAGGTAAGTGTGTCAAGAACAAGAGCTGAGTGTGGAAACGGAAACCTAAGAGGGGTTCGCTTCATTGCAGAGGAGCACTTTTTCTTGCTCCAAGGCTGAGAGCACAAGGCAAGAGCTATAGCACATTCCTCTGAAGCAGTGCAGTCAGCGTCTGTAAAGGTGACATGAGGGTTCGTCACAGCACCCAGTGATCTGTTCATATCTGTCGAGTGAAATGTGTGAGAAGGACGTCTTCTGAGATGAAAGGAGTGAGTGCTTTGGAGCCGGGGCAAGAGATGCTCCAGCATAGCTGTTTTGGGGGCGTTTGCTAGGAAATCAACAGACACCCGCAGGATTGTTAGGCAGCGTGCTGGCCACATTTGATGTTGGATGGGGTGCATTTGTAGTAGGCCATGTTTTTAAAAAATTTTACTATTTATTGCAGCAGTGCTTTGCAGGAATAAAGAAAGTGAAAATTAGAGCTGTTCAGGGCTACGGATCAACAGCAGGCAGGATGGAAGGTGAGGGAACCCAGAGTTGAAGGTGGTGACAAGGGCCATTTGAGTGGCCGAGTGTGGAGCATTGAGCAACCATGTGTAGAAAATTAACTGCCAAGCACAGCTCCGTGAGTGAGCCTGGGCCAAACTAGTGAAGGAACCACCCAGCCAACCCGCAGAATGGCGGAAAAGAATCAGCCGTGTTGACTCAGTCACTGTGGTGGGCAGCTTGTCACACAGCAGAAGAGTGCAGTGCCCTGCCTCACGTTGACTGAGCGCAGCAGGAAGCCTGAGACAAGGGAGGCTGGTACAGAAGCAGAGGTCAGTCGGCTGCAGAAACGGCAGATGGGGAAGAAGAGAGGGGGCCTCTGGGGCCACCCAGAAATACTGAGCACGACGGGAGGAGTGCAGGTTTTGGAATGTGAGCGCTAGGAGGAGGCTTGCCATCTTGAGCTCTTGCACCTGGCGGCAGGTGGTGGTGGTGTGAGGTGACGGAGGAGCCCAGACACAGCTCCGACTGTCCCACCTTCTGTCCCATTAAAGACCTTGCCTTGTGCTACACAGAGGACAGAGAAGTCTTCCAATGCGACTTTCTTCATCATCCCATTTCCAAAGACAAACCAGGGATACAGATATGAATTGTAGAAGACTTGAGGTAGCAGATCAGTCACGTGACTTTTCCAAGTCCGATTAAGTCTTGTACCCCTACTTATCAAGACCAATTAAAGGTTTTTTTTTTTTTTTTTTTTTTGAGACGGAGTTTCGCTCTTGTTACCCAGGCTGGAGTGCAATGGCACGATTTCGGCTCACCGCAACCTCCGCCTCCTGGGTTCAGGCAATTCTCCTGCCTCAGCCTCCTGAGTAGCTGGGATTACAGGCACACGCCCCCATGCCCAGCTAATTTTTTGTATTTTTAGTAGAGACGGGGTTTCACCATGTTGACCTGGATGGTCTCGATCTCTTGACCTCGTGATCCACCCGCCTTGGCCTCCCAAAGTGCTGGGATTACAGGCGTGAGCCACCGCGCCCAGCCCCGGTGTTACCTAGTTTTACGGGATACCTGTAGGGCCTTCTGGAAAGCGTCTTATAAAAAGTTTTGGGTTTCTCCTAATACGATCATGTTCAGATCCTGCCTAGATGAGGGACATAGGCATGAAAAACAGTGCAGAAATGTCTAGAGTAATGTCGGGGAGGTTTGAAATATAGTTGACAGGTGGAGCGGAGTGGCTCTCTCCTGTAGTCCTAGCATTTTGGGAGGTTGAGGCAGGTGGATCTCTTGAGCTCAGGAGTTTGAGACCAGCCTGGGCAACCTGGTGAAACCCTGTCTCCACTAAAAACACAAAAATTAGCCATGCATGATGGTGCACATCTGTCATCCCAGCTACTTGGGAGGCTGAGGTGGGAGGATCACCTGAGCTTGGGAAGTTGAGGCTGCAGTGAGCCGAGATTACATCACTGCACTCTAGCCTGGACAATGAGAGCAAGATCCTTTGTAAATAATAATACCTTTGCTATGTGAAAAAAAAAAAAACAAGAAAAAAGGGGAAAAAAGGAAATATACTTGATATAAGGATATTGCATATTTTGTTGGCCCTTCGTTTATTAAGAAGGAAGATCAGTAGTGAAAAGAACCCTATATTCCACAGTTATTGAATATAATCCCACTAAAATTATCCAGAATGGTAAAGAAATTAAATATTCTAGTTAAGCGAATATTTGTGAAATTAAATTAACAAACATTACAACTTTAATTTTAATAATTTTGAATGGAAGTATTTCATAATCAATTACAACCCCTCTGTCTTAATATTCAGAGAGTATTGAATAGCATGTATACTTTTCTTAGGTTATTTGTTGAATTGAACTATGTTATTCTGGGGGCAGGGAGAGGTAAATAATTAAGATTTGGGCCGGGCGCGGTGACTCACGCCTGTAATCCCAGCACTTTGGGAAGCCAAGGCGGGTGGATCACGAGGTCAAGAGATCGAGACCATCCTGGTCAACGTGGTGAAACCCTGTCTCTACTAAAAATACAAAAAGTTAGCTGGGCACGGTGGCGCGTGCCTGTAATCCCAGCTACTCAGGAGGCTGAGGCAGGAGAATTGCCTGAACCCAGGAGGTGGAGATTGCGGTGAGCTGAAACTGCGCCATTCACTCCTGCCTGGGTAACAAGAGCGAAACTCCGTCTCAAAAAAAAAAAGAAAAAAAAAAGTAACTAAGATTTACTGAGTAGCTGCTCTGCTAGGAGTTGTGCTATTCTGATAGCTCTTCTTATTTAACCCGTAGTGTCCCCCAGCCCAGTTCAAGGAGGTCACTGTGTTTTACCTACCGGGTAGGCTTATACACACATTGATTAGGTAGGTGGCCTGCCCTATCTAGTAAGCCACAGGACTGGTATTTGAACCCTAGCAGTTTGGTACTAGAGGCCATGCTTTTAACACTCGGATACTAATGTAAACTTCACCTCAGCACTCTGGGGTAGACATTATCATCCCCATTTTACAGGTGTGGAAACTGAGGCTTAAAAAAGTTAAGTAACACTTCAAGTCAGCTGGTACATGGCTACCAGTTCTTTTTCTTTCTGGAACTCTTTTATATTGGCCCAGGTAAGGCTTGCATTTGCCAGTCAATGAAACCATTTCTTTCATCTTCCTTTGGCTCACTTATCCTCCCTTTTCTTTCCCCAGAAAACATCTTTTGTAATCATGACGCAATATAGGAGTGATTTGGTTTCCTACGTTACAAAATGTGCTCTGAGATCTTTTGGAGAAACATAGGCTTTGCAGAGGTTATATTCTGAACCCATTGAAAACTTTGTTTTCCAGAGAGATTGGAACAATTATCAGGTCATTGGGATGCTGCCCTAGTGAAGGAGAGCTGCATGATCTGATTGCAGAGGTGAGTCTGCGATACGTTTCACTCAGCATTCCCTCGCGGGACAACTACTCCTTGTAATTAACAACAACCCTTCCTGAAACTAAAACAATACCCTAAACTACTGAATGTGCTCGGTGGAAATTCCGGGATAACTGTTCACATTAGTCAACCAACAGGGTCTGAAAGAATTCAGAGCAGATCTTGAAGAAATGATGATGAACAAGTAGCACGTAAGGAACCCACTTTAGAAACGATCCTCTCTGTAAAATTAGCTAAGAAAGGCCAGTAGATACCAGGGGCTGACCGTCTGCGGAAAGGCTGTTGGCAGGTGAAAGGAGTATGGTAAATAATGCCAGTTCAAAGGGGAGAGAAGCAGAAATAGGGGCAGTAAGGAATTTTTATTTACTTGAGGAAATAACACTTTTTTTTCTTTTGAGATGGAGTGTCGCTCTGTCGCCAGGCTGGAGTGCAGTGGCGCGATCTTGGCTCATGACTGTCTCCACCTCCCGGATTCAAGCAATTCTCCTGCCTCAGCCTCCCGAGTAGCTGGGATTACAGGCATGTGCCATTGCACCCAGCTAATTTTTGTATTTTTAGTAGAGACAGGGTTTCACCATGTTAGCCAGGATGGTCTTGATCTCTTGACCTTGTGATCTGTCCACCTCGGCTTCCCAAAGTGCTGGGATTACAGGCGTGAGCCACCGCGCCTGGCAGTATCATTTTTTTTTTAAGCATTTAGAAATATTCAGTAAAGGAATCTAAGTTGTAAGAACACATTGTGTTTACGTTTTGGGATTCAGTAAAGCTATTTTTACCAAGAGGAAGAGAAAAAGGTTGTTTCTTCTGAGTTGATGCTCACATTAAAAAATACTGATTACTCCTTAAAGGGTTTATGCACAAGGCTGGGATTAGCATTAGGGAAAAGCAAGCGGGCACCGTGGAAGAGCTAAGAACTAGAGGCTAAAATCACAGTCATCACGTGCCCAGGAAAGTAAGTGGCCTCTGAAGGTCAGAAGAGGACAATCTCTAGAGTCGAGTCCCTTTGTGGTTTGTTTGTCTGTTTTAATCTCTGTTGGGAGTCAGCAAATCATGGTGCCTGGCCAGATCCTGCCCACCACCTGTGCATGTAAATAGAGTTTCACTGGAACACAGCTAAACTCATTTATTTATGTATTATCGATGGTTGTTTTCTGACTACGAGGGCAGAGTTCAGTAGTTGCAACAAAGACCTGTGACTTGGAAAGCTTAAAATATTTACCATCTGGCCCTTTGCAGAAAAAGCTTGCCAACTCTTCATCTATGGGCTTCTGTGCCGAAAGAGAACAAATACTGCATCTAGAACTTGAAGATCTGAGTTCAAGCCCCACAGCCACCACTTATGGCCATGTGGCCTTTGGTGAGCCACTTAATCCTTCAGAGCCTGGCTCCACATCTGCAAAAGGAGTAATAATGTGAAAGTGTTTTTATGAGGATTAAATGTAATAACTGAGGAATCAGCTGTTACTTAGTGGACACGCAGTACAGATCCGAGTTTGCTTACACTCCAGGTGGCTCCGGGACAGTATCTCCACTGGTTTGGGCAGTTAGCCACAGTGGGTGCTTAGGTCTTAAGTTTTATTTTATTTTTACTCTTTTTTAAGGCACATGACGCAGCCTTTGAGATGCAGGTATTTAGAATACTTATGTACCAATAGGGGCCGCTGAGCTATTAAGCTCTGTAAATATGTTTCTGTATTTGTATACCAACACTCTTTACTCTAATTAAATCGTAGTGATAAGCAGCTTTGGGTATAACTACCTTTTAAGAGCTTTTCCACATAAATGAGTGAGAAAAAAGCAAAAATTTGAGTTGATAAATACAAGTATGTATTTGTACATACTTAAATACATTAAATAGTTAATTTATGTAAACAGATTTAGAAAGTCAAAGCCCCATAAAAGTCAGCATCTAGGGGTAAATGTCATATTGCTAAATGTTCTGTAATAGTTTCAGAGATCAAACTATTTAAATGTATGTGTGTGTATATGCTTTGAAATTGTTCTATAAGGCTGGGTGCAGTGACTTGCTCATGTAATCCCAATACTTTGGGAGGCTGAGGCAGGTGGATCATTTGAGGTTAGGAGTTTGAGACCAGCCTGGCCAACATGGTGAAATCCCATCTCTACTAAAAATACAAAAAAATAGCTGGGCGTGGTGGCACATACTTGTAATCCCAGCTACTTGGGAGGCCGAGGCGGGGAGGATCACTTGAATTCGGGAGGCAGAGGTTGCAGTGAGCCAAGATTATACCACTGCACTCCAGCCTGGGCAACAGAGCAAGACTCTGTCTCAAAAAAAATATTGTTCTATAAAAAGTTGAAACCTGTGTCCTATTTCTCTGGTTGTCATATACTTGACCTTTAGTGTCGACACATTCCCTTCTCTTTAATTTTTATAATGTTCAGCCCTTTGCTTCCTGAAGATCAATTTCAAATCTGGTGTTACTCTTGAAATTGATCATTTAAAGAATCATTTAACTTTGATCCCTACGGTTCACGTTCTATAATTAGTAACTTCCTGCAAATATTTTCTGCTTTTTGGAATATCACAAAAACTGGCAACTGTGAGGATTAGTAAAAAATCTTACTGACATATAGGCTACCAAGTAATCCTTCCTTTAATATTAAATTAGAGCCTTCTGGGGTCTTCAGGGTATGGGAGCTGGAAGGAGATAATTTTCATACAAATGGAAAGGTTATTTAGAGGTCTATGTCTTGAAGTTTCAACCAAAGTGTAATTACGGAGAACTTTAATTAATTACAAAGTAAAACTAAAAGGTGATTTCAAAATAAGACCTGTGTTTGGTGACATTATTGACTCAGGCGTAGGAACTAAGCAGGGATTGTGACTTTTTATTGAAGTGGCCATCCGCAGCCTCCACTCCCCACACTTGCCCTTCTGTGGTTGTGGGTATCGGGCAGCACCTTGCTGGCTGCCCATCTGTGTTGCTCCTGCGCATGCTGTGTTCTCTGTGTTCTATTAACCATCTCCAGCTTTCCCCTTGGCTCCCTCTTCCATCTTTCTGGCCATTGTATGAGGCCCCCTTAACTTCTGTGCTCAAACAACTCTGCTTGGCCTCTGTTAGCTGGGTGTGGAGAGCTGGCTAGCAAGTCATTCCATGGATTTAACAAACCCGGGTCTGCAGTTACCTAATCTAGTCAACCCCGGCCTGTAGAAGACACCAGTGCCTTTCTCACCAGCCTGATGCCCTTGGTGAGCAGCGCGGCTGAGCCCTCCCATGGAACAGAATCCTCCGGTGAGTCTTCTGCCCACCCACTGCTGTCGGCTTGGTTTGGCCACTTCACTCCACATTCGGGAGCACTCGCTCCCGGTCTCCCCCTAGCAGCAAGTTTGCCCCATCTCCTGGGGGCCTTGCCAGAGTGTTAAGTCTGTGTCCTGCGGAAGTGCCTGAAGTTGATGAATTCTTACTCATCCAGTTTTATATTCTGGGCGTCTTGGTCAGGCACCGTCGTCCAATCTCAGGGGTACTCCCCTAGCTCCTAGTTCAGGAGCCAATTCCTACCTAATTCCTTTTGCTATTAAATTGATCACTAGAATTTGATTAGAGTAAATTGTGTTGGTATGCAAATGCAGAAAAATATTCACAGAGCTTATTCCAACTGCTACCTAATTCCTTCTGCTGTTTTAGTGCATAGTCTTTTTCTTTCCTTATTAGGCTCAGCACTTCCTCAGCCAGATTATGCTGGGATTTCACACTCCATCATTGGCTGGAGCAGCCCATGGGAAGTGTGGCCTTGGCTCAAATGCGATGGCTGGGATCATCACTCAATTACATTTCCTGCAATTCAGTGCCTGTAGATTTAGGAGGTGCATTTCATTGGGAGGCTGAGGTGAGAGGATTGCTTGAGCCCGGGAGTGACGCACAATCATGGTTCACTGCTCTCCAGTCTGGGTGACAGAGCTGGATCTCAACTCTTTTTTTTTCTTTTTTTTGAGCTAGAGTCTTGCTCTGTTGCCCAGCTGGCGCAATCTCAGCTCACTGCAACCTCCACCTCCCAGGTTCAAGTAATTCTGCCTTAGCCTCCCGAGTAGCTGGGAATACAGGTGTCTGTCACCACGCCCCACTAATTTTTGTAGAGGCAGGGTTTCACCATGTTGGCCAGGCTGGTCTCGAACTCCTGACCTCAGGCAGTCTGCTCGGGATTATAAATGTGAGCCACTGCATCTGGCCCAGCTCTCAACAGGAATGAAGGAAGGAAGAGAGGGAGGGAGGGAGGGAGGAAGGAAGGAAGGAAGGAAGGAAGGAAGGAAGGAAGGAAGGAAGGAAGGAAGGAAAGAAATAGAATTTTCATGGCTGCCATAGTTGTCAAATGGAAGAGCTGTAATGTGAACCGGGTGTCCAATGGACAAATGTGACCAAAAGGAGTTGGCTGCTCTCTCTATTCCTAAGCTCACTAGGGCCTGCCCCTAGCTTTCAGGATTAGATCAAAGCATGAAACTACTTAGGAATGAAATGAAGGTTCTCATCAGATCCAAGGAGTGGGGGAAGACTGAGCAGAAACTTGGCCAGCACATGGTGAAGATAGGCCGGTGATGGGTAAGAATAGGCCAGGCTTATCCTGGAATTCTGTTCTTGGATAAAAAGAGGATGCCATGGCAGGGAGACCACGGCACTGATAGTCCTCAGCAAAGCTGTCCCTCTAGACAACTGCCGTCAATATGTGATGGTGACCTCGACATCTGTGCGCAGCCGTCATTCCTAGATCTTTGTGATATTCCTGGGAGTCACTGTTTTCCTTCCGGGTTGGACTTCTTTATATCCCGGGTTTTCCTCTTTCTAGTTCCTCTAGCATTTTAACACATTCTTAACAGCTTCTTGGAAAAAGAGTGCCCTGGAGGTAAAATTTTTGAGATTTGTATGTTTGAAAGAGACGAAGCGAACCTTTGGCTAGACAGAGTTCTACAGTCAATGGATTTTTCTTCATTAACTTGATTTGGGTTTTTTTCAGGTCTCCATTCCGGGTTCTGAAGGCACTCCTCGTCTTCATGTTCCTGGTAATGCTGTTGAGATAGTGCAGATCCATTCTGATTCCCAATCCTTTGTACGTAACCATTAATTTTTTTTTCCTGAGACCCTGGACAGTCTTTTTTCCTCAGTGTTTGAAATTTCACAGTGATTTACCTTGGTGTGAACACATATCTTACGTGTTAGGTACCTGGTGGGCCTTTTCAAACTGGTGACTTGTATCTTTTGGTTCCAGGAAATTTTCTTGTGATTGTTTTGTTTTCTTTTTTCTCTCTTTTGGAACTCCTATTATTCATTTTTGTGTTTCTGGACTAGTTTTAAATACTCTTTTTTTGTTTATTTATTTTATTTTTAGTAGAGAGAGACAGGGTTTTTACCACGTTGGCCAGGCTGGTCTTGAACTCCTGACCTCAAGTGATGTGCCTGCTTTAGCTTCCCAAAATGCTAGGATTACAGGTGTGAGCCACTGCGCCCAGCCTAATGTTCTTATTTTTCATCCCTATCTTTTTGTTCTCTCTGGTGGATTTCCTGAACTTTCTCTTTCAGTATTTTTATTGAGTTTCTCTCTTCTGTTGTTTTAAATTTCCAGTAGCTTGTTTTTGTTCGTCGAATGTTCTTTTCTAAATAGCACCCTGTCCCTGTTTCATAGCTCTGAAGAGAACAGTGGTAGTTTACTTGAAGTTTTCTTCTCTTTGCATAATGCATTTTCTCCAAGTTGCTATCTGTGTCTTTGTTTATGTTAGCAGCTTTCCTCCGTGTCTGATAAACCTTGACTATCAGTTCACAACAAACACATGCATGGAACTTGGCAACTTGAAACTTCATCACTGGGTAATCTGGGAATCACCAACATCTGAATTTCGGGGATTTTCTCTTGCGCAGGCTTGACTCTTTGGAATAGTCTTCAGTTTTCTGCTTGGAGGCAAAAGCATCTTGCTGCCAGTTCACACACCTTCTTTTTCACACTCTTTAGAAGGTAAATCTCTAAACTCCTGCTGGGATGGAGGGAGGCACTCAGTGGGAAAAACTGAGAGGGGATTTACAGCTTTTCAGACATATTTTACCCTAGTTCTCCTAATTTTAGTTCCTGCTCCCTCGCCCTCACTTCCAGAAGTAACCAGTGCTTTTTGAGGATTCTTTTTTTTTTTTTGAGACGGAGTTTTGCTCTTGTTACCCAGGCTGGAGTGCAATGGCGTGATCTCGGCTCACCGCAACCTCCGCCCTCTGGTTCAGGCAATTCTCCTGCCTCAGCCTCCCGAGTAGCTGGGATTACAGGGACACGCCACCATGCCCAGCTAATTTTTTGTATTTTTAGTAGAGACAGGGTTTCACCATGTTGACCAGGATGGTCTCAATCTCTTGACCTCGTGATCCGAAGATTCTGTACTCACTACTGTGTTGGGTTCAGTTTTCTAGATCTACTAGATTATTGCCACTCATCCATCTGCTTCACAGCTTCCAATATGAGCCATATTCTAGTGGTAATTAGACTTGTTGTCTTTCATCTTCTGCCCTAATACTTAATACAATTTAGCACAATTATTAGATCTGTAATAAGAGTAAGTTCTGTAAATGCTGGTACCAGAATGTATGGAGATTCAGGCTTGCAGAGCACTGCAGAGCTAGATCTGACTCATGTGCTCACAAACTCCAAGTTTACTGTAAGTAAAAGCCATTTAAAATGATTGCGAGCTGGTACTCATTCACTCACCAAATAATTAGTGAGCATTTTCCATATGCCAGGAACCAAGGACACCGAGGCAAGAAACCCAGAGAACAAATCCCCATGCCTGGCCGGGCGCGGTGGCTCACACCTGTAATCCTAGCACTTTGGGAGGCTAAGGTGGGCAGATCACCTGAGGTCAGGAGTTCAAGACCAGCCTGGCCATCATGGTGAAACCTCATCTTAAAAAAAAAAAAAAAATCCCCATGCCAATTTGGGTCGGGATAATTTAAAATATTCTAACAACATGAACAGCAAAAGTTTCAACACATTTCTTTCTTTTTTCTTTTCTTTGTTTTTGAGACAAGGTCTTGCTCTGTTGCTCAGGCTGGAGTGCAGTGGTGCAATCATGGCTCACTGCAGCCTCCATCTCCTGGGCTCAGTCCTCCCACCTCAGCCTCCCAAGTAACTGGGACTATGGTTTTGCTCCACCACACCCAGCTAATTTTTTTTAATAGAGATGGGGTTTCACCATGTTGCCCAGGCTGGTGTCAAACTCCTGAGCTCAAGCAATCTGCCTGTGTCTTCCTACCAAAGTGCTGGGATCACAGGCGTGAGCTACTGTGCACGGCCCAATACATGCATTTAAAAATATTGGAGATGGTATTCAGTCCCTACTCAGTTAGCTGAGTGAGGAAACCCGCAAATCAATGTCAAGAGTTTTTTTTCTATCTGTGGTCAATGGTTTAATGCCAAATTTATAGTGTTGAGACAACTGTGATGTCAGAGTGTGATCGATACTCCTGTAACCAGTTAAAATAATATAATGACACTGCTGAGTCATTTCCTACGCTATTCATCTTGATGGAAAGTATCACACCACACCAGGCACACCACAAGCCCCAGAGGTCCCAGGTCTCCATCTCTCATCATTCTTAATTGGTTAAGTATCCTTGGATTTTTTTTTTCTTTGAAACTTCACAATTGGCTTTTGAGTTGCTAGAACAAAATGTACGTAATCTACATCCTGGTGAAGTGGGAATTTCTAGCCATCTGTACCTGAACTACATCATTTTGATTCTAGAAGAGCCCTGGGACTTTATATCATTTGTAATTTGACTGTATCAAGTTTCTCAGAGACTGAGAAAGGGTGGGAGTAGTTATTTTCTTGTTTTGAAATAGTGGGTGATACATGTTTTATCTGTTCCTACACATCCTGGCATTGGGAGACATGGGAGAATGGAATCGATCTGCTCTGATCTTTTTAATGTTAGGTGCTGGAATTTAGTTATAGAGCTGATGGCACTTTGCCTATTAGTTAGTAATGGCTACCGTCCAGGTCCAGCCATAGCTTCTGAGTAGAATTAGGTAAATTTGGGGCAATGAGGGGAATATGTTGTAAAAAGCACATACTGAGAGTATTGCTTATTTGTAATTGGTAGAAAAACATTAAATGATGCTAAAGCAGGATGATCAGTAGCAGGAAGACATGACTCAGGGAAATCTGCAGAAGTGTTTTCTTCCTCTATTAAATAAATAAAATGTGTTTTCATGTAGAACACGATCAATCGTGGTAATAGACTAATAAGTACGGCTTTAGTCCAGGTTTCTTATTGTGTAAGTAATATCCAGATTACAGAAAATTATAAATAAATAGGAAATTCCTTTCCAGCAGTCCCATCACCTTAATATAATCGTTGTTAATATGTTGGTACACTTCCTTACATATCGTTTTTCTGTGTAGGTCTTTAACTGGACTGTAATATTTTGTTGTTAGCATATTCTTTTTTTTTTTTTTTTTTTTTTTTTAGAGACTGGGCCTTATTTTGTTACCCAGCTGGAGTACTATGGCATGATCATCACTCACTGCTGCCTTGAACTCCTGGACTAAAGTGATCCTCCCATCTCAGCCTTCCAAACAGCTGAAACTACAGGCATCTGCCACCACTCCAAGCTAATTTTTTTTTCTTTTGTAGAGACAGGGCTTTGAAATGTTGCCCAGGCTGGTCTTGAACTCCTGGCCTCAGGTGATCCTCTCACCTCAGCCTCCCAAGTACAGGGATTACAGGTGTGAGCATATGAGCCACATGCCTGGCAGAACTATAATCTTATAGTAACAGTTCAGTAGGTAAAATTCCGAATATTGCTTTTTTCCACCTAGTCATATCACAAATGATATCTCCATGTTATTGCAGAGTTTTCATTATAAAAATGCATGCTAATTAAATTGCACAAGAAAAAAAGGAAGGGAATGCTCTCTCTTGTATACATCACTCAGACACAGTCAGAATATTTTACCTTTTCCACTCAGTATTACAGCAAAATGATTTTTCCCTTCTGTTATCTAGTTTTTAGAAACCAACATTTTAAGAAAGAAATGCTGTTATGTGAATGAAACTTAAGGATATTACACTGAGCAAAATAAACTACAGTTGACCCTAAACCACATGGGGGTTCAAAGCACTGACCCCGTGCAGTTAAAAATCCAAGTATAATTTTGCCTCCCCCAAAACTTAAACTAAAAGCCTACCATTGACTGGAAGTCTTATTAATAACATACACAATCAGTTAACAAAGATTTTGTATGTTATATGTATTATTTACTGAATTCTTACAATAAAGTAAGCCAGAGTAAAGAAAATGTTATTATCATTATTATTATATTTTTTGAGACGGAGTTTCGCTCCTGTTACCCAGGCTGGAGTGCAATGGCGCGATCTCGGCTCACCGCAACCTCCACCTCCTGGGTTCAGGCAATTCTCCTGCCTCAGCCTCCCAAGTAGCTGGGATTACAGGCACGCGCCACCATGCCCAGCTAATTTTTTGTATTTTTAGTAGAGACGGGGTTTCACCATGTTGACCAGGATGGTCTTGATCTCTTGACCTCGTGATCCACCCACCTCGGCCTCCCAAAGTGCTGAGATTACAGGCGTGAGCCACCGTGCCCGGCCAGAAAATATTATTAAGAAAACCATAAGGAAGAGAAAATATATTTACTGTCCAAAAGTGGAAGGGGCTCATCACAAAGGTCTCGTCCTCACTGTCTTCACGCTGAGTAGGCTGAGGAGGTGGAGGAAGAGGTTGGTTTTGTTGTCTCAGGGTAACAGAGGTGGAAGAAAATCCATGGATAAGTGGATCTGTGGATTTCAAATCCATGTTTGAAGGTCACTGTAGGTATAAATATTAATGCACAAATACTGTATGATTCCACTTATGAGGTATCCAAAATGGTCCAACTCCTAGAAACAGAGTACAGTGGTAGTGGCCAGGGAGTGGGGGGAGGGAAAAGGGAGCTGCTGTTCAGTGAGTATAGCATTTCAGTTTTGCAAGAGGAAAAAGTTCTAGAGATCTGTTTCACGACAATGTACATGTAGTTAACACTGCAGTACTGTACACTTAACGGTGGTTAAGATGGGCTGGGCATGACAGTGCACCCCGTAGTTTCAGCTACTTGGGAGGCTGAGGCTGGAGGACTGCTTGGGGCGAGGAGTTCAGGACCAGCCTGAGCAACATTGTGAGACCCTGTCTCCACAAAAAAATTTAAAAATTAGCCGGGCGTGGTGGTTTGTCCCTATAGTCCCAGCTACTTGGGAAGCTGAGGCGGGAGGATCACTTTTGCCCAGGAGTTGAAGGCTGTAGTGAGCTACCATGGCACCACCATACTCCAGCCTGGGCAACAGAATGAGACCCTGTCTCTAAAAAAGAAAAAAATAATAAGCCACTGAAGTATACAGAGGTTATATGTAGGTTATATGCAAATAGTGTGCCATTTTATATAAGGAAGTTAAGCATTTGCAGATTTTAGTATCTATGAGGAGTCTAGGGACCAATCCATCATGGATACAGAGTGACAAGTCTACTAATATTAATATTTTTCATGCCAGTATTCTATAGTCAGAGTTTAAGTGCTTCCTAATATTTAATTATATGGCAATAACCATATCAATAAATAGAAACAATATTCAGTTGAATAAATATCCCATATCACATATCCATTCATCCATCGGTAAAGGCTGCTAACAGTTTTTAATATCATGGATACCGCATGATAAACATTATTTGAATCAAGTAGAGGCCCTTTTCAAGTTTTAGAGAGCCCTGTGCAGCAAGCGAAGGCAGTGATGGGTTGCTGAAGGGCTTTAAATGAGAATAACATGATGAGATTTGCGGTTTATTTTAGTTCAGATTTGTTTTTCTTGAATGAGATTGTACTATAGACAAACCAGTCTGATGGTAGTAAGAAGTTAGACTGGAATAATTTTCAGTAATCCTTTCCCTGGGTCATAGCTGACAGCCTGGAGCCCTTTGTACATTTGGGCAATGTTTTTATTTGTCCCTTATATTCAGTAAAACTTAATTGCCATGTTTCTATTATGCTGTGGTCAGAATGTATGTGTCCCTCCGAATTCATATGTTGGAACTTTAATCCCAGTGAGATAGTATTGGGACATGGAGCCTTTGGAAGACAATGAAGTCTTGAGGGTAGGTCCCTCATGAATGGGATTAGCAGTGTTATAAAAGGGCTGGAGGGAATTAGCTAGGCCCCTTTTTGCCCTTCTGTCCCTTCCGCCATGTTAGATCACAGTGTTCATCCACTCTGGAGGCCACAGCATTCAAGGCACCATCTTGGAAGCAGAGACTAGTCCTTTACCAGACACCAAGCCCGCTGGTACCCTGAGCTGGGACTTCCCAGCCTCCATACTGCCAGCAGTACATGTGTGCTGTTCATACATTACCCAGTCTAAGGTATTTCATCCTAGCAGCACAACTGGACTAAGGCAGAAATTGGTCTCCGTGGGACTGTCGCTATAACAAATGCCCGAAAACGTAGAGGTGGCTTTGGAACTGGATAACGGGTAGAGGCTGGAAGACTTTGAGGTGTGGTAGAAAAGCCTGAACTGCTGTGAACAGAGCACGGGAGGTGATTCTGGTGAAGGCTCAGAGAAGAGAGCTGTAGAGAGCGCCTACGTCTTCTCAGAGGTGATCTCAGTAGACAAGAACAGAATGTTGGTGGAAATACGGATGGTAAAGGCAATTCTGATGAGGTCTCGGACAGAAATGAGGGAAGAGGTACTGGAACCTGGAGGAAGGCCATCCTCGCTGTAATCCCAAGGCGCTGGGATTACAGGTGTGAACCACTGCGCCCAGCCTAGAATAAATAATTTTTCTAAAGTAAGTGGCTTTCAAATTTTTTATTTGTAAAGACAACATTTTTAGTAAATGCCAATTAATTTTTGTGATCTTATTCTATTCAAGGGAGAGAAATATTTTCTAAATTGTATTTATGTTTTGGTTTTGAAATATGGTTTATGTTAAAATTTGTACATATACTATTTAGAGCCCAATATGAACTATCTTGTGCTTTATATATTTTTTACTAAAAATAGTTAAAACAGATTTGAATGCGTATCTCACTTGGTGACCTGGAACTAGTTGAAATGTAGGTGCTTTATAGACCATCTTAGCTACTGACATTATCTTGTTTTTTTTTGTGAAGCATGAAATAGTTCCGTTTATTGACTGATTGTTATGTCACTGGGGAGAAATGAATTTTCACGGTGTGTTTTATTGTGCCTATTTAGTGGGTTCAGCATTAAAATAAATAATCCTGCTATGAGAAAAGAGATGGCCTGATGATTTCTCTATGGAAATGGAAGAACCCCAGGCCGTGATCCCATCAAAACACCTGACCGACTCCGCTGCCCTCAAATAGGCACTTGACCTCCTTGTGCCTGTATTTCGTCAAATCCAAACGGATTAAGAAAATTGACTTATACCAAATTTGAGTGAGAAGCACAGTATTTGCCACATGCTTTGAGACTGAGATAAATGTTGATATTATTTAAAAGTCCCACAGTATTTATTGAGCTGGTTCCACATGGGGGAAGAGGAAGCAGGGAGACCGCAGAGTGCCGGAAGGCACTGTGTGAGCCTCATTCGGTTCCCTTTGTGTGGCAGTGAAGGCTATATATTTTCTTCAGGTCACCTACTCCACCTTCATTCTTTGGAGGAGGAGAAGCCAGGCGTGCGAGGGCCGTGGATTTCCGGGTGAACACCTGCTGGCACACTATTAAGAGGAATGCCTTGCGAATGATGCTTTCATCAGGCTGCACTTGAGGGGTCTTCCGGCAGAGGTTTTCCTTTACATCCACAAATGCTGCCTGGGTTACTGTTAAAATTACTGTTCCTCCTCGGCCTTTCTCTTAGAAGAAACAAACTAGATTTGACTTACTTTGCCTCATTCATGTTTGCAGTAACAGGATGTATTTGTTTTGTGAGTTTCTGCTGTCTTTTGAAGAGGAGGGATGTGGAGTTTGGTGAATATTTTTTACTCTCGCCTTTTTTTTCAGTCTGAAGAGGCCACGTGGGGAAACAGCAGAGGTGGAGGCATCACTGCTGACCCACACACCTTGTCCTCTAGACGTGGGGCGAGGCACCAAGGGGTGAGGGAGAAAGTATGAAATGTGCCTAGCAATTCCATACATTATCTGATTTAATTGCCACATTCCACGTGGCATTTTACAGATAGGTGGCAGAGCCCAACTTCTGTATACACAGGTGGGTCTACATGGTGGGTCAGTGAGGATGTGCCTGAAATGTCAGCACCAGTGATGGATTCTTTTTTATTTTTGGAATTTTTGTTAAAACCAGAACATTTACTACATGACTAATTGCTGAAATTCATAAGGTGAACTGGACGTCGCAACAGCTGCCCTCTTAGGTTGAGGTGTTGTTCCTTCATGGAATCCATGCCTGAATCTGCGGTATACAATCTTGAGGTGCCTCACGTGACCAGTCCCGGTGATATTTTGTCTTTCAGCCTCGGCACTCCAGTTATACTTTCTCTTGCGTTTGGCGGGGTGGCCACATTTGCCACAGGTCCACGTCTGAAGGTGGTAGGCCTCAGAGCCACAGCGGTGGCACAGTGTGTGCATCTTACCGTGACGCTTTCCAAATGATGACTTCCCTTCGCCTTCTCGCTTCTGTGGCGGAGACCAGCGGCCAGTGATTGATTGTTTTAGGAAATTGTGCCATTGCGTGCCATAGAACCAGAAGTGTGTACACCTCTTCATCATCATAGACTCTTACAAAGCACCGTCATATCTCGTGGCACCCTCACGGCCATCCTGGAGGTTACAGTTCCCCCTGTATTAGACATGGGGATGCTAAAGCTAGAGGGTGGATTTTAATAACATTCTTAACTATTCTTGGTCTAACATGGGGAGTATCTTGTGATATTTTTCTATAAGAAAGGTGATGTCTTTTTTTTTTTTTTTTTTTTTTTGAGACGGAGTTTCGCTCTTGTTACCCAGGCTGGAGTGCAATGGCGCAATCTCGGCTCACCGCAACCTCCGCCCCCTGGGTTCAGGCAATTCTCCTGCCTCAGCCTCCTGAGTAGCTGGGATTACAGGCACGCGCCACCATGCCCAGCTAATTTTTTGTAATTTTTAGTAGAGACGGGGTTTCACCATGTTGACCAGGATGGTCTCGATCTCTTGACCTCGTGATCCACCCGCCTCGGCCTCCCAAAGTGCTGGGATTACAGGTTTGAGCCACCGCGCCCGGCCGATGTCTTTTAAAATTATTTATTTATTTACTTTTCATACCCAGTCCTGTAGAACATCCAGTTTTTAAAAAAGACTGTGATACAGAAAGAAGTCAAGTGGATTTTCCCAACGTGACTTTGCTCTAAGTGAAGAAATGCAATGACTTTGTAGTCTTTTCAAACATGTCTGATGTAATTTACAGGATCTTTCTTTAATTCATTTAAGTATAATTGAGTTTTCTCTTGGAGAAAGTAGGTCTGGATCGCACCATTTTTTCTGCATCAACTCTGTGAAATACAGTTTTTGTTTGTTTGTTTGTTTGTTTTGGAGGCAGAATCTTGCTCTGTTGCCCAGGTTGGAATGCAGTGGGGTAATCTTGGCTCACTGCAACCTCCATCTCCTGTGTTCAAGCGATCCTCCTGCCTCAGCCTCCCCATTAGCTGGGACTGCAGGTGTGCACCACCATGCCCAACTAATGTTTGTATTTTCAGTAGAAATGGGGTTTCACCATGTTGGCCAGGCTGGTCTCAAACTCCTGACCTCAGGTGATCCACCCACTTTGGCTTCCCAAAGTGCTATGATTACAGGTGTGAAAGATAGTTCTGAATTCTGAATATCTGCTAATCTCCAGTTGATAGGTATACAGACTTCTGCTTGATAGTGATTCAAAGTCTTTGGATAAAAATACGCCATATATATTTAGAATATATGTTACAGTGTTTGCTGAAGTCACTTTAATGGTGCACCACACAGAGTGGCTTAAACAATAGAAATTTTTTGTCTCACAGTTCTAAAGGCTGAAAGTTTAAGATCAAGGTATCAGCATGAGTAAACATCTGCCCTATTCTTCTTGTTTTTCTTTTATGACATTGGAATATACCGTATTTGAAAAATGCATTTTAGAAAAGCTAATGGAATCTAAATAAAATTTGGAGTTTAGTGACTATTAATGTATTAATATTGATTCATTAGTTATGACAAGTGTATTATAATGTAAGAGTTAATAATCGAGGAATTATATTACAAATGAAATTACAAATTATGTTACAAACCAATAGTAATCAAAACAGTGTAGTACTGGCATAAAAACAGTCATATGGACTTGGAACAGAATACAAAGCCTGTGAATGAAGCCATGCATAAATGGTCAGCTATCCTCAACAAGAGTGCCAATAGGGAGAGGACAGTGTCTTCAATAAATGGTGATAGAAAACTGTTACTTAGGTGGAGAAGAATGAAATTGGATCCTTATCTCACACCATACACAAAAATCAACTCAAAATGGATTCATGATTTAAATGAGAGACTTGGAGAAAACATAGGGAAAATGCTCTTTGACACTGGTCTGGGCAATGATTTTTTAGATATGATACCAAAAGCACAGGCAACAAAAGAGAAAAATAAACAAGTGGGACTACATCAAACTGAAAAGTTCCTGCTTGCAAAAGAAACAATCAGCAAAATGTAAAGGCAGCCTATGGAATGGGAGAAGATATTTGCAAACCATACATTTGACAAGGGGTTAACATTTTAATACATACAAGGAACTCAGAAAACTCCTTTGCAAAAACAGAAATGACCTAATTAAAACATGGAGAACAAGGAGCTGACTTTTTTTTAAAGAAGACATAAGAATGCCCAACAGGTATAAGAGCATCATTGTCCAACAAGGAAATGCAGACCAGAACCACGGTGGGATATCACCTCACACCTATTATAACGGCTGCTGTCAAAAAGACAGAGTGTCGGGGGGAGTGTGGAAAAAGGAACCCTCAAACCCTGTTGGTGGGAAGGTAAATTGGCACAGCGGCTATGGGAAACAGTATGCAGGTTTCCCAAGAAACTAAAAATAGAATTACCATATCATCCAGCAACCCCACTTCCGGGTATGAGTCCGGGAAGAAGTGAAATCGGATCTCTAAGAGCTACTTGTATTGCCATGTTGATTGCAGTGTCATTCACAGTAGCTGAGATATGGAGGCAGCGTTGCCTGTAGACAAGTGAATGGGTAAAAAAAAGGTGTGTGTGTGCAATGGCATGTTATTCAGCCTTAGAAAAGCAGAGGATGCTGTTTGCAACGACACGATGGACTTGGAGGACATTATGCTAAGTGAAATAAGCCAGACACAGAAAGGCAAATACTGCATGATCTCTGTTATATGTAGAACTTTCAAAAGCCAGACTCAGGGCAACAGAGAGTAGATGGGTACTTAACCAGGGCCAGGGGTGGGGGAAATGGGAAAATGTTGGTCAAAGGGTACTAACTTTCAGTGATAAGAAAAACAATATCTGATGGACAGCGTGGTGACTGTGGTCAATAATTACTCTATACTTGAAATTGGCTGAGAGCATATCTCAAGTATTCTCACCACATGTACGAAAAAGGTAACTAGTGACTTGATATGGTAATTAGCCTGATTGTGGTAACCATGTCACAAGGTGTATGTGTATCAAAGCATGTTGTACACCTTAAATATATGCAATTTTTATTTGTCCAGCATACTTCAGTAAGGCTGGAAAAAAATAGAGGAAACTGGGTGACAGAGGTCTGTGGGAGCTCTTCTAAAACTACTCTAAAATGAAAAAGGTATTCAAATGTAAACATCCTTCTAGGTTATGAAATAGTGTCTGCATTAACATTCCATGAATACGGCACTTACAAGGATTAATTATATTGTTTTTGATGCCATTGCTTAAACATGTTTTTGTACTCAAGAACAAATTAGATACGGCCTCTAGAGGACAGTGCTGGGTCACGGAAAGATTGTACAATTTCTCCCCAAGTTGAAGATGGTCGCAATCATTTTTCTTCATATTTTCTAAGCTCAGGACTTCTGTTTATTCATTATCCCTCTTAAAAAAACAACAATAACAAAGAAAACTCAGGACTCGTCTGCTGTTCTGACTGGTTGGCTGTTTTAACTTTTTTGTGTGTGTGATTTTGGCTCCACAAGGATCTGTTAGGCCAGAAAGACGCTTACATCCCTCAGGGTTTGTGAAAGTTGGTCCCCGGGGAAGCGATATGAGGCATATATTATGTGTTATTTGTGAGTTCTTCCATGATGGAGACAGAAGTATGGAGTTGACTTCCTTTGAAAAACAGTTTGTGGCTTGATGAGGGTGCATGTAAGATAAAGAGGGTTCTACAGTGGCTCGGTGGTGGGAGGAAAGGGAAGAGACCATTGCTCTTGCTTCTGGAGCAAATTTCTGGAGGAGTCAGAATAGCCAACTCATCGTTTTCATTTTAAAACTCCTCTGGAGATAACCTCGTGAGACTGACGTTCTATTTGTCCGAGGCTGCCAGGTAGGGAGTTGCAGAGCGATGCTCAAGCAGCGGAGCCACGTGAACATTAACTTGCAATGCTCACCTTCAACCTAGAAGCAGCTGAAGACAACTGTTCATGAATCGGCGGGCTCAGCAGTTCTGAAACACACAATTCTGTCATTGAATGCGTTGAATTTTCTGCTGATGGTGGAGTCGGAGGTTCCACCACGCTAGGTGTGAATCTGGTGTAAGTGTTAAAAACACTAGTCATTTGGATGACGTTGTGTCACACTTAGCAGCAACCTGTAGGTGTTTTCTTCGTTTTTGCTCCAAGAATAAATCTGTCCAAAACTCATCTGCTGAATTGGGATCTATGAGCCTTTTAATGAGATTTTTGAAAGGGAATGGAAAATTTACAGCTCGCTATAGACAGCCTGACAGGAAAGTTAAGGTCAGTGGTGTTATGTTCAGCTGCTGCATCCAAGCCGAACCCACAGGCAGGGATCTGTTTCGTTCTCATTTAATAGTGCCAAGTCCCAATCATCCTCTTAGGTGTAGTCTTCTAATCTAGGGGCGGTATGACCAAGCTCTGTCTACCATGGAGGTGCTTAATACATATTATGATGATTTAAGATGTAGTTGGTCCTTGCGATGGCGGCGTGTGCTCTAACCTGGTCCCTCATTCAGGGTTTCTTGTCTCAGGGAAAAGCATCACCTTATCTCAGTGGTGTCAGTCAGCATCCTGGGAGTCATCCTTGAATCCTCTGTTTTCTTCCATCGTTACTCATAATGAATGCAAGACCAGGTCCTATCAATTCCGCTTCTTAAATATTTCTTGAAGCCATCCATTTCTCTCTCCATAGCCACCACTCCAGTCTAAGCCCTTGTCATACCTGCTTAGACTACTGAAAAAGCTGCCTCACCCTCAACCAGTGTGCTCTTTCAAAACATGCATCAGCGAGACCGTCGGTGATTTCCCACTGTTTTTGGGCCAGCAGCCTTATCACTGTCACGGGCAAGGAGGCCCTGCAGTCTGCCCTGCCTCTCCCTAGCCTCGTCTTGAAGCCTTCTCGTTGCTCCTTGTACTCCAGCCTCCTAGCCTCCAGTGTGTCAGCAGAGTCTCAGTGCGTGCAGTTTCCTCTTTGTGAGAGTCTCTCCCTCCCGTCTTCGTCTCATTACCTTCTACTCATCCTTTCTAAATCAGCTGGAGTGTTATTTCCTCGTGAATGACTTCCCTGGCCTCCCGGTCTAAGAGGTGCTCTATTTATTTATTTTGACATGGAGTCTCACTCTGTCGCCCAGGCTGCAGTGCAGTGGTACGATCTCGGCTCACTGCAACCCCATCTCCCAGGTTCAGCGATTCTCCTGCCTCAGCCTCCTGTGTAGCTGGGCCTACAGGTGTGTGCCACTATGCCCAGCTAATTTTTGTATTTTTAGTAGAGATGGGGGGTTCACCATGTTGGTCAGGCTGGTCTTGAACTCCTGACCTCAAGTGATCCGCGTGTCTTGGCCTCCCAAAGTGCTGGGATTACAGGTGTGCGCCACTGCGCCTGGCCGAGGGTTCTCTATTGACTGTTCCTACAGACCCGTGCTCCTTCCCTTCACTGTGCTTACATGGATTTACAAGCACACTGTCTTCCTGTTGCTGTGTCTTGATTAATGCATGTCTCCCTTATCAGAGTGTCAACTGTACAGGTTCAAGATGAATGATAAAGAGAAATCTTAATAAAATATATTTGTTGGATGGATAAATGGCTATTTACTTATTGAATGTTTAGATAGAGGAAGAAGAACCCACTGGATACATTCGATTTGAAAAATTTCTTCCGGTGATGACAGAAATACTACTAGAAAGAAGGTAAGTAAGTAAATGCAATTGTTAAGGCAACGCAACGATCAGAATTCATTCAGGACGCTTGGCTCTTTCCCTTCGTATGTTATGTTCAACCAGCGTCTCCTAAGGTGGCCTCCTTCTAACCTTTCTAGATACTTCTGAACTGCCAGTTGGTACATGCTTAGAAATATCAAACACATTCGTGTTAACCTTAGCAAAGCATAATTGGGGGCAAATAAGCTACAAAGATCATAAGTCAACATTCTTATCTTCTGTTTTGAATTATCAATGATAAAAAAGAATCCTAATATTTCTAGCACAAATATAGCATTAGCTTGCCAGAGTTGGTTCATCATGGAAGTCTTGTGCCCACCGAAATTGATTTCTGAAAAGCTAATAGATAACCGCAAACATGTCAGTGATTTTGCACTAAATACTTCCTGTGGGGCTGAGGTGTTCTCCACTTTCACATCCAGAAATCCAACAAGATTTCAGCGAGGCAAGCATTACCATCCCAGTATGTTAGCAGCTTTTACTTCTTCATTTTTATTTTTTGGGCTGGAGTGCCATGGCGCCATCTCAGCTCACTGCAACCTCTGCCTCCCAGGTTCAAGCCATTCTCCCGCCTCAGCTTCCCGAGTAGCTGGGATTCCAGGTGCCCACCACCATGCCCAGATAATCTTTGTATTTTTAGTAGGGACAGGGTTTCACTGTGTTGGCTAGGCTGGTCTTGAACTGCTGAGCTCAGGTGATCCACCTGCCTCAGCCTCCCAGAGTGCTGGGATTACAGGCGTGAGCCACCACGCCCGGCCCTGGTTTGTTTTATGTGGTCATTTATTCATTCCAGTGGTCCCCAACTACCAGGCCATGGACTGGTACTAGTCCCTGGCCTGTTGGGACCCCTGGGCTGCACTGGAGGAGGTGACCAGCAAGAGAGTGAGTGCTGCCACCTGTCAGAGCAGCGCTGGTGCCAGAGTCTCATCGGAGCACAAACCCCATTGTGAACTGCGCGTGGGAGGGATCTAGGTTGTGCTCCTTATGAGCATCTAATGCCTGATGATCTGGGGTGGAACTGTTTCATCCCCAAACCATCCCCCCAACCCCGGTCTGTGGAAAAATTTCCTTCCATGAAACCAGTCGCCACTGCCAGAAAGGTTGGAGACTGCTGCTTTATTACGCAGAGACGATGGTGAATACTATGGCACTGACTCAACCTATTGCATAATTATAGATACAGACCCATTCCAGAAGATGTCCTTCTTCGAGCCTTTGAGGTATGTACACTCCAGCTTATATACATATACATGTATATAAATACAGACATTTATATACACACGTGTATGCTCATTTATGTGAAAAATTCATCATGTAGAACTTACCAAATGAAAAAATAGAATATCTATCTTTTCTTTTCCCCTAGGTTTTAGATACAGCTAACCGTGGATTTCTTACTAAGGACGAATTGATCAAGTACATGACTGAAGAAGGTAAGCGTGATTTAGTGCTTGCAACAGTGACCTACGTGAGGAATTCATGATTTGTCAGCAGTCATGTAAAGTTATGGGGAGACGTTAGAATCAGTCATTCTGGTGGAAAGTTATTTACTGTTCCTACTGTTTTGGTTTGGGGATGGTTTCTGTTCTGTGGGGGTTAAGAAGAGTAGGATAAGGGGAGCTGTGTTGTTGTCTTAGAGGATTTTGTAAAGTATAGTGATTACTTCTGTAATTGCAGTCATTCTGAATGGAATTTTCAGAATAAAAGATATGCCATCTGGAAAACATGAACTATCAATCACTGTAAATGAAGGCCTCTTCCCAGATTGAAGATCTGAATAGGAGTCTCTACAAATTTCTTTCTTTTTTGTTTTTTTTGAGACAGAGTCTTGCTCTGTCACCCAGGCTGGAGTGCAGTCTCAGCTCACTGCAACCTCTGCTTCCTGGGTTCAAGTGATTCTCCTCCCTCAGCCTCTCAAGTAGCTGGGATTACAGGCGTGGGCCACCATGCCCAGCTAATTTTTGTATTTTTAGTAGAGATGGCCGGGCTGGTCTCAAACTCCTGACCTGAGGTGATCCACCCATCTTGGCCTCCCACAGTGCTGAAGGAATTTAAAAATTCCTTTTTAAAAAGCTTTTCTGTTGGTGAAGTTATAGATAATATAGCCTAAATTTAATATGAGGTCATTTTTAACACTAAACATTTCCTCTTTTAATGTTAATGGAACCATATATATATGCTTTGAACATGGCCCTTCATACATATGCATATACACACATAATACCTGCACACTTACATATGCCAACATATTTCCTTGGGAATTCCCTCTGCTAGGCTGATGTGTACATTTGTTTTCCCTGAAGGTCGTCTCCTGAAACCATCCTCATACTGGTGACCTTGCCTTCTCCTGTACAGAGCTAGAGCTCTCTGGTTCACAGATTGAGTTCTGAATGACTCAGAGTTGCTAATCACTTGAGACAGAATCAAAAGTGCAAGTAATCTGGAGCAGGGAAAGCTAAGACTGCATCTACGTGCACAACTGGCTTGACCATTCCAGCGTGATCCATTAGGGGGAATACAGGGAGTGGGAGTAAGAATGACACCGCCATCATAGCTGCCACCCAGGAACTCTCATGCCATGGTCAAAATGATCTTAGGGATTAATTTTGATGGGGATGTTAGGACTTTCAAAGCATCAGCTTCTTTTTTTTTTTTTTTTTTTTTTTTTTTTTAGCATCAGCTTCTTAATCCTAAGGATTAGTGTAAAGAAAGTAAATCCTGGGTTAAATATTGGACAACATGAAGTTAGTCAAAATGACCCAAAACAGTGCGATGTTCCTACTGTCGTGTGCCTACTACGTGTTTAGCATTCAGTAAGTGCAGTAAGGTATAAGGACAGTGAAATCTGCTCCCTCTTGCAAGGATATTACAATCTTACTGGGGAAATAACAGTAACATAAAATAGAGACAGCAGAAGACGATAGAAAAATAAATGTATGAAGATCAACCAGGGCCGGACCCGCCTGAAAAGCTTAGTCTGGGAAGACTTAAAGAGAAAATAGGTTTTTTGAGACGGTAGAATGTATATGGTTAAGTTGTCGAGGGCAGAGGTAAACTCTTGTGCATTATAATTCTCTCACATACAGTAGATCTCAACAAATGTTTGCCGAATTAACGAATGGATGAGTAGACGGTGAAGACTAGGCGAAGGGCTCACGAGAGGGAGACCTAGGTGTGTAAAACAGTCTGAACAAAAATGGAGAGGTAGGAATGAACATGCTATTTCAGAGAGAAAATAAGCCTAGCTGGCCCCGAGGGTGGCTCTGGCAAACAGCGGGAAATTAACTTCAGTAGATTGACTGGGACTAAACTGTAGAGTCCCAGGATCAGGAGTTTGGAATTCATCCTGTGGGCAATGGAGAAGTCCTACAGGCTTTTGAGCAGATGAGTCACAAGGTGTGTGAGTGATCGTGAGAAGGTTTTTCTGGTGCTGGTCGGTTTGTTAGATTCATGAGAAAGAGGTTGGACCAGGGAGACCAGTTAGAAGCTTATTTCAGCATCCTGAAGGCACCCAAATAAGGGCCTAACCTGGCAACGGCAATGGGAATGGAAAGAAGGGATTGATACAGGACTGTCTGCGGCAGAATCCGTGGGTCATGATGACAGAGCGTAGGGGACAAACATGAGAGCTGAGTCACAAGTAACACCAAGGCTTTGCCCTCGAGCGCAAGTGTCATGGTAATGCTGCTGACGGAAACAGCAAAGTCAGAACAGACTGCAGTGTGTACAGAGGCGGTGCGCTCGTGTGCTTTGCCCTGGGGAGCTGTGTGATAATTGCCAAGATGGTATGTTTACAGGGAGTTCATGGTACTCAAAGATCGACTACTGGGTCTCTCAGGGGACCAAGCATAGGACAGGTATTTTCAAATAAGAACATGTATGATTTCAACGATTCATTCAACAAGTGTTGTTACAAACCTTCCGCATAGATGAGCCAGTACGTTTGGAAGTAATGCGTAAGATGTAAATACTGTACAAATCTAAGTTATGATTTCATATCACAGACCCATCAGCTAAGTGTAATAGCAGTTGACTAGTTTGGTAAATAGTGGCTTAAGAATTGTTGCTTTGAGATTCTCAGAATTCTACAAATTGTTTTTAAGTACATTTATGCTATATAACAATATGGATTAAAGTTACTTACCCAGTCTTTATAATATCCGCCAAGCATCAAACACTAGTTTGAGCGTATACATTCTTCCTGCCCAGGATGTCATTTGATCAACAAAATAAATCACACTGAATCAAGTTCCTACGAGATAGAAGTCTGTAGGTGTCCAGCAATGTGTATTGCATCAGACAGTCTTTAGCAGCAGGGAAGATCTCAGAACAGTTTGTAAAACAAACACTTACCTGTTGCCGCTTCTGTGCCAGGTACCGTTCTAAGGACCGTTCAAATAATAACACGTTGAATTCTCTTGACAACCTGTGTGATGGGTAGTAGTATTGTCATCTTCATTTTAGAGACAGGAAAACTAAGGTATCGCGCAGTTAACTGACTTGCTCAAGATCTTAGAGCTAGTAAGAGGCAGCCAGCATTTGAATCCAAACTGTGCTTTTAACCATTAGATTATTTTCTTTCCATCTTTAATCAAATACTGGGACTTCAAGTTCATCCTTTGGTAATTTCAAAAGTTTTAATCTAAATAAACAACCTTGTTCATGGTGTCTTTATGTCTTCCTATTGCTTTGCCTGAAATGACGTGTTCTAGAGGTTGCTTGATCTGTAACATCTGCAGGTGAGAAGAAGTCCAAAATCTGCCAGGGTATTCGCTAGTCTTCTCTGTGAACCTCTGCACTGTCGTGATGTGCTGGCTCTACAGCTGCAGGGAGAGGATCTAGTGACTTTGTGGGGGTTTGTGGGCTCCATGGCTATTAAGCTGGCTAGCGGAAAGAGAAAGAAAAAAATCAGATGATCATAAATGATACATTTTCCTTTTTGTCTCTCCAAGGTGAGCCTTTTTCTCAAGAGGAAATGGAAGAAATGTTGTCTGCTGCAATTGACCCAGAATCAAATTCAATTAATTACAAGGACTATATATCAATGATGGTGATAGATGAAAATTAAATGTTCTAAAGATAATTTCTAAGTACAAGGACAATTGTAGAAATTGCTTGTCCTTGTTAATTTCACATCTTCTCTCACGATTCCTGTATGTGATATTTAATACCTTGTGACATAAGTATTTTAAGATACTTTGTTTTTAAAAATGACCATAACACTTTAAAACAAATTTATTATGTCTAGCCTTACAGAATGATATGTTCCTATTTATTTAAAACCAATTCTGTCCAGGCACGGTGGCTCACACCTGTAATTCCAGCATTTTGGGAGGCTGAGGCGGGCGGATCATAAGGTCAGGAGTTCGAGACCAGCCTGGCCCACGTGGTAAACGCCATCTCTACTAAAAAAAACAATAAAAAATTAGCCAGGCGTGGTGGCAAGTGCCTGTAGTCCCAGCTACTCAGGAGGCTGAGGCAGAAGAATCACTCAAACCCAGGAGGCAGAGGTTGCAGTGAGCCGAGATCTTGCCACTTCATTCCAGCCTGGGTGACAGAGTGAGACTCAAAAAAAAAATATTAAAACATTTTAACATTAGAATGGATCGTTGTTTATTTTCTACAATAAAACTCAGGTTATCTTCAAATTAAGCTGACAAAAGGAAAGTGCCTGTAATGACCCCAGGTTTGGCATATAAAGATCTAAGAGGGGGCAGAACGACCACCGGTGAAAATGAGTAGCACCATGATGGCTTCTTTTTTAAACAATAACAAACACTTAATCAGTCTGAGTGTGGGAGGAGATTTATCAAAATAAATACTAATAATTGATTTTCTATGAGTGCCAATTACAAATACTGTTTGAGATTACAATAACTTAGTGTAAAAATTAAAATTTGCGGATTCAGCGTGATACCACTTACGGAGTAGCTAAAGGCGTTGAGGTCATTGAAACTAGAGGAAAGAAGGCGGAGTGGAAATGAGAATGGAAGGTGGTGGCAATTCTCTCTTTGTCTTTAGAAAAATTCTCACCCGTGCAGTGTACCTGCCATGGAATGTTGTCCTGAATACTGAGTACTGTGTGAAAAGTACAGCTCCTGAGAGAACAGAAGAAAATGATTTATGCACCTCTGAGTACAAGCAGTCACAATGGAGAAATGGAAAACACAGAGCCTCTTACAAGCAAAGGGGACGATAAGGTAAAGGAAAATGAACAATTTTCCATAACTTATATATTATTTTGTAACAACACACACACACACACGCACACGCGCACACACGCATCTCTATTTAAAGATGGCTTTTTCATTATATTTGTGTATCTACATGTATGTAAACATTTCAAGTTGCTGTGAGCCTTCCTCAGGCATGTAGTCTTGCCCCTAGAAGAGGAAGCTGCTACCCAAGAGATTGTTTATCACTGTTCATTCATTCTTGAAACACTGAATGAGTGTCATTAGATAATGTGCTAGGAACCAGAGTCCCTAAATAATCCAGGTCACAGTTTAGTGAGGAAAACAAGTCAGTCAGCAGCCAATTTCAGATAGGAGCTCGTTCAGGATACTGTAGAAATGCAGAGGAGAGGCAGCTACTCAGCCGTGCAGAGAGGGAGCTTTCTGGGAGATGAAACGTGCTGGTGTGTGGAGAAGGCTTACCAGGACAGGAAACACTTGACTTGAAAACGAGCAGTTTAGTAAGCAGCGGTGGGGCACAGGGCGTTCCAGCAGCTGAGCAGCAAGCACAAAAACCCTAGAGGTGTCATGAAACAAGGAGCCCCTGGGAATTGAAAGCAGCTCAGTAGTGTGGAATGTAGAGATTTGGGGGTCATGATGAGGGGTGAAACTGGAGTGGCAAACAGGAGCTGTATCGTTAAGAATATCGGGGTAGGTGTTAAGTTTCAGAGTTAGAATTTGGACTTTATTCTGAAGATCACAGAGAAAGAGCATTTGTAAGCAGCATCAAAAATATATTTGATGGGTCACACCTAGAAGTGAGCCCAGCTTGTAGGCTGTTTGGTTTGTGGGAGGGATAGACTGGGAACAGTCGAGCATGAATCCCAGGTTTCTGGCTCAGACAGACGATGGGTAAAAGTGCCATCCGTTCCGATAACAAATCCAAGTGGGGCATCGGTGAGCAAAATGAGTTTGGGTGCAGACATCCTGGGACGCCCAAAGGATGACGTTCGATAATCAGCTGGATATAGAAGGGAGATCTGGCTGAGGCCTGGATTTTGGAGCTCTCAGCATGTAAGTAGTAATTAATGCCTTGAGAGGAAAAGAGAAGAGAGTCTAGAACAAGACCATGGGGAATATCAGCATTTAAAAGAAGGCAGAGGAAGAGGAGCCCACAGAGGGATGGGTAAGGAGAAGCTTGGGCAGAGGGGAAGCTGGGAAGAAGCATCGTGGATGCCAAGCTCGGAGAGAATCGCAAGGAGGCGGCCGTGGCCATGTCAGTTGTAGTGGAGAGGAGAGGTCAGTTAAAGAGGGAAAAAGCATCCATCAGGGTCCTCAATGAAGCGTTCACTGAGGACCTCTCCCAGAGCAGAGGTGGGGGAGCAGCAGGTGTCGAGTTGAGTGGACTGAGGAAGGAATGGCTGTGAGAAGGCCGGAGGACAAGTTACTCCGCAGTGAAGAGAAGGAAACAGACAGCAGCTGAGGGGGCGATTTTGGAAGACGGGAGGATGTAGGCACGTTCACCGACAGTCCAAGAGCCGAGAGCCCGCAGGGAGGGTGAAGACAGCTTCCGGGGCGATGAAGGGACTTAGGAAGGAACAGTGATCCCCAGCCTGTGGATCCTACTTCACGGCCTCTGTTGTCTTCTGAGAGGAAGGTCGTAGATCATAGGGCTTGAAGAGAATGGTGGAATTTTGGAATATCTCTTGTGGGAAATGGGAGAAAGAGTTGAGGAAGACCCCATGTAAGGATTTTCAAGAAACCCTGGAAGATTTTGTGCTCGAGAGCAAAGAAGAAAAAAGGTAGATTGTCGTAGGGCTTCAGGGTTAAGGTTGTGTCATGTGGGTGAGGTGGAAGGAACCAAAGGCCGAGGGAGCTGAGTAATCTGCGAGAAAGCAGTTCTGGTGGTGTCTGTGGGGCCAGCGTACTAGGAAAGACCCGGTAGGCTGCGCGGGCTAACAGACGGGAGGGGTTCTAGGCTCCGGGTCTCTAAAAGGGCAGATGGCTGCTGTTGGTAGCAAAGGATGGTCGTTCCTACCATTCCTGAGTGATAATATGTTTCCCTGGAAAATTCGCTTCACTCTGTTCTTAGGGTGTTTATTTTCTTCTCCTGTTTATTTGTTTATCTGAGACAAAGTTTCACTCTTGTCGCCCAGGCTGGAGTGCAATGGCGCAATCTCGGCTCACTGCAACCTCCACCTCTCGGGTTCAAGTGATTCTCCTGCCTCAGCCTCAGGAGTAGCTGGGATTACAGGGATGTGCCACCACGCCTGGCTAATTTAGTATTTTTAGTAGAAACGGGGTTTCTCCATGTTGGTCAGGCTGGTCTTGAACTCCTGACCTCATGATCCACCCGCCTCAGCCTCCCAAAGTGCTGGGATTACAGGCGTGAGCCACCACGCCTAGCTTTTTCTCCTATTTATTATGTGAATAGGTAGTAAGAGTGGCTCATATTCGCGGACTGTTCTGTGTCGCAGGCACTGTCCTGAGTGCTTCAGGTACATGAACTCATTTAATCCTCACATCCACCCATCGGTGTAGATGCTGGTAAGTTGCCCTCATTTTACAGGGGTGGAATCAGGAAGTCACGCAACAGCAAGGGGCTGTGTCAGCTTTTTCACTGATCAACTCCCACACGTCAGGGGCTGAGAATAAAGCTGATTTCTGTTTACGTCTTTTGTCAGCTGAGGTCATCTGGGACCCTGCCCTGTGTGTCTTCTTTGTTCTACTCATGGCCTGGAGAAGTAGGATGACAATATGTGCTGCTTTGCCCGGGGTAGTCCCAGACTACGCCCGTCCCAGTGTAATTATTGATTGGTCTCCTTGTTACTCTTAGAAATGTTCCAGTTTAGATGATTAATGTGTGGTCATCCCATTCAAAAAATAGTGAGTGAAAGTGACGGTGAGGAATCATCACTTATGGAGGGCTTTCTGACCGATGATTCTAGCAGTGGTAACAGTGGAAGGCATTTCTTCCTTCTCGTTTCCCAGGATAATTTTTTTCCCGGGATGACCTGAGATTTTCCCAAGGTAAAATCCAGGTGGAGAACTGATCGCCTCCTGCTTGGCGGTGCATGTCAGAATCACCAGCCAGAGATGAGAATGAGCCGCACACCCTCAGGACGGGGCGGAGGCGGAAGAGGAAAGGAGGGTGGTGACCCTCAGAGCACCAGCAGACAGGCTGTTTGTGACAGGCAGTGCTTTGCAGCTGGGAAGGAGGGTGGCCGAGATAGGAAATAACCTTTGGGGTGGACACATACCCAGGGGCGTATCCGTCGGCAGCAGGGGCCAGCACGGTCATGCGGCGGTAAAGCGCGTGCCAGCGCCTGATGCGTAAACACAGGCGCCGACTTGTTTGGAGCATTCAAGACAGCTGTGGGTTGAATCCCGTAAGCCATTAAAGAACCGCCGTCTGGTGAACGAACCCTAATCTCCTGACAATCAGGGGATGACACCGTATTCTCTCTCCGAAGAGACTCTTGTGCACTGAGGGCGGTTGCGTACCTCCCCAGGTCCCACCTTAGAGGAGTGTTTCAAACGTTCTGACTGATGTTAAGCTTCACATCTTGTCTCAAGGGAATCCTCTCTTTAGTATCATAGAGTTGGCTTTACGGAATGTAATTAACTTTTATCTTTAGCACAAACGTGTCTGTTTCTTTTAAGGCCACCGGAAGGTGCAATAGAGGCTTCCTACAGAAATCTCATTTTATCTCCTGAGTTGCAGAATAAATGTACCTTATTTGCAAAGAGAACACTTTTCTTTACACCCAAACCACTGCAATGTGTATTTTGCCTCTTCAGCTCCCCGACCTTGCCCTCAGCATGCGATTTAAATCACCATGGCATTTCCTGACTAGGAGAATGCTTGGTCTCTTGTGCAGAACGTTTGCTTACCCTCGTGACTCTTGGCTTCTGCAGACCCTGCCAGCTCTGCCGGGCCCTGTGGAAAGCCCTCTCTGTGCTCGCACTGCTGGGCAAAGTGCATGACTTCAGGCCTGAGAGTCTTGCAGTCTTGCGCTCTGATCCCGGCTTTACGTGTGACTCACTCTGGATCAGGCGCTTCATTCACCCCCTGTGCATCTCTGTCTGCAAAATAGCCCAGCTCTAGTCCTTCTCCCACCCGAGAGTCCCCTTTGCAGTCACCCAGTGTCTAAGTGCCAGATGCCTAAGAGATGCAAAAAAGAGAGTCCACCATAGCAGGCTAGCTGGGCTTATGACTGAGTTCAGGGCAGGAGGATTTTCTGTGGGATGGAATGTGTTTAGATCTTTCTCTCCTACTTTCCTGTCTTCCTTCCTTTCCCTTTCCTAAATGCTTCCATATGAGAAAGTTCCCTGCTTATACCAGCAGTTTCTGGAAGATGAGTGTCACATTACCCTCCTGGGCCACTTAAATAGACAAGAGAGACTCATGGTCGCATCTGCTCCCTGCCAAGCTGGGCGTATTTCTGAACGTGTGGGTGCCAGTCACCTGCTTCAGGAGCCCCTGGAAGGAGGATGTTAGAAATGGGGGGGGGGTGCCCGATTCCAGACCCCTAAAACAGAATCTCTGGAGGTAGGGCCCAGGACACTTAATTTTTCACATTCTCACGGGAGCCTTATGCAGGCTTGTGTGTGAAAACCACTACCTGGGGCTCTGATACCGAATGGAAGTGTGGGATTTGGAGTTAGGCTTTGCCACTTACTGATTACGTGATTGGCCCAGACATTTAATATTGCTGAGTTTCCCTGGAGGTTGAGGCTGCCGTGAGCCACGATTGCGCCACTGCACTTGGCCTGGGTGACAGAGAGAGACCTTGGCTCAAAAAAATAAAAAAATATTGCTGAGCTTCTGCATCTTAAAGTGGAAAAACCCTTTTCAGGGCTGGTGTGAAGATTAAATAAAATAGTAAGTGTGAAAATGTTTAAAAAGCTGTAAGCGGTGACACAAATGATTATTTATAGAAAGCCAGGTGAGCAGAGAGGGAGAGGGAAAAGAGAGAGGGTGGGGCAGGGACGGAGCCCTGCCGCCTGGGTAAGGACACAGAGTGTGGGGAAGTGGGTAATAATGGAAAATGAACTGGGAGAGTGTGCACATGCCCAGCCTGCTGTGGGGTGATACCCGAGGTTTGCTGTCATGGTGCTGTTAATTACAAGGTGTTACGTTTATTTCTAGAATGTGAAAATAGGCTTTAAGAGGTTTCTTTTTTTCTTTGTTCTATTTTTTAATAAATTTGCTATCAGTCATAGTACCTTTAGAGCAGCAGGAATTATTTACCTCCTCTAGTGGAGAAAACACTCATAATCATTTGAAGAAACTGTTATTTTTCTTAAAAAATATTTTTCTTAAAAAAGAAAAATCAGGCCAAGCACAGTGACTCATGCCTGTAATCCCAGCACTTTGGGAGGCCAAGGTAGGTGGTTCACTGAAGGTCAGGAGTTTGAGACTAGCCTGGGCAACATGATGAAACCCTGTTTCTACAAAAATACAAAAGTTAGCCAGGTGTGGTAGCACATCTGTAGTCTCAGCTGCTTGGGAGGCTGAGGCAGGCGAATCGCTTGAACCTGGGAGGCAGAGGTTGCAGTGAGCCAGGATCATACCATTGCACTCCAGCCTGGGCAATAGAGCAAGACTCCATAACCAAAAAAAAAAAAAGGTTGAAAAATACTACAAGATCAGACCATATATGCCATTATATAATCTGCTATTTTAAATTAATACATAATGAACAATCTTTCCACGTCAGTGTATAGTTACCCAAAACATAACTTCGAGTGACTGGATAGGATCTAATTGTTTGGCTATAACTTAATTAGTTAATCAGTTTAGAGATAGGTCTTGCTGTGGCACCGAGGCTGGAGTGCAGAGGCACAATCATAGCTCACTCCAGCCTCGAACTCCTGGCCTCAAGTGATCCTCCCCAGCCTGGGCTTCCTGAAATGCTGGGGTTAGAGCTGTCACACTTGGCTATTTCATTAGTTTCTTATTCTCAGTAATGTAAATACTTTTCAGTTTCCACTATTATAATAAATTATGATGAGCATCCTAGTAGTTAAGTCTTAATTTAACTGTTTGCTTAGAATACATTTCTAAAAGCAGAACTGTTGGGTCACTTTTAAAGTGATGGGGACCTATTTTTAAGTCTTTTGCTAATGTGTTTTCAATCTATCCTGCAGAAAGGTGTTCCCATATTCTAAACCCTCCTCAGCATATTTTTGCTTTTTATTTTGCCAGTTTGATAGGTAAAAATAGTATCTCATTGATCTTTTACAAATTTGCATTCCATTGGTAACTGGAAGTTTCTAAAGGCCCACGGCAGTGTACAAAAGCTGGGTGAGCTCCAGGAAGCGCCAGATGTGAGCCTCACAGATTCTTTCTTCAGACAGAAACAACAAACACCTCGGCCGCTTTGAAACGGAGCCCACAAAGCACAACATTACAGGCAGAATCTGAATTCAAGAGATGTGATTTCTTTTTTTTTTTTTTTTTTTTTTTGAGATGGAGTTTCGCTCTTGTTACCCAGGCTGGAGTGCAATGGTGCGATCTCAGCTCACCGCAACCTCTGCCTCCTGGGTTCAGGCAATTCTCCTGCCTCAGCCTCCCGAGTAGCTGGGATTACAGGCACGCGCCACTGTGCCCAGCTAATTTTTTGTATTTTTAGTAGAGACGGGGTTTCACCATGTTGACGAGGATGGTCTTGATCTCTTGACCTCATGATCCACCCGCCTCGGCCTCCCAAAGTGCTGGGATTACAGGCGTGAGCCACCGCGCCTGGCCAAGAGATGCGATTTCCTACAGAAAAAACTATGATTTGCAGGAGGCAATTAGAATGAGCCGCTTTTACACAGAGCCCTTAGCAGGAAATGTCACAGATATTCAAGCAACAAAATAGGAACCAGGGAAAAAAGCGTGCAAAAGAAGTGAAGAGCGACTGTCACAGCCAGAAGGACACCAAAATGCCAGCTCCTTAGGCTGTGAAAGTGTTTCCTCATGCAACTCATTTGCTCATCAGCCAGCATTCATTGAATTCCCACCGTGTGACAGACACTGTGCTAGGCACCAGAGATGCCAAAACGAATACGAGACATAGCCCTGGTCCTTGAGAGATTTCACCCTGACGGGAGAGACAGTAAGACACACAAACACGCTGAGCAAGAGTTGTTCAGCAATGTCAGCAAAGTGCACTGGGGCCAGTCATAGCAGCCCGCTCTGCTGTGGACTCAGAGGACTTCACAGAGGAAGTGACAGGCTGAACTGCAAATGTTTCATGTGCTCTCATTGGCAATTTTGCCGCCAGTACTAGGTGGGTGAGAATGTTCTAGAATGAATGGCCTGAAGCTAATGCTGAAATAGCTTTATAGCATGGCTTAGGGAAAAGAGTGCTGAATTCCAGCTGTGCCAGGTATAGGATATATGACCTGGGAAATGTCACGTGATGTGTGTGTCCTCTGTTGTCCATTTGTAAAGTGCGGGAAACTGTAGCCACCTTGTAGGATTACTCTGAGCATGAAGGGCTCCCTGCACATAGGGCTTAGTAAGTGGTATCTATCATTACAAAGTGTTCAGTGAATATCTGCTGAATGAATGAATATAAATGTTTTCTCTATATAGGAAACATCCTCAATGATATCACGAGGTTGGGTACAGGTATTTATAGGATGCCTGGGAGTAAGGAAGTATATTTTCCTAAACTTGTGACCTCAGGGACTTCATGGAAAGGGTGCACATGTAATTTTAACTTCATTCAACGAAATATTTAATTAGTGATATTCTGTGCTAGGAATAGTTCTAATAAAATAGTTGGGTGTGGTAGCTCATGCCTGTTATCACAGCACTTTGGGAGGCTGAGGCGGGTGAAGCACTTGAGGTCAGGAGTTTGAGATCAGCCTGGGCAACATGGCAAAACCCTGTCTCTACTAAAAATGCAAAAATTAGCTGAGCATGGTGGCGGGCGCCTGTAGTCCCAGCTACTTGAGAGGCTGAGGCAGGAGAATTGTTTGAACCCAGAAGGCAGAGGCTGCAGCGAGCCGAGATCGCACCACTGCTTTCTAACCTGGGCGACAAAGCAAGATTCCATCCCAAAAAGAAACAGTTTGAGTAAACAAAACAAAGTCCCTATCCTTAAGGAACTTGAATTCTGACTGTGAGGTTGACAGTAGGAGGCAGATAACACATCAATAAATTTACGTCATGTTGGGATTAACACTAGGAAGAAAAATAAAGCAGGATAAGGGGGAGAATGACGGGCACTGCCCTATCTAGAATGACACGGAAGTCCTCTCTAAGGAGGCGATCTTGAGAAGTGGCCTGAAGGAAACGAAGGAGCGTGGGAAAGAGCATTCCTTGGAGAGGAGTGCCAAGCACCAAGTGTTCGGCAGCTGGAAGGATCAGCAGGGAGACCCAGGCCTTGGCAGCCTGAATGAAGAGAGAGAAGCAGATGAGGACGGAAGGGCCCTGTAGACCTGGAAAGGGCTTTGGAGCCATGCTAAGTGTGAAGAGAAGCCACTGAATGGTGCTGGGCCGGTAAGTGGACATTACCGGGGGATGGCGTGTCAGGCCAGGATGATAATCGTGGAGAGCAAAAGCTGGTTGGATTTGGGATCCATGTGGATGGAAGTAGAGAAGACTCAAGAACGATCACAGGGTTTAGGTCGGAGCAACTAGATACTGTTCGTTCAGGCTGAAAGAAGCTCAGGAGCGTGGTTTGAGACACGTTCCCACTGAGAAGCCAACCGAGCATCCAGGCTGTCAATATAAGTCAGGAGCTCTGGGGAGCCTGGGGTTGGAGTGGTCTGTGCAGAAGATGTTTAAAGCCGTGTGGCTGGATGGGTCACCTAAGAAGGGAGGGCGAGTAGGGAAGAGAAGGGCTTCGAGGGCTGAAGATGGGGACAGCCCAAAGTTAGAGACAGGGAAGGAGAAAGAGCAGCAAAAGATACAGGACAAACGTGTCATCAGGGCAGTCTCAGGTCCTCTTTTGTCCCCCATCCCGTGTCCCAGGACCCTTAGTGGACCTCGGTACAGGGCAAACATACCATCAGGGCAGTCCCGGGTCCTCTTCGTCCCCCCATCCCGTGTCCCAGGACCCTTAGCGGACCTTGGTACAGGGCAAACATACCATCAGGGCAGTCCCTGGTCCTCTTCTGTCCACCATCCTGTGTCCCCAGGACCCTTAGCGGACCTCGGTACAGGGCAAACATACCATCAGGGCAGTCCCTGGTCCTCTTCTGTCCACCATCCTGTGTCCCCAGGACCCTTAGCGGACCTTGGTACAGGCAAAGATACCATCAGGGCAGTCCCTGGTCCTCTTCTGTCCACCATCCTGTGTCCCCAGGACCCTTAGCGGACCTCGGTACAGGGCAAACATACCATCAGGGCAGTCCCGGGTCCTCTTCTGTCTGCCCATCCTGTGTCCCCAGGATCCTTAGCAGACCTCGGTACAGGGCAAACATACCATCAGGGCAGTCCTGGTCCTCTTCTGTCCACCATCCTGTGTCCCCAGGACCCTTAGCGGACCTCGGTACAGGGCAAACATACCATCAGGGCAGTCCCGGGTCCTCTTCTGTCTGCCCATCCTGTGTCCCCAGGATCCTTAGCAGACCTCGGTACAGGCAAAGATACCATCAGGGCAGTCCCTGGTCCTCTTCTGTCCCCCATCCTGTGTCCCCAGGACCCTTAGCAGACCTCCATCACCCAGTTATTTCTTTTCAGTGGTCCTTCAGATTCCCCGAGGCAAGTTGGACTCACATAGACTAGAAGATACTGCGTGTGTGCCATATGCAACTCAATGGTAGTGCCACATTTTTTAGTTGCTTGTGACATCTAAAACTGCCCCTTCTCATCACATTGCAAGTGAACCATCGCCATTGCACGGTTTCTCAGTGTCTTTGAAATTCTTGTGATCTTCAGTCCTGATGCCCATATTCTTATTTGAGGAGGGAGGCTGGGGTCGAGGCAGGGCCCGACTACTGTGGGTTTTGGCTGCATTACAAATTAGAGTTAGATCCAGCTGAGCCAGTGTGGCGGCAACAAAAGCAAGTCCTTCACAAAAACGGTGTGCTTCATTTAAACCACCAGGAAAGAATGACTGGGCAATATGTGATTCCCAGCTGTGAAATGCAACCATCACACCCTTGTCCCAGAAACAGCATTTCAGTGTTTCTAAATCAAGTGTAACTCCAATCCCTTATTGGCTAATGAAAACGAGGAGGCCTCAGTTTACCTCCTATCACACAATAACCTGGAGGTTTACGTGATACCTCTACAATCTAACAATACGGACCAAGACCATGACAACTGTGAACACCAGAACTGGCTCAGTCACACTCAGTCACCGTCGTCGCCTGAGAAGCCCTGTCCCCTTCCCAGTCCACTGCTCCAGAAACCGGAATGACCCCTGTGAGGAAACCAGTGAGAACCTGGAGCGATTCTCTCAAGGTGGGGTGTTTTCAGCAGATTGTTCGAGGGAATATACTGACGTGATGTTTGTTAAGCCCAGAGTGAGACTTCAGGAGAGAACGCTATGTGAAGGCCAGACCCCAGAACGGAGGGACTTCTTCCCTCCACTTTGCCCACCAACCACTGACACAGCCACCAGCCCTGCCCACCCTTCTGACGTCGGCACGCAGCCCTGCCCTCCCCGACACCAGGCCACAGGCTGCAGTGCCCTGTCAACGGCCTTCCCATTCCCGGCCCAGAGACCCTGCCTGCTCTCTCCAGACAATTCAGCTGTTTGTTCCTGCAAAGGCTTTTTGAAAACAAAGGCCTGGCGGGGTGTGGTGGCTCCACCTCCCAGGTTCAAGCGATCCTCCTGCCTCAGCCTCCCAAGTAGCTGGACTATAGGCATTCGCCACCACTCCTGGCTAATTTTTGTGTTTTTAGTAGAGACGGGGTTTTGCCGTGATGGCCAGGCTGGTCTCGAACTCCTGACTTCAGTTAATCCACCTGCCTCAGCCTCCCAAAGTGCTGGGATGACAGGCGTAAGCCACCACACCCAGCCACTTTTAAATGCCAGTGGCAGGAGGACTTCCAGATTTGCCTTAAATTCTCGTTTGTTGGTAGAACAAAATGCATACAAAACAGAGTAGGAGGCAGGCCCAGTCCAGACTTTTTGGAAAGTGGTAAAATGTAGTAAAGACATCCAATCCGATGTCTTCCTCCTAAGGGAAGGAACAAGTAAGCAGCCAGAGAGGCCAGGCGTTATTTCAATACTCCACCCTGTGAGGTTGAGGAGGATCGGAGGTGGTCCTCCACGGTGGGGAGGGAAGGCCAGAGGAAGGAGGTCTGGGGAGCACTGTTTGGCTCAGAACTTCCTAGTACCAGGAGCTGGATCCACTAAAGAAAAGGTAGGGAGAGGAGGAGTGGCTGCTTGTGGAGTAGGCTACGGCTGGAAGCTGGCGAGAAGGTGATGGCAGAAGAAGGCACGTTCTCGATCTAGAATCTGTAAACATGGTCCTAAGGAGGGAGCGTGGGCTTAGGGATACGACAGTGTGAAAAGAGGCAGGGGAAGCTGTACACTGAATACGCAGAGCCAGAGACAATGACTGGTTGGCTCAAATTCCCTTTTCTGGGACAATGGAAAGAAGAGGAGGTGCTGGCTGTGATGGGGGTGTGGGGGCGGAGGAGAAGAGCCTGAGGATGGCACACAGCCAAGCTTAAGGTCTCGTCCAACTAGTTATGCACGACACGATCCCCAGGACAGGTGATTAAAAAATGACTTTCTATTACGAAATGTTAACACTTAAGGAATAGGATAAATGGGCTGGGTGTGGTGGCTCATGCCTGTAATCCCAGCACTTTGGGGGACCCCGGAGGGCAGATCATCTGGGGTCAGGAGTTCAAGACCAGCCAGGCCAACATGGCTAAACTCTGACTCTACTAAAAATATAAAAATTAGCCGGGCGTGGTGGCACATACCTGAGGTCCCAGCTACTCAGGAGGCTAAGGCAGGAGAATTGCTTGAACCCAAGAGGCAAAGGTTGCAGTGAGCCAAGATCATGTCCCTGCACTGCAGCCTGGGCAACAGAGAGAGACTGTGTCTCAAAAACAAAACAAAACAAACAAACAACAGAATATATGGACCCTCATGTATTTATTATGCATTAACATTAACATATGGCCAATCTTGCTTCACCTGTTCTCCCTCCACAGTTCCCCTCGCCTCCATCCTCACCCCTGCTGGTTATTTCAAAATCGATTCTAGACATCACATGGTTTCATCTGTAAATGCCTGGATGTCATCTTCAGCAGATAAGGGAAAGATAAGGACCTCCTTCCCCCTTTCCCCACACAACCATGAAGCCATGATCATATCTTAAAAAGTTAACCATAATTTTGTAATATCTGATAGGCGATATTTTCAAATTTCGACTATTGTCTCATAATCGTGCTTTTACCATTGGTTTATTCCAATCAGGATCCAAACAAGGCCCTCCTGCGGCGATTGGCCGCTGTGTCTTCTCATCTTTAACTCTCTCCTCCTGTTCTGTTCTTGTCTTTCATTTGTTGAAGCGCCTGGTCTTTGGTCCCGGGGAATTTTCCACATTTTGGACTTCGTGGTGCTTAAGGCGTCCTCTATTCCCTGTATTTCCTGTAGACCAAGTTTGATGTCTAGTGGCTTGATCACCGTCAGGGTCAGTTTTGTTTTTGTCTTTTCTTGCAAATCAACTTCACTGGAAGTGGTGGATTTTTATTGCCTTCCTTCGGGAGATAACACAGTGTCTGCATTGTCTCTTTTTGTCACCAAGACTCAAGTGCTGTCAGCCTGATCCCCACTGTATGAAGCTCTCCATCAACCTGTCACTTAATGGTTGCCATTAACATTATTTTAGTAAGGGTTGCAAAATGGTGGTTTTTTTTTTTTTAAAAAAGATTCTATCATTCCTTCTTCATTTATGCAGTGGAATTCCTCTATTAAAGATAATTTTCTCACGACCTGCCTGGGCAACATGGAGAAACCCCATATCTACTAAAAATAGAAAAATTAGCCAGCTGTGGTGGTGCGCGCCTGTAGTCCCAGCTACTCGGGGCTGAGGTGGGAGTATAACCTGAGCCTGGGACATGGAGGTTGCAGTGAGCCGTGATCGCACCACTGCACTCCAGCCTGGACCACAGAGAAAGATTCTGTGTCAAAAAAGCAAGATAATATTCTGCCATCAACGATTTGCCTTCTTTGAAATACTGTTTGCCCAGCAAAGGCACAGCAGTTTGCTGCTTTTAATTTTTCAAATGAAATATTTCTTGATTTCTCTTGATAACGTGCATTTTTGGCTGGATGCTGTGGCTCACACCTGTAATACCAACACTTTGGGAGGTCAGGGCAGGAAGATCACTTGAAGCCAGGAGTTTGAGAGACACCTAGGCAACAGAGTGAGACCCCATCTCTACAAAAATTAAAAATAATTAGCCAGCATAGTGGCACATGCCTGTCGTCCCAGCTACTCAGGAGGCTGAGGCAGGAGGATCACTTGAGCCCAGGAGTTAGAGGCGCAGTATTGTATTCCGGCCTGGCCCACTTGCAAGACCCTGTCTCTGGAAAACAAACAAAAACATGTATTTTACTTTCCTAAGTGTGTGTGTGTATCACAGGTGGGCCTTAAAATTGCCTGTGTCCCTTAAGAGAAGTATAAGCCCCACTTCGGTTTGTGTGCCAGCCAAATCCACACTTAATAACATTCTTCTTACCTTATTCGTTTCTGGTGATTTACAGTGTTTGCGTTAACAGTTACACTGCTATTTCTGTCACAGTGAATCCCTGTTTTTCTTAATGTGGGAAGTGAAGTGTTTGGACTTGATTTAATGAAGCTATCACAGATAAAACAGGTTTGAAATATCATAGGGTCATAAGGAACAAGATGATTTAGAAAAATTATTTAGATAAGTGATAACAGTACACCATGAATTCCATAATTCTAATATAACTCTTCCCTAACTAAACATGTTAAATAATATTTACAACCATTTATATTTCGATATTTGATATATTTAAATTATATATTTAAAATAATGTATATAAGCTGGGCGCGGTGGCTCATGCCTGTAATCCCAGCACTTTGGGAGGCTGAGGCGGGTGGATCATGAGGTCAAGAGATCGAGACCATCCTGGTCAACATGGTGAAACCCCGTCTCTACTAAAAATACAAAAAATTAGCTGGGCATGGTGGCGCGTGCCTGTAATCCCAGCTACTCGGGAGGCTGAGGCAGGAGAATTGCCTGAACCCAGGAGGCGGAGGTTGTGGTGAGCCAAGATCGCGCCATTGCACTCCAGCCTGGGTAACAAGAGTGAAACTCCGTCTAAAAAATAAATAAATAAATAAATAAAATAAAATAATGTATATTTAAAAATAAGAAAAATACTTACACGACTCAGACCCGCACCTGGCTATATCTGTGTTTCTTCCATTTTAAATTTGGTCATTCATCAATATGCATTGGTTATCAATAAATTTGGATTTGTAAGCCAGGTAGAAAGTTGAGATAATTTCTTCAGGAATAACCAGGATTAATCAGATAATTTAAAGATTTTCTTGATCTAGGAATTAAGAATTCCTATGATGTGGTGGCCTGGCACGGTAGTTCATGCCTGTAATCTCAGCACTTTGGGAGGCTGAGGCGGGCGGATCACCTGAGATCAGGAGTTCGAACCCAGCCTGGCCAACATGGCGAAGCAGGTCCTTACTAAAAATACAAAAAAACTAGCCAGGCGTGGTGGCGCGCGCCTGTAACCCAAACTAGTCGGCCGGCTGAGACAGGAGAATCGCTGGAACCCAAGAGGCGGAGGTCGCTGTGAGCCTAGATCGCACCACAGCCCTCCAGACTGGACGACAGAGCAAGACTCCGTCTCAAAACAAAAAACAAAAGAGAATTCATAAGCTATGGGAGACAGAACGATTTTCAAAAAGTTGTAATCCCATTCTAAAGACACGTTTCCAGTTTCCTGATGCTGTCACCCACTCATGTGGCTACATCAGGCGTGGGGTCCTGAGGGCAGCGGGGCAGGGGCGAGGTCGAGTGGGCAGGCGTGAGAACCGAGGGCAGAGGCGGCCGTGAAGACGCGGCACCCAGAAGGCAGGAAGAGGCTCGATCGACGTTGGCCGAGCGCCAAGCGGGGCGGAAGGTGGTGAAGGTCGGAGCACCTGCCGCGCCTGCGCGGGACGGTCAGCAGGCGGGGCCCCTAGCGGCCCCGTGCGCCTGCGCAGAGCGGAAGTGAAGCTGCCGCCGCCCGTCGCGGGGGAAGAAGGGACGGTGCGTTCAGGTAACCGGCTTTCCAGCGCCAAGCCGGGGACAGGAGGGCCACGGGCCCAGGCGCCGTGAGACTGCACCCCACCCCAGCACGGACTGCCCTTAATAACGCGCAGGCCCGGGCGCGGTGGCTCACGCCTGTAATCCAAGCACTCGGAGGCCGAGGTGGGCGCATCACTCAAGGTCGGGAGTTCGAGACCAGCCTGACCGACGTGGTGAAACCCCGTCTCTACTGAAAGTACAAAAATTAGCCTAGCGTGGTGGCGGGCGCCTGTAATTCTACCCACGCAGGAGGCTGAGGCGGGAGAATCGCTTGAACCCTGGGGGATTTAGCCTCTTAGCAGAGAACGTAGAAATGTTTGCGCTCTGACACCGTCAAGTCTCCCTTTCAGAGACCAATGGCATCCAACAGCTCCGGGGCCAGACGTGCGGCTGCGGGTGCTGACGGGGCAGGGACTGTCGCCGCAGGCCACCCCCTCCCAGGGGTCCTGGACCTGGCAGGGGCTCCTCCTCCACGCTGCGCTCTCCTGGTTCTCAGGCCGCTCGGTTTCCAGGTGCTCAGGCCCCTCTCTGCACCACCCCAGGCACCAGGCTCCGAAAGCAGCCCGGGTTTTAGAGCTACCCTGTAGTTCGTGACACTCTCCACCACCAACCCAGGCCCAGCCCAGATTCCCTCCAACCGCAATGGCGCGGGGCACAGCGGTCATTGTCTCTACACTCACCTGTGATTTCATCCATCCTCACCTCCTCACCTCCACTCTCAGAAGTCCGCCGGTCCTCCTGAAGGCCGACCTCCTCCTCGGCTGCCTCCCATTCCGGGCAGCCGCCTCACCGACTGTCCTCCACCAACCATCCCCTTTTTGCTCTCCCGTGACTTCTCTTCAGACCACAGCCTTCATCACGTCTACCCCATCTTTTCAAAAAACACCTTCCCTTTCTTTAGACTTCTCTCCCCCTCATCCAGGTCTCTTTCCCCTCCCTCCACCACCAAGCATTATGAGAAATGTTCCCCTCTCCCTGAGCTCGTCCGCACCTCCCTTCCATTTCTCGGCCTCCCACAGTCTCGCTTCTGTCTCCATCACTTACTGAGATTGCTGAGGTCCTCGGTGATATGCCCACTGCCAATCCCAGCAGCAGCCTGTGTCCCGCCCTGCGCGTCTTCTGAATTCACTGCAACATTTAACGCTTGTTGGCGACCCTTCCCTGCTGACATTCTTCCTCGGATGAAAAGGCACGTTCTTTCCAGGTTATCTCCTTTCTCTTTGACTATTGCTTCTGCGTCTCACTGAGGCCTCTTTCTGTTTCCACGCCCAACTATCAGTGTCTCCAGGATTCCAGCCTTAGCTCCATTTCTTTAGTCTCTCCCAGGGGCCTCATTCATCCCCATGACCTCAGCTACCATTCGCAAGAATTCCCAGATCCAAACATTTGATCCAGCCTTTCACAGAGATTCTCCGGCTGCAGCAAAATCGATTCCTCCTCCGCCTCAACTAGACCACATGCCTCAGTCACTGGGACTTGCCTCGGTGTCTCTGGGGTCCATCCCTTCCTCTCTACTCCTTCAATACAAGATGATTCCAGCCCTCATCCCCTCCTTCCTTGGCGATTGCCATAGCCTCCTAGCTCTGCCTCTAGGCTCTACCCAGTCCAATCCATTACTCACCTGCCTCTAGAAGTATTTTTCTCAATAGATGATATGGTCATGGGTTGTATCTCAGTATGGGCTTTGTCAAAAGCAGACTCTGAAAGGAGGATTCTGGTGTAGATGATGTATTTGGGGGTAAGGAAGGGAAGCCAGCCAGGAAAGGTGTGTTGTCAAGCCAGTGACCACGGCCGGTAACTGGAGCTGAATCTTGCTGGGCAACTCTCGGAGTCCCAGAGAATATATGCCTCTGAGGCGTCCTGCCTGAGGGGTGCGAGAGCTGGGTTATGTGTACCCCAACTCTCATCAGGCAACCAAAGGTGTTAGTTCTGCAGCTGTTCATTCCCCTCCTGTAGTTATTGGAGGCAGGGGGCTGACGAAACCCTCCCGCAGTAGAAGTTAACGCGGCTATTATAATGGAAAGGGGAAAAGGACTAGAGAGGGGCATGGATGGAAGGAGGGGGACAGTGTCTCATCACCCTCCTGCCTAATAATCCCCACAGCCAGCCACCATTCTGGCCTCCTCCCCTGCACTGCTCCAGGAGTACCCTTCCCTCCGCTCGCACAGGAGTTCTGACCAGCACCCTCGTGCCTCCACGCCTGGGTGCGCATTGCTCTTTCCTCCACATCTCCCTTCTCGTTCAGGTTAAGTGATAGTACTGGGTGTGTGTCCTGAGCACCTGCTACCTGCAGAGTCATTTCTCTATGTTGTTGATTTAGTGTAACCCCTATAATAGTGTATGAGTTGACTATCTAAAAAGCGTGATCATCTCCATTCTACAGGTGAGGACATTGTGGCTCAGAGAGGGTAACTGAATGCCTCTGGCACAAAGCTAGCAAGTGGCAGGGCCATGCTGGGGGACCCGGGCAGTAACCACCGGGCTGAACTACCTCATACTTCCTGTCTCAGCTGGGCGGTGTCTGTCCTTGCTCCTTCTCACCTAAATAGAGGTGCTGTCAGCCCTGTCTTCATAGCCTAGGGTATTTTTATGTGGATGCCTTTATTAAGTGTGTGTCATCTTGTAGCGTATTTATTCATCCGACTTCCCTTTCAAACCGTAAGTCCCTGCCATTTTATTCTCCAATGCTTAGCCCGTTGCATAACTCGAGTAATGCCTTCATTAACTTTTAAAACAGAATTAAGTTGAATTCGGCCCGGCATGGTTGCTCATGCCTGTAATCTCAGCACTCTGGAAGACTGAGGTGGGCAGATCACTTGAGGTCAGGAGTTCGAGACCAGCCTGGCCAACATGGAGAAACATCGTCTCTATTAAACATACATAAAATTAGCCGGGAGTGGGGGCTCACACCTGTAGTCCCAGGCTGAGGCAAGAGAATCACTTGAACTCAGGAGGTGGAGGTTGCAGTGAACTGAGGTATTGCCACTATACTCCCGCCTGGGCAACAGAGTGAGGTTCTAAAGAATTAAGTTGGATTAATAACTTTGTTTCAATCCCATGACCACAAATACTGAGGAATGAGACTTCTTAAATAAGACAGGACCCAGTTTTGACTTTCCTGGGCATATTCTGCTGGGCAGGAAGGAAACAAGAACATGAACTGGAAACCCCACAGCCGGCCAGCCTGCCAGCTGCACAGTGCTCCTCTGAGGGCCGGAGCAGTGCCTTTGCCCAAATCAAGGAGTAGCCTGTTGTTTCTTCTGGTGTGCGCATGGAAGGCAAAACAGTCATACAATTCTTGGAAAGCTCTTCAGGCTCTGCACTTTGGGGCATGTTTATAGGATGCACCTGAGTACAGTGGTCAGTGGCTCTGTGGCCACAGAAGGCAGTAAGAGGAAATGTTAGTGGCCTCCTCACCCTTTGTTCTTTAAAGGGGTTCTGCATTGACACCAACAGCCTAAGACGTTTGCTAGGTTCTAGTGTGGCTGCAGTGTGGACTTCCGTGCTGCGAAATGGGAGGAAAGAATCCTCCTTTTCAGGAAGAAACTCCTACCTGTGCCAGCCGTAGTATAGCAGCTCACAGCGTGTGAAGAATAAGAATATTTTCTCCTTCAATAGAAAACAACTACATGTGCACGCTTCTGAACACTGGGCTTCACAATCAGAATGCTGAATTTACTAATACATTTACACCAAAAAAGCAAAGACCAGAACGCATGCATGCTTTGCTGCTAAAAATTGACTTTATAATTTACTTTTTGGCAATAGGGGATAATGAGAAAGAGCAACAAGGACATTTTGAAAAGGCAGCAGGGAATCAGACTTCCTTCTTTCCTCACCCAGGTCTGCACTCGCGGGCACTGAGTCAAGACCACCGAGTGCACACGTGCAGGGGTCGGATGCCTGGTGAGCGGCAGGGACAGCAGCACCCCAGCCTCTGCCCACTGGCTGACCACAGGGTAAAGTGTTTGCTTGTGAAAGAAAAGTATGGCTCCTTCTCCCCACAACCTGGCCGGATCTTCCACGAGTCATTTGCAAAATATGGAAGGTAGGGAGCAAAGAAAGTTCTTTACAGCACACATGGACTTTTCTAGGGGTGCAAAAATGAATCGATGAATGAAGGTGGCGTGCGTGTCTTTGGCTTTTGTGTTTACGGCCTGTGGCTCTTTGCTTCTTCTGGAACATCTTCCCCGTGTCTGCTTTCTTCGTCTGCCTTCTCTTCGCTTTCATAAAAGAAAGCCTCTTCCTTCCGACCTTGAAATCTCCGTGTAAACAACATAACACCTAGCAGCACCTGAACCCATCTAAAGTTTAAGGGGTGCAGGGGTAAGGGGACTTCTAGAAAGCCCCACCGTACTGTGGTCAACATCAGATAACTGGGCGGGACACAGTAGCTCATGCCTGTAATCCCAGCACTTTAGGAGGCTGAGGCAGGAGGATGACTTGAGCCCAGGAGTTCAAGACCAGCCTGGGAAATGTAGTGAAACTCCATGTCTATAAAAATAAAAAAAAAAATTGGCCAGGCGAGGTGACTCACACCTGTAATCCCAGCACTTTGGGAGGCTGAGGGTGGATCACAAGGTCAGGAGTTCGAGACCAGCCTGGCCAGCATGGTATTTCTACTAAACCCCGTCTCTACTAAACATACAAAAAATCATCCAGGTGTGGTGGTGTGCGCCTATAATCCCAGCTACTCAGCAGGCCGAGGCAGGAGAATTGTTGAACCCAGGAGGCGGAGGTTGTAATGAGTCCAGATCGCATCACTGCACTCCAGCCTGGGTGATGGGATGAGACTCTGTCTCAGAAAAAAATAAAAAAATTAAAAATGAAATAAATAAATAAATCAGCTGGGTGTGGCACACACCTGTGGTCCCAGCTCCTCTGCAGGCTGAGGCCAGAGGATTGCCTGAGCCTGGGAGCTCAAGGCTATAGTGGGCAGTGCCCGCTCCACTGTGCTCCAGCCTGGGCGACAGAACAAGACTCTGTCTCAGGAATAAAGATGATCCGGAAGACGTTATTATTTGTTTTTTTATGGATGATCCTTATTCCTTTACGTATTTCATTTAAGGTTACCCTTAAGATTATTGGAGCTTCGAAAAGAAATAATACAGCTGAGTGAGAAAAGGTTATTGAAAATTGTACTCTCTCTATATGTTCATATGCCTAGAGAGCTGTGCGAAAGCAGAGGACGTTTAAACTTCTTTAGACTTTTATTTGACTGCGGTGTAATATATATGATATCACCGTTACCATTTTAGCGACTTTCATGCGTACAGTCCAGCGGCATTAAGTAAGTTCACGTTGTTATGCAGCCGTCACGCTGACCCATCTCTAGAACCTTCCCATTCCAGATGGAAACTCCATACCCTTGAAACAATAACTCCCATTCTTCCTTCACACTATTGTTTTTTTTCTTTTTGAGAGGGCGTCCAACTCTGTCTTCCAGGCTGGAGTGTACTGGCACGATCTCTGCTCACTGCCGCTTCTGCCTCCTGGGTTCACAAGTACCTGGAACTACAGGTGCCTAACACCATGCCCAGCTAATTTTTGTATTTTTAGTAGAGACAGTGGTTTCACCTTGTTGGCCAGGTTGGTCTGGAACTCCTGACTTGAAGTGACCCACCTGCCTTAGCCTCCCAAAGTGTTGGGATCACAGGCGTGAGCCACTGCACCCGGCCCCTCATAATATTTTAAGTGTGATTCTTTTTTTTTTTTTGAGACAGAGTCTCACTCTGTCACCCGGGCTGGAGTGCAGTGGCGTAATCTTGGCTCACTGCAACCTCTGCCTCCTGGGTTCAAATGATTCTTCTGCCTCAGTCTCTTAAGTAGCTGGGACTATAGGCGCTGACTACCACACTCAGCTAATTTTTTTATTTTTAGTAGAGACAGGGTTTCACCGTGTTGGGCAGGCTGGTCTCAAACTCCCGATCTCAGGTGATCCGCCCGCCTTGGCCTCCCAAAGTGCTGGGATTACAGGCATGAGACACCGTGCCCAGCCTTGAGTGTGAGTCTTATAATAAGATCTTATATTTTAAAAAACAGGATACACCTTACCTTGGTCCTTAAAGAATATGTTTGCTTATTCTGCTATGCTTCCAAACTTGCAATCAGTTTTTCCCCCTGAAGAGCTTATCACAGTGTCTTATAGGTGAGTCAGCCAAGTAAGGCACTATTAAAATGCCAGTTTGATGAGGCTTCCAGGTACCCCTTTATAAAGATTCTGAGAAAAGCTATTCAGAGTTTATCTAAGAGTTGCTTTCAGTGATCGTAACTCAGTGGAGGTTGCTGACTACAGGTCATGTACGTCTAGAGTACAGACTATATCCTCACGGTACTTGGTACTCTGTTGTCTTTTCATTATTCAACTCAGCAGCATTTTATAAGGCCCACTGTTTGCTCTGCACTGTACTAAGCACTATGGGAAATATAAAAGTTGAAGACATGGGCCGGGTGTGGTGGTTCACGCCTGTAATCCCAGCACTTTGGGAGGCAGAGGCGGGCGGATCACCTGAGGTCAGGAGTTCAAGACCAGCCTGACCAACAAGGTGAAATCCTGTCTCAACTAAAAATATAAAAAAATTAGCCGGGTGTGGTGGCAGGTGCCTATAGTCCCAGCTACTCTGGAGGCTGAGACAGGAGAATTGCTTGAATCCAGAAGGCAGAGATTGCAGTAAGCTGAGATCATGACACTGCACTCCAGCCTGGATGACGGAACGAGACTCCATCTCAAGAAAAAAAAAGTTGAAGACATGGTTATTGCCTAGAACAGCAGCTCCTGGGAAAAAATGGAGTAGAAGGAGGAGCTGACTATAGAAAATACGGTAATTTCTAATCTAAAATTAATGTGCCACTGTGAGCATACAGCATGAACACTAACATGTTCAAATACGAGATCAGGAATGAATGCTGGAAACATATTAGAGTAAGAATAGTAATAACATTAACACCTGGCAGTCATGAAGCATCTCTCCTGTGCCACACACCACACTTGGCACTTTGCTCACATGATCTCATTTAATCCCCACAAGAGCGAGACGCTTACAGTTATGGCTGTTAGCCGCAGTTTAGTTCGAAAAGCTGACACAGACAGAGATCAAGGGCGTGGCACTGACACGTGATGACGTGGGGCTCCAAACTCAGACCTGCCCGACTCCACGGTCCAAGGCTGGCGTTTGTCGCTGCTGGGACAACCAGTGGTACACTGTGCCGTCTAGTCTGGAAATAAAAGGAGTTGATTTTGTTCTGTTACATTTTATTTTTCGCAGAAGGGAAAGGGAAGAGGAAGCGATTCATTGTAAAAGCGTGCACAAGGAAGATGCGGTTTCTGTCATGCCATTGCTTGGGGTCTGCCACCAAGTCCCTCACTGGTGGCTTAGGCCTCAGTGGTTGGGGTTCTTTTTTAAAAAATGGTCTTCCTAAGTTGTCCCCAGATTCCTTCATGTACGACATCCCTGGGGACGCCACCATGCAAAGCCAAGCGTTGACTAGCAGCCGGTTCCTGCCTGTGTTCATGTCGGGCTGAGGACCTGCTCAAGTGGAAATTCAACAATGCATGAACAGCCTGCCTGTTCGCTTGGTGAAATAGGGCAGAAGTTTTATCCTTAAAAGTGTATTAAACGGAGATGCTGTTAGTCAAAGGATTTAAAGTATTTTACTATTTACTCAAAATTATTTGAGACAGGGTCTTGTTCCGTCATCCAGGCTGGAGTACAGTGCCATGATCTCGGCTCAAGCAGCCTCGACCTCCCCAGTTCAAGCAATTGTCCTGCCTCGGCCTCCCGAGTAGCTAGGACTATAGGCACGCCACTATGCCCAGCTAATTTTTGTATTTTTTGTAGAGACAGGGTTTGCCATGTCGCCTAGACTAGTCTCAGACTCCTGAGTTCAAGCGATCTTCCTGTCTCAGCCTCCTTAAGTGCTGGGATTATAGGCATGAGCCACCCTCCAGCCTTACTTATTAAAAAAAAAAAAAAAAAAAATATATATATATATATATATTGCCCACCCGTTAGCAATGGGGAGGGAAGAATGTTTCTTCCTGCATCCTCAGGAGTGGCTGTCCCGTTGGGAAGCTGCTCTTTTCCGTTGAGAAGTGAAGTTCAGGGAACCTGGTGACAATGGACTAATAGTTTCTCACCTCAGCTCAGTTTTCCAGTTCTGACATGTCGGACTCACTCATTGTTTCAATCACTGTCATTCATGTATTTTTTCATCAGTAAGTGCCTTCCTTGTACAAGGCACAGCAAGCTATGTAGCAGGGCTCAAGAGCCATCATGCCCGGTGCCGGCCCTCATGGGGTGGGCTGTCTAGTGAGGGAGGGGGACGTGTGAACAGGCAGATCACACACCGATGGCCAATGCCAGGGCAAAGTGATGGACCAAGCACTGCCGATGGGCAAACAGCACAGACAACAAAACCACAACCCTGGCCTGGTGCCGCGGCTCACACTTGTCATCCCAGCACGGTGGGAGGCGGAGGCAGGAGGGTTCCTTGAGGCCAGGAATTTGAGACTAGCCTGGGCAACAGAACGAAATCCTATCTCTTTTTTTTTTTGAGACTGGGTCTCGCCCTGTTGCCCAGGCTGGAGTGCAATGGTGTGATCTCGGGTCACTGCAGCCTCTGCCTCCTGGGTTCAAGCGATCCTCCTGCCTCAGTCTCCTGAGTAGCTGGGATTATAGGTGCTACCACCATGCCTGGCTAGTGTTTTGGTATTTTTAGTAGAGATGGGGTTTTACCATCTTGGCCAGACTGGTCTCGAACTCCTGGCCTTAAGTGATCTGCCGCCTGTCTCAGCCTCTCAAAGTGCTAGGATTATAGGCATGAGCCACTGTGCCTGGCCTCAAGACTCTTATCTGTACAAAATAAATAAATAGATAAAAGTAGCCAGATGTGGCTACTCATACCTGTATCCTAACTACTTGGGAGGCTGAAGTGAAGGCTGCTTGGGAGGATCGCCTGAGCCCAAGAGTCAGAGGCTGCAGGGAGCCTTGACGGAGTCACTGCACTCCAACCTGGGCAACGGAGTGAGACCTGGCCTCTAAAAGAAAAAACAAAAAAACCTCTGGCTTGAGGAGTCTAGAAATTAGGAGGTGGCCTCTGAGCTGTGTCTTGAAGGACAAACAGGAAGTCTCGGCTGGAGGTGGCCTCTGCGAGAGCAAGAGCCTCAACAGCCAGCTGGCGAGGCCTCGCCAAACAGACACAGGCGTCAGAACGAATTCTCCAGGGCAAGAGGAGAGTGCCAAGATTTCTTGTTTGTATTTTATACCATATATACTAAATTGTTATTTTTGTTAGGCATTCAGCCACCTTGAGTATCTGGCTAAAACTTATTTGTTTGTCTTAAACTATAGACACAAGATTAATATTGTCAAAGTAGCATAAAAACTGGTCTTGTAGAAATATTTTATCAACTAAATGCACGGAAGATCTGTGTAACAAAATCCCGGCTCCTAAGCTCTTTCTTGTGTGCTGTGTAGTACAAAATATTTTGTTTTTGTCTCTCTTCTCTGGTTAATACTTAGAAAGCCAGCAATGATTTTATCTGACATTCAGAAATATCCATGTAAAAGCTTGTAAGCCCTGCAAAGAAAATTGTTGTTTTTCTTCATTCTTTTCACCAGTATTGAGACGCTCCCAAAGATATCCAGGGTTAAGCAATTTGAATTCAGATTGTTGTTATTAAGTCTGGTTTCCTTCTCTCTCTCTTTCTCTTTTTTTTTTTTTTGAGACAGAGTCTTGCTCTGTTGCCCAGGCTGGAGTACAGCGACACCATCTCTGCTCACTGCAACCTCCGCCTCCCTCCTGGGTTCCAGGGATTCTCCTGCCTCAGCATCCCAAGTAGCTGGGACTACAGGCACCCACCACCACGCCCGGTTCCTGACCTCACATATCCACTTGGTTTTAAATACGCTTCAGAGTGGGCATGGTGGCTCATGCCTGTAATCCCAGCACTTTGGGAGGCCAAGGCAAGTGGATCACTTGAGGCCAGGAGTTCAAGACCAGCCTGGCCAACATGGTAAAACCTCATCTCTACTAAAAATACACAAATTAGCAGGTATGGTGGCGCACACCTGTAGTCCCAGCTGCTTGGGAGGCTGAGGCACAAGACTCGCTTGGACCCGGGAGGCAGAGGTTGCAGTGAGCCAAGATTGTGCCACTGCACTCCAGCCTGGGTGACAGGGCGAGACTCTGTCTCCAATAAATTAAAAAATATGCTAAAAATGGGAAATGGTGACTGTCAGGCTGTGGGCTGTTTCCTTAAGCAAAACCGTCTGTTAGGCTTCCTGGGAATTACGTTACTCAACTTTGAATGATTTCAAAGCTATGGGATGGGCCACCCCCATCTGACCTCCTGCACACTTAAATAATACTGAGAACTGAAAGACCCTAGGGTCAAAAATGTTTAAGATCTACCATGAGAAATAGATGAGGGAGAGTTAGAACAAACCCTAGCCCTAGGGTGCATTTTGAGATTGAAATGGCAGTCTAGTCCCTTCCATGACACCGTGAGTGAATCTTGAAGGAAAGAGAGGTAGCCAAGAACAACATCAGGGCAGGTGCGCTCGGCGTGGCTGGTGCAGGGACCGGGTGAAGTCTTGGCTTCCTGAGTGCCGTGGAAGTTTGCCCCTGCAGCCTCCTTTGGAGAACTGGGAGAACCCCATGTATCACCTTGTAGAGCATTTTAAAAGCTAGTGAGAAACCTTGGTCGGGAAGATGCTACATGCAGTAAAATAATAATGGTAACAGTTGATGAAATGCTTTGATTTCTAGCAGACATTCTGTAAAGAGAGAACTTTGCTTGCGTGGGACAGCTGGCAAGCTCCTCAGCTAGGGAGAGGGGAGTGATTCACTCATTCCTGGTGATGGGGCAGGGCCAAGGCTGTAGGGACTTGGGAATTGTCTGGTTGCTGGTGGTTGTGAGATGCTAGTGGAGCCCAGCCCATGCCTTGGCTATTATTTGAGGGCGGGAGAATTCCAGTTTGTTAGAACCATTAATAACGAGAGTGGAAATCGTGGGTAGGTTTATAGTTTATGAAAGTACGTACTTCTAATTAATCAGAAAAAAAAGGTGTGACCTCTTGACCAAGGCATATTCATGATTATCAGTAAAATAATTTCTCACTTCTAATGATTATAATAACAAAGAAGTGTGAACATGAAATGAAATGCAACATTAAGGGCTGGCTAACCCCAAATTCCTTCATCGAAGAGCAAAATACAAGAAATTGGAGAGCTGTTTTTTTTTTTTCCATAACGAAAGTAACCATTAAGAGTAAGGAACTGAACCTGGCATGGTGGCTCTCGCCTGTAATCCCAGCATTTTGGGAGGCTGAGGCAGGAGGTTAGCTTGAGGCCACGAGTTCAAGACCAGTCTGGGCAACAAAGTGAGACCCTGTCTCTACAAAAAATTTTAAAGTAGCTGGGCATAACGCATACCTGCGTTGTACCTGAGCAAGTCAAGGAATGAGCCACACTCTGAGAATGAATTATGAGTCCTTTATTAAGCCAGCAGCTGAGAGTGGCTAACGCCCAAAATTCTCTCGGCCCCAAAGAAAAAGTTAGGTGGTCTTCTATACACTAGTTCTAACAGGAAGGGGGACCTAGCTGAAACAAAGTTTTTACAAAAGCAGAGTAAGCAAAAAGTCAAAAGAAAAAACTGATACATAAGAAATAAAACAGTGCCAGGTGTGAGGAGTGCAGCTGTCATGGAAGACACACAACTTAGAGATAAGGGGCTGCATTTCCAGGCTCTGCTGATACCACCTTACTCGGCCTCTTATCAACAAAGGCGTTTCTGGGTGCCCAGAGTCAGCCTGGCCTTGCTTTATACTGTAGTTACGTGCTTAGTGGGGAGGAGGTTACTAGAATGCAGAAGCCAAGACGGCGTCTGGGCAGCTCAAAAAGGCTAACTGAAAGCCTGAACAGCTTTTAGTCAGGGAAAAGAAGAGTCAGTTTTAGCTGGCGAAAAAATAGGGTATCACACCTGTAGTCCCAGCTACACGGGAGGCTAAGGCAGGCGGCTGTGGTGAGCCATGATCACTCCACTGTGCTCCAGTCTGGGCAGCAGAGCAAGTGCTGTCTAAAAATAAAGAATAAGGAACTGAACCCATGGATATGCTGGGGCATCAGGTAGAGGCTGTTGGCCATGTAGTTAAAATAAGATAGATGACCATAATCTGAAACATGTAAAAAAAAAAAAAACAAAACTTACCTAATTTGTTTTTTGAATGAACAAAATGTACATGGTACAAAACTCAAAAGGTATAAAGGCTCATAGAGTAAAAACCAATTTTTCTTCAGAGTTTTTTTTGAGACAGAGTCTTGCTCTGTTGCCCAGGCTGGGGTGCAGTGGTGGGATCTTGGTTCACTGCAACCTCCATATCCCGGGTTCAAGCCTTTCTCCTTCTTCAGTTTCCTGAGTAGCTGGGAATACAAGCATACACCACCACACCCAGCTAATTTTTGCAATTTTAGTAGAGAGGGAGTTTCACCATGTTGGCCAGGCTGGTCTCGAACTCCTGACTTCAGGTGATCTGCCTGCCTCAGCTTCCCAAGGTGCTGGGATTACAGGCATGAGCCACTGTGCCCGGCCCTAATTTTTCTCTATAAATGTGTTCCACAACCACTCGGACCCCTCTCCCTGAGTGCACCGATTCCAGGGAATCCTGTTGTGAACAGGTGGCTTCCTTTATGTACCCTTCAGGGATCTCTACGCATCACACTTCTCTCACTGAGGAGCAGTCCCGTAGGTTCCGTTCCTAAATGTATAAATACCCACCTCATCTATTTCAGTGTCTGCCGAGTATTCTATAGCATGAATGCACCATGCTTCATTGAACCAGTTCCCTTCTCAAGAATATAGAAGTGGTTTTCAATCTTTGAGAAACTCTGATTTATTTCTTATTTGTATTTTTTTTTTTTTCCTGACAATAAACGCTATTCAGAACAGAAACTCAGGTTGAAATTGCAGTGGCTGTTCTGGCTCCCACAGAACTAGACTCCAGCCTTTTCCTTCTTTTCTTTTGCCTGGTAGATTTTTGCTTGTCCTTTCATTTTCAGCATTTTCAAACATTTTCTTTTGGGTGTGTCTCTTGTATACCCAAGCAGTGATTGCTATAATTTCCACTTTAGATACAGAGACACCTGTCACTTAGCACCTGAAATGAAGAGCTTGTGAGCTGATTTCTTGGCTGGGAAGGCACCTGGAATAATGCAATTGGGGCAGATAAGCAGTTAACAGCAGTGCTGGGCGTGGCCCGCCTTGACTTGCAATCCCTGGCCTCTTCCAAAACCTGGGCGGCAGAGGTGATGGCAGGAATGGGTTAAGCCAGGCTCATCTGGGTTTCTCAAGCATAGACTTCTATTTGTAAAATATTTAGGGCAAATACAGATCAACATTAATTTGGTCAACTACATTTCTCCTTAATTTCTTTAGATTTGAAACCTTTGTATATTTGTATTCATTATGAAACTCATACACGTTATATAGGCAGAATTTTCAGGAAGTTTTATGCCCCTTTGTATAAACCTGTAAGTTAGAAACACGTGATAGAATAGGGAACTAGTGAGGTGTATTTGCACAGTCTTTGTACTTTAGAAGATTCTCCTCTGGCCGTAGATGGGATCGCTGCTGTTCCAGGTAGCAGAACGCACAAGCCATGAAAGGAATTAACTGGCTCATATGCAACGGAACCGTCCCAAAGCGGGCAGAGCTTCAGACGCAGCTTGACCCAGGGCTCAGAGGCCGTCATCAGAACCCAGTTCTTGGGTCTGTTTCTTTGAGTTGGCTTCATTTTCAGGCAGCCCCTTTCCTCATATCCAGGGACTTTGCCTTGCAGAGATTCATCACCAGGAAACCAAACTTGCGTCCCTAGTCATGAAACAACAGCCTTGAAATCAGCCAGGCATGGTGACGGGCGCCTGCGGTCCCAGCTACTCGGGAGGCTGAGGCAGGAGAATCCCTTGAACCTGGGACGCAGACGTTGCGGTGCGCTGAGGTCACAACACTGCACTCCAGCTTGAGCAACAGGAGTGAAACTCCATCCCCCCCCAACAAAATGAGGAAAACGAAGTGGAGAGGAAAACAAAGACCAAGGTGCACCCAGGCCTTTGGGAAGTGAGGCCGTAGCCCCAGCGAGCAAGAGCCCTGTGTGCGTCTCCCACAGTGCCTGCCGCATAAACGGCTATGAAGTAGATGCCGATCACCAAGGACAGAATGGAAAAGATGCAGAGAGAAAAAAGGAAGTGTGGAGGAGTGCAGAAAGAAGGAATAACAGGCTGGGCACGGTGGCTCCTGCCTGTAATCCCAGCGCTTTGGGAGGCTGAGGTGAAAAGATCATCGAGGCCAGGAGTTTGAGACCAGCCTGGGTAACAAGGCAAGACCTTGTCTCTACCAAGAAGTTAAAAAAAAAATTTAGCCAACTTAGCCAGGGGTAGTGGCACAAGCCCATACTCTGTACTTGGAAGGATGAGGCGGGAGGATCCCTAGAGCCCAGGAGTTCGGCTGCGCGAGCACAGCTGCACGCCAGCTTTGGGCTGTACAGCAAGAGCTCATCTTGAAAATAAAAAAGAAATAACAACAACCATATCCACTAAAGTAAGGCGTTTACACTTACAAAGCCCTCGCCATGGCTTGATTCCCGCAGTAAATCCACAGGGTAGAAAGAGCGTTTGTGCAGAGAAGGCATCACGTTTAGAGTTGGAGAAGTGAAGAGGCCCCACTCCTGGGAGGTGGCAGGGCCAGTTCTAGACGAGGACATCATCTGCCAGCCCCGTCCTGACCGCAGGACACCATGCTGTTTCTGTCTTCTGGAGGCCTGAGGTCAGGGCCGGAGATGGGACTCAGAGCCGTCAGCACAGGCAGGATATTCAGAACCACGAGACTGGTGAGACCACCAAGGGCTGGCGGGGAGAGAAGAGAGGTGGGAGGACTGAGCCCGGGTGCCCCGTCCTTCAGAGGGCGCAGAGAGGGACGGACCCTGTGAAGGTGACTTCGAGGGAGGAACCAGAGGGAGGGAGTGCGGAGCCCTGTGGGAATGTGACAGTGCCTGATACCTAGTGAGAGCCCCTTCCTATTTGTGTTAGCGTCTTGTTGGGAGGAGGAGGAGCAGGGAGTGTGGTGGGTAAGAACTCAGCTGATGCCACAGCACAGGGCAAAGAGCTGGTGTCCCAGATGGATACATCAAGAAGGCAGGGCAAGCGCATTTAGAAAAGCAGAGTGAATACCTCAAAAAGCTCAAATTGGTGGCCTCAGAAGGGAGGAGGACAGGTGTACGGGGGTCAGCTGGGACAGGGGATTTTTGAAAATAAGCCTTTGGATATTATTTGCACATGTATTTCTTTAATAAAGAATTTTTTTAATTTTTAAATTTTTGTAGAGATGGGGCCTCATTCTGTCACCCAGGCTGGAGTGCAGTGGTATGATCATAGCTCATTGCAGCCTCGACCTCCTGGGCTCAAGTGATTCTCCCTCCTCGGCCTCCCAAAGTGCTGGGAATATAGGTCTGAGTCATGTGCCTGGCCTCAAAAAAAAATTCAAAGGACACAAAAAGAGGGCAATTGCTGAAGGTGATTGATGAATGGTTTTGGGGCAGCCCACCAGGCTGTAGGGCCGGCGTGGACATTCTCCCTCAAGACTGCGTGGACAGTCTCCCGTGGGGCTGATGTGGACATTCTTCTGCAGGGCTGCTGTGAACATTCTCCCGTAGGGCTGCCGTGGACATTCTCCCATGGGGCTGCCATGGACATTCTCGGACATTCTCCCACGGGGCTGCCGTGGACACTCTCCGGCGGGGCTGCCGTGAACATTCTCGGACATTCTCCCGCGGGGCTGCCATGAATACTGTCCCGCGGGGCTGCCGTGGACACTGTCCTGCGGGGCTGCCATGGACACTGTCCCACGGGGTTGCCGTGGACATTCTCCCATGGGGCTGCCGTGGACATTCTCCAGGACCCCTCTTCACATTCACTGTCATGGACATCTTCCATGCACTGCTAGGACACCTCATTCTTTATTCACTAAGCTCTTTCCTGGCTCAATGGGAGAAACACAGAGGCCCAGCAGCAGAGGAGTAACAGGCTCCAGTGAAGGGACCAGGAAGGAGGTAATTGGAAATCTCTTCTTCCTCCCAGGTTCTGTCTCCTCTGCTCACTCCCCACTGCTGGAGGTCCATAGAAAGTGGGGTGACACACTCTCCCCCCGTCCTTGTCACACTGTGGCCTCCCCCAGCGCGTCAGTGCCTGCAGCATCCAGGCTCTGGAAAGATGATGTGCCCTTTCTACTTTGGAAAACCAGAATTCTCAGAAGACCAACAGAAATGCATGTAGAAAATGATGACAATGACTGGGTGTCAGAGGACACAGTGACCTGAATGAGCAAGAAGATGGTGGGGGCCGGGGGTGGGTTGGAAGCCCGCTAGGACACGGTAGTGACAGGCGCATAGCTATTTGCTTATTTTGAGTGCCTTTTGCTTCAAATGAGAGGTTTCTGCTCTCCCAAGGTGAAGTATGAGGCATGAATCCTGCATTCATGATGGGGGACTTCCAGGGGAGTGGCACGGAGCCCAGGAGCCCCCCTGCATAATGAGGGGGAAGTTGGGAAAGAGAAGCAGAAAGAAAATGGAAGGGACCAAACGCAGGAGGTGTGAGGGAGGAAAGCCCAGGAAGAGAGGGGAGAGGAGAGGATGAAAAGGAAGGAGAGGCCGGGCACAGGGGCTTACACCTGTAATCCCGGTGCTTTGGGAGGCTGAGGCAGGAGGATTGCTTGATCTCAGGAGTTTGAGACCAGCATGGGCAACATGGTGAAACCCCATCAAAAAAACAGTAAGTAGCTGAGCAGGGTGGCAGGCACCTGTAGTTCCAGCTACTTGCGAGGCTGAGATGGAAGGATTGCTTGAGCCCCCGAGGTCGAGGCTGTAGTGAGTCATGATCACGCCACTGCACTCTAGGCTGAGCAGCAGAGTGAGACCCTGCCTCAAAAACAAACAAACAAATAAATAAATAAATAAAAATAAAAAATAAAGGAATGAGAGGTAGGGTCTAAGGCAGGAGGCCGGCTGGGAGGCTGCCTCAGGACATGAGCCAGGGTGTTATTTTGCGCATGGATGCAGTGGGTTAATGCATTCGTTCCCTAAGCCTGCCAGGATGAATTGCCATAAATGTGATGGCTCAAAACAGAAATCCAAAATCCAGGTGGCAGCAGGGCCATGCTCTCCCCTAGGTCCTGGGGGAGGACCCCCCCCCGCCCGCCCCCATCGCCTCTCCAGCTACTGCTGGCCCCAGCATTCCTCAACTTGGAGTAGTGTCATTCCAGCAGTGTCCCTCCAGCCCTGCCTCTGCCTTCGCAGACCTTTTCTTCCACGTGTCTCCTTGTATCTTCCACATGTCTGTGCATCTCCAGTCTCCCCCTTCTTTCTCTTAATAAGGACACTGGTCTTTGGAGTTAGGGCACACCCTAAGTCCAGGATGATCTTAGCTCGAGATCCTCTATAAAACCCAGTTTCCAAATCAGATCACATCCACAGGTACAGGGGGTCATGGACTGAATGTGCCCCCATGGAATTCCTATGCTGAACTCCTAATTCCACTGTGACAGTATTTGGAGGTGGGGCCTTTGGGAGGTGGTTAGGCTGTGAGAGTGGAGCCCTCATGAATGGGATTAGTGCCTTTATAAGAAGATGCTGGAGACCCAGCCAGCTCTTTCCACCATGTGAGGATATGGAGAGAAGGTCGTGGTCTTCAACTCGGAAGCAGGTTCTCGCTAGAACTGACCGTGCCAGCTCCTTGATGGTGGGTGTCCAGCCTTGACTGGGCGGGACGAATGCTTGCTTTGAAGCCTCCCAGTCTGTGGCGTTTCTTTTTTTCTTTCTTTTTTTTTTTTTTTGAGATGGAGTCTTGCTCTGTTGCCCAGGCTGGAGTGCAGCGGTGTGACCTCAGCGGCGTGATCTCAGCTCACTGCAACCTCCTCTTCCTAGGTTCAAACGATTTTCCTGCCTCAGCCTCTTGAGTAGCTGGGATTACAGGTATGTGCCACCATGGCCAGCTAAATTTTGTATTTTTTGTAGAGACAGGGTTTCACCATGTTGGCCAGGCTGGTCTTGAACTCCTGACCTTGTGATCCGCCCGCCTCGGCCTCCCAAAGTGTTGGGATTACAGGTGTGAGCCACCACGCTGGCCTATGGCATTTCTTACCGCAGCCCTAAGTGATGAACTGATTGGGTGCCCGTATTCAACCCTTGTTTTGACTTAAACGCCATTCTCTACAGGGAAAATTTCTTAGGACTATTGGATAAAATGTAAAGTTCTTTTCTTGCTTTTTGTTTTGTTTCGCAAAAAAAAGAAAAATGAGTGGTTCAATGAGAGCATATGACTGAGGTGACATGGGGTAACTGAGAACCCGAAAGCGAATGTGCTTTTCCGTGGTCATCTGTGCTTTTCCGTGGTCGTCTGTGCTTTTCCGTGGTCGTCTGACTGACCGCGGTGTGCGTGTGAGTAGCTGTGCTATGCAGCGGGCAGACGGCAGGCAGCGGGGAAGCCAAGATGATTCTGATATTTTCAGGAGTGCCCACGCACTCCTGAATATTTGACTAAAATAAATAATTGTCCCATTTTTTTGTTGATTTAACAAACTCTGAAGCCTAAAAGACATGTCAGGTCCTGTGAGTGGAACCAAGAGGCACACAGCAGAATGGCATCCTCGGAGAGTTCATGGTCTGATAGGAGAGAAGGATTTTATAGGAAATCAAGAAAGGAGCCCACACGAGTTGGCTATGGGGATTTGGGGAAGAAGGTATTGCACCCTGTTGGAGATAGCAGAGAGGGCTTCCTGGAGGAGGTCGCATGGGAGCTGGGCATTGTAGGAGGGAGAATCTGAATGAGTATATGGTGAGAAAAGGGAGGCCATTCTAGGCGAAGGCAGACACAGAGGCGGATGGGGGCGAGCTCATCAGGGAGGAATTAGCAGTTCAGTTTGGTAGGAAGTTCTAGTCTATAGACAGGAGCTGTGGAGGTTAAGCACAGTGAGTATGTTGGGCTGGCTCCAGGGGGCCTTGAAGGCCGTGGAGAGTCAATGCTGCAGACCCATGGTTCTGAGTTTGGGAGAGAAGGTCCAGCTCACCGAGAATCTCCAGGGGCTGGATGTAGTCAGAGAGCTCTTCCAAAACATCTCATGTGCCCCTGGGCATCCCTCCTACCCTGTAACTGATGCCCTAGACAATGAGAACTGTTAAAGCTCTGAGTGGGGAATGGCACCGCCAAGCTGCGCTCCAGGAAAGATTCATCTGCAGCTCCTTGTAAGACTTACAGAGGCTGGGGTGCAGAGGCTCTCGCCTGTAATCCCAGCACTTTGAGAGGCCGAGGCATGCAGATCATCTGAGGTCAGGAGTTCGAGACCAGCCTGGCCAACATGGTGAAACCCTGTCTCTACTAAAAATACAAAAATTAGACGGGCACGATGGTACACACCTGTAATCCTTGCTCCCTGGGAGGCTGAGGCAGGAGAATCTGGTGAACCTGGGAGGCAGAGGCTGAAGTGAGCTGAGATCGTGCCACTGCACTCCAGCCTGGGTGACAGAGTGAGACTCCACTTCAATAAATAAATAAATAAATAATAAAGAGTTAACAGGGATGGGATAAGTTCCATTGAGCAGTACTACCATCACCCCAGTTACGCGGAACTAAGGCTGATCAAGGCGATGGTTGTGGGAAGAGGAAGGAAGAAGCGGGGACTGCCCTGTCTGGGGCTGGTGGGGCTGGCTGTATGAGAAGCTTTTTGGCTGGATGTTCACTCCTTGTTTAGGTGGAGATGTGCGGACTGTCTCAGCCTCATCTCACAGGAGTTCCTAGTGCACTGCTGATCCCAGGTGCGCGCATCGTGCTTGAGACCCTCATCTGTTCTCTGACATTCCTCCCTCAGTTGTCTTCTGTGTTACTGATGCTGGCAGAGGGGAGGATGAATATCCATGGCCCCCTCATTGCCTTCATTTGGGTGACGGAAAGATGTACATGTTTTAGCATCCCTTGTTGGCGTGTGAGCTGCAGCAAGGCCTGAAGACTCTTCTGCCCACTGAGAGCAGAGATGGTGGTGTGGGCATGGCGGAGACAGGAGAAGAGACGGGAAGCTGGACTTCCTGTGGACTGATGTATCAGCGCCACTTCCTAGTGCGCATTCCCTGCTCAGGCCCCAAGTTTTGGAATCATCCTTGATCCCTTCTTTCTCCTTCTCCCTCCTCGTCCAATGTGTCAAATCCTACCTTCAAAATCTGACCCACCAACATGGATGAACCTCGAGGACTTGATGTGAATGGAATAAGGCAGTCCCCAAAGGATGAAGACTCTATGATTCCACTTATCTGAAGTACCTAGGGGAGTCAGATTCACAGAGACAGGATTTAGAATGTGGGTGCCGGGGGCTCTGGGGAGGAGAAAATGGGGGGGGGTTATTGCTCCAGGGGTACAAGGATGAAGTGAGTTCTGGAGGTGGATGGAGTGGTGGGTGCGGACCACGTGAAGGCACGTGATACCACTCTAGCGTACACTCAAAGTGCTTAAGAAGCTACTTTTTATGTTATATGCTTTTTTGGTAATAAATACATTGCACAATAAAGACCACCAACTTCAAGTTGTGACCTCTCATTGGACAAAGAGTGACACAGGGGAAGCATGAACGAAGTCCCCTCTACCACGAACTATGCAGTTGTATTTCCTGCATTTGGGGAAATCTCAGGGGTCAGCACACCTGCAGTGTAGTGGCTCAGCCTCACCCAGGAAAACCATCTTCATGATCACGGTATCTCCACTGCCAGGAAAGTGTGTTATATGTACTTTACCACAATTTAAACAATACACTGACGGACCTGGTGCAGTGGCTCACCCCTGTAATCCAAGCCCTTTGGGAGACTGAGGCAGGTGGATCAGTAGGTCAAGAGTTCAAGACCAGCCTGGCCAACATGTTGAAACCCCATCTCTACTAAAAATACACACACACACACACACACACACACACACACACACATTAGTCAGGTGTGGTGGTGTACACCTGTCGTCCCAGCCACTTGGGAGGCTGAGGCAGGAGAATCACTTGAACCCGGGAGGAAGAGGCTGCAGTGAGCTGAGATTGCACCACTGCACTCCAGCCTGGGTGACAGAGAGAGACTCAAAAAAAAAAAAAAACCCACACAAGATTTATTTATCTGTATCATCTATATCTATATATGTATCCATCCATCCATCCCTCTCATCTATATCCATCTCTATCATGTATATCCATCCATCCACCCATCCATCTCTATCATCTATATCTATCCATCTATCCATCCATCTCTATCATCTATATCTATATATCCATCCACCCATCTCTATCATCTATATCCATCCATCCATCCATCTCTATCATCTATATCCATCCATCCATCCATCTCTATCATCTATATCCATCCATCCATCCACCCATCTATCTATATCCATCCATCCATCCATCCATCTCTATCATCTATATCTATATATCCATCCACCCATCTCTCTCATCTATATCCATCCATCCATCTGTATCATCTCTGTCTATGTCATCTGTGTCCAGTGCTCCTCCATGACTACTGGCCTGATCCAGGCTGTCAGTGTCACCTAGATTATTGCAATGATGTCCTTCCTGGTCTTTGCTTCTGCCCTGGCCCCTGTAACTCTGTTCCCAGCATGTAGTCATGGTGATCTGAATAAAACACAAATCAGATGTGTCACTGCTCTGCTCAGAAGCCTCCATGTGGCCTCTTACCTGGCGTAAAAGCCAAACCCTTGCCATGCCCCCCTGGGCTGTCCGTGCTGGCTCTGAGCGTCCCTCTGCCGTCACTGCTTACTGCTCTCCTCTGACTATGCAGCCACCATGGCCGGTTGACTGTGCTGTTCCTCACATAGCCACCACTCTGAGGGCGCTCCTGCCTCGGGGCCTTCGTTCCTGGATCCCCTCTGCTCTGTCCACACATCCTCCTGCCCCGGGCTCTCACCTCCTTCAGCTCCCAGCACAGATTTCATCTTAGCAATGAACCTTCCCCAAATACCCTAGGAAATAAGGATGCCCCTTGCCCCACCCCACAGTATCTATCCTACCTGCCCTGCCCTTATCAATTCCTATTTGTTCGTTTATTCATTTATTTCCACCAGAATGTAAGTTCCGGGAGGGCAGGTCTCTTCTGTCTGGTTTGCTGCTGTGTTCTAATATCCAGAGCAGTGCCTTGCTCTTCGGCACTGTGTATAGTTGTTGAATGGGTGTGATGAGACTTCTGTTTCTTCAGGCAGTGCATTCATCAGAAAGAAGCCACTCTAGGTATTTCAAGCAAGAGAGATTTTTCTGTGTTGTTTTTCTTTTTAATTTTTGTGGGTACACAGTATGTATCTATATTGACGGGGTACCTGAGATGTTTGGTACAGGCAGGAGATGTGACATGAGCACGTCACAGAGAATGGGGTGTCCATCCCTCAGGCATTTGTCCTCTGAGTTACAAACAACCCAATTACCCTCTTTAAGTTATTTAAAAATGTACAGTTAAGGCCAGGCATGGTGGCTCACGCCTGTAATCCCAGCACTTTCAGAGGCTGAAGCGGGGGGATCAGATCAGGAGATTGAGACCATCCTGGTCAACATGGTGAAGCTCCTTCTCTACTAAAAAATATAAAAAACGAGATCGATCCAAGATGGCCGACCACTAACAGCTCAGGACTGTAGCTCCCAGTGAAAGCCCAGAGAATGAGACGACGCCACACTTTTAGAAAAATTTTTGTCACTCACCGATCAGCCGATTCCCAGTGGAGGAGCCCCACGGGTCGCCAGCGCGACTCTTGTGGCCGCCGCAGCGGTTTTGCTGGCGTCTCGGCGCAGCAGCTCTTCATGCAGAGCCAACGGGACTGCTTCCCCTACTGACCGGAGTTTGGAGCTCCAGGAAGTCAGAGCCGCTTGTTGCGGACTCAAGAGGGAAGCCAGACCAGAGATTCCCGGGCAGAAGAGCACCATCAGTCTTATCGCTGCTATTTAGGCCGCCACAGTGGGTTGCTTGGATCCCAGCACTGGGAATCAATAAGTCGGACGTCGACTCAGAAAACTAATTAGAAAGGTGGTTCATCTACAATGAAAGGAAAAAAACAGCCTAAGAAGGCCGAGCATACCCAAAATCAGAACCCATCAGCAACGGAACAAGCCGTGATGGAAAAGGACTCATCAGCAACCGAACAAGCCCTGATGGAAAAGGACTCATCAGTAACGGAACAAGCCCTGATGGAAAAGGACTGTGTTCCATTATCTGAAGTAGGCTTTAAAAGGTGGATGATAAGAAACTTTTGGGAGTTAAAGGAACTTGTTCTAACCCAGTGTAAAGAAACTAAGAACTTGGAAAAAAGGTTCGATGAAATGTTGAAAAGAATAGACAATATAGAGAGGAATACAAATGAACTTATGGAGTTGAAAAATACAACACAAGAACTTAGTGAAATTTGTACAAGCTTAAACAGCCGAATGGATCAAGCAGAAGAAAGGGTATCAGAGGTCGAAGATCAACTTAATGAAACAAAACAACAAGACAAGAATAGAGAAAAAAGGATAAAAAGGAATGAGCAAAGTCTCCAAGAAATATGGGACTATGTGAAAAGACCTAATATACGCTTGATTGGTGTACCTGAATGTGACGGAGAGAATGAATTCAAGCTGGAAAATACTCTCCAGGACATTATCCAGGAAAATTTTCCTAATTTAGCAAAGCAGGACACTATTCAACCCCAGGCAATACAGAGAACACCACAAAGATATTCCTCAAGTAGACCAACCCCAAGGCACATAATCGTTAGATTCACCAAGATCGAAACGAAGGAGAAAATATTAAGGGCAGCCAGAGAGAAAGATCAAGTTACCCATAAAGGTAAGCCTATTAGGCTTACAGCAGATCTCTCAACGGAAACCCTACAAGCTAGAAGAGAGTGGGGGCCAATATTCAATATACTTAATCAACAGAACTTTCAGCCCAGAATATCATATCCTGCCAATTTAAGCTTTACATTTGAAGGAAAAATAAAATCTTTCAGGAACAAGCAAGTACTCAGAGATTTTATTACCACCAGGCCTGCTCTACAAGAACTTCTAAAAGAAGCATTATACACAGAAAGGAACAACCAGTATGACCCTTTCTAAAAATACACCAAAAAGTAAAGAGCATTAACATAAAGAAGAATTTTTATAAACGAAAGGACAAAATAGCCAGTTAATATCAAACGGCAGCAACCCTAAATTTAAATCGACCAAATCTCCCAATTAAAAGATACAGACAAAATCTAATGGTATATCCAAAGATATACATAGACTCAAAATAAAGGGTTGGAAAAAAAAAATGTACCAACCAAATGGAGAGCAAAAATAAATAAATAAAAAGCAGGAGTTGCAATTTTCACATTTGACAAAATAGATTTCAAAGCTACAAGGATACAAGGGTAAAAGGATTAATGTAATAATAAGAGATCTTAACACCCAGATACATAAGACCCATAATGAGATTTAGATTCAACGAGACAGAAAATTGATAACGATATCCGGGACTGGAACTAAGATCCAGAACAAATAAACTCAATAGAGCTCTCCATTTTAAACACACAAAATATATATTATCCACAAAATCTAACGATATATCTAAAGATATACAAAGACTCAAAGCAAGGGGTTGGAAAAAAAACTCACCAACCAAATGAAGAGCAAAAATAAATAAATAAAAAGCAGGAGTTGCAATTCTCACACTTAATAAAATAGATTTCAAAGTTACAAGGATGCAAGGGTAAAAGGATTAATGCAACAATAAGAGATCTTAACACCCAGATACATAAGACACATAAAGAGATTTAGATTCAACGAGACAACAAATTGATAACGATATCCAGGACTTGAACTCAGAGCCAGAACAAATAAACACAACAGAGGTCTCCATTTTAAACACATAAAATATGCATTAACCACTTTAAACACTCAAAATATCGATCGGCCATTATTGAAACCCATTTTAGGAATGAAGTACTATTCCTTTTTCCCTCTTTTTCTTTTTTTCCCTTCTTTTAAAATAAAAAAAAAAAAAAAAAAAAAAAAGAAGTCTCTCTCTTGTTGCCCAGGCTGGAGTGCAATGGTGCAATCTCAGCTCATTGCAAACTCTGCTTCCTGGGTTCAAGCAATTCTCCTGCCTAAAAAAAAAAAAAAAAAAAAAAATATATATATATATATATATATATATATATATATATATATATATATATATATAAAAAACTAGTCAGGCGTGGTGGTGGGTGCCTGAGTCCCAACTACTTGGGAGGCTGAGGCAGAAGAATCGCTTGAACCCAGGAGGCAGAGGTTGCAGTGAGCCGAGATCGTGCCACTGCACGACGACAGAGCGAGATTCCTCAAAAAAAAAAAAGTACAGTTATTATTGACTTCAGTCACCCTATTGTGCTAACAAATAGTAGGACTTCTTTATTCTAACTATTTTTTTAACCCATGACCATCCCTACCCCCTTACCCCCCTTCCCAGCCTTTGGCAACCATTCTTCTACTCTCCATGTCCATGAGTTCTATTACTGTAACTTGAGAATACATGATGTTTGTGTTTCTGAGCCTGGCTTATTTCACTAAATATAGCGATCTCCAGTTCCATCCATGTTATTGCAAATGACAGGATCTCATTCTTTTTCATGGCTGAATAGTACTCCCTTGTGCGTATCTACCTCATTTTATTCATCCATTCGTCTGTTCATGAACCCTTAATTTTGGCTATTATAAACAGTGCTGAAACAAACAGCAGTGCAGACATCTCTTAGATATGCCGAGTTCCTCTCTTGTGAGCATTTACCCAGCCATGGCATTGCTGGATCACACGGTAGCTCAAGTTTTAGTTTTTTGAGGAACCCCCAAACTGTTCTCCATAGTGGTGGCACTAGTTCACAGTCCCATCAACAGTGCGCGGGGTTCCCTTTCTCCACTTCCTCACCAGCATTTGTTACTGCCTGTGTTTTGGATGGAAGCCGTTTTAACTCGGATGACATGATGTCTCACTGCAGTTTTGATTTGCATTTCTCTGACGATCATGACATTGAGCATCTTTTCATGTGCCTGTTTGCCATTTTTATGTCTTCTTTTGAGAAATGTCTGTTCAAATCTTTTGCCCATTTTTAGATCAGATTATTACAGTTTTTCCTATAGAGAGTTTTGAGCTCCTTATATAGTCTGGTTATTAATTCCTTGCCAGATGGGTAGTTTGTAAATATTGTCTCCCATTCTGTGGGTTGTCCCATCTCTTTGTTGATTGTTTCCTTTGCTGTGCAGAAGCTTTTTTGCGTGATGTGATCCCATTTGTCCATTTTGCTTTGTTTGCCTGTGCCTGTGGCGTATTGCTCAAGAAATTTTTGCTCAGACCGATGTCCTGGAGATCTTCCCCAATGTGTTCCTGTAGTAGTTGCATAGTTTTGTCAGAGGCATTTGAAGCAGAGCAACCCTATTTTAAAAGGAGCTGGGTAACATGAAGCTGAGACCTACTGGGCTGTACTCCCAGATGGTCAGGCATTCTAAGGCACAGGTGAGACAGGAGGTCAGCACAAGGTACAGGTCATAAAGACCTTGCTGATAAAACAGGTTGCAGTAAAGAAGCCAGCTAAATCCCACCAAAACCAAGATAGCCACGAGAGTGAGCTCTGGGCATCCTCACAGCTGCACTCCCACCAGCACCATGACAGTTTACAAATGCCATGGCGATGTCAGGAAGCTACCCTATCTAGTCTGGAAAGAGGAGGCATGAATAACCTACCCCTTGTTTAGCATGTCATCAAGGATAACCATAAAAATGGGCAACCAGCAGCCCTCGGGGCTGCTCTGTGGAGTAGCCATTCTTTTATTTCTTCACTTTCTTAATAAACTTGCTTTCACTTTACGGACTCACCCTGAATTCTTTCTTGCACGAAATCCAAGAACCCTCTCTTGGGGTCTTGATCAAGACCCCTTTCCTGTAACAGTTTGAGGTCTTAACTCTTTAATCCATTTCAACTTGATTTTTGTATATGGTGAGAGATAGGGGTCTAGTTTCATTCTTCTGTGTATGGATGTCCAGTTTTCCCAGCACCATCTATTGAAGAGACTGTCTTTTCCCCAGTGTATGTTCTTGGCACCTTTGTCAAAAATGAGTCCATTGTGGGTGTGTAGAATTGCTTCTGGGTTCTCTATTTTGTTCCATTGGTCTATGTGTTCTTTTTTATCCCAGTACCATGCTGTTTTGGTTACTATAGCTCTGTAGTATAATTTGAAGTTAGATAATATGGCTCCTCCAGTTTTGTTCTTTTTCCAAGCAAGAAGAGATTTAGGGATCTAGGAATTAGGGTTTGCAAAATCACTGGAAGGGTAGAGGTGCAAAGGTTCAGGAAAGCCATTCATTGCTCACCAGCTACAGGAAAAACAAGAAGTTTAGTAACCTGCAGAAACGATTGCCAGGGTCACATTTGCCTGCAGTACCAGGGTGGGAAGTGCTCAGATGCCAAGGCAAACTCAGGCTTGCTGTGTTTGGTACTGTTGAAGGGGCGAGCAGCAAGCTGGCTTGCATCTCTTCCATCTTCCAAATATCACCCGAGTGCCTCTCAGTGGCCCAGTCTAAGCTGGAATGCCCCTAGTTGGCATCCTGGGAAATGCAATCCCTAGGCTTTCTTCTCCCCAATACAGAGGTGGCACACCAGGGTAGAGAACCAGCTGACCACCCAACAGAGGCAGAAAATGCCCACCCTGTGTTCTCTTCTTGCTGTCCCCCTCAGTTACCCCTTTTGGTAGAAAGAGACTCTCCGAGAGAGATCAATGATGCGGACAGATTTCAAGGATTGAGGTCTGTCAGATTTCAGGGTTCACATGCGGTGAGAATGTCTACCTCAAATTACCGAAAGGTAACAATTACAGCGTCAGTGTAATGAGCTATACTATGTGTCCAGTACTCTAAGCCTTTTGTATAAATTACCGAATTTATTCTTCATGAGGCAAGTAGCAGTATTCATCTTATTTTGAGACAGAGTATCATTCCGTCACTCAGGCTGGCATGCAGTGTCATGATCTCGGCTCACTGCAACCTCCACCTCCCGGGTTCAAGCGATTCTCCTGCGCCCAGCCTTTGTCCTCATTTTATACATGAGGAAAGAAAGTGGAGGCTAAGTATCTTGCATAACTAGAAGGCTGAGGGGCCACAATTTGAACCCAGGTTTTCTGACTGTGGAGTCTGAGCTTCTAAACAATAGATTGCATTCCCCTCCCCACAAAGGAGTAGAAACACCAGTTCTGGGCATCTCAGCTATGTGAGCATACATGAAGGAAAGGTTTGAAACATCTACGTAAATTTGTCAATAACATATAAATACAGATGACCTGAATATAACGCTGGGGAGGTCAAAACACAAGCCATGAGTAGGTCTCAGGAAGTTTGCCGCTCTGGGTCAGGGAACCCTCAACAGCAAAGTCACTTGCTCACTGTGGCACAGAGGGGTAAGTAGAGAGAAGTGTAGTTTGCAACTTCGCGTTCTAACCCTTTCCTTGCCACATTAACTTCTTTTTTTTTTTGAGACAGAGTCTCACTCTGTCACCCAGGCTGGGTGCAGTGGTGTGATCTTGACTCACTGCAGCCTCCATCTCCCGGGTTCAAGCGATTCTCCTGCCTCAGCCTCCTGAGTAGCTGGGATTACAGGTGTGCGCCTCCACACTCGGCTCATTTTTGTATTTTTAGTAGAGACAGAGTTTCACCATGTTGGCCAGGCTGGTCTCAAACTCCCGATCTTGTGATTTGCCCGCCTCGGCCTCCCAAAGTGCTGGGATTGCAGGCGTGAGCCCCAGCTCCCGGCCACCACATTCGGTTCCATTGCGGTGCTGGGCACGTCTTTTAGCCTTTCTGTACTTTGGGGCTTCTTATAGTTCTAAGTGAAATAATGATGTTAACTTTATCCAGAGAAGAATACGGGGAAAATCCTAGTCACTTAGTATAAATTACTCTGAAAGCCTAACTGCTAACGCGTAGTGCTCTATGCTGGCAGACATGTGAATATTGCATTAGAGAATCTTCCAGGTGTCATTTGAAAGTCCCCAGTGATGGGCCTGCCTCCAGGAACTGAGGAAGATGACTTCACAGTCTGCTAGAGTTTACAGTCATTGTTTCACCCTGAAAGATTGCCTGTGCTTCTTAACTTGAATACAAATTCATCACTCCATTGACACCTTTGAAACTGGGGATGCTTCTTTGTTCTCACCCCTAGACATGAACTTACGGAAGACAGTCTTGTCTCACCTCAGTTACTTTTAGACTTTATACACATTCTAGCTGCTTCAGACTTCACTTCGAAGCCCTCCCTCCCAAGTTCTTTTTTCTTTTTTTTTGAGACGGAGTTTCGCTCTTGTTACCCAGGCTGGAGTGCAATGGCGCGATCTCGACTCACCGCAACCTCCGCCTCCTGGGTTCAGGCAATTCTCCTGCCTCAGCCTCCCAAGTAGCTGGGATTACAGGCACGCGCCACCCTGCCCAGCTAATTTTTTGCATTTTTAGTAGAGATGGGGTTTCACCGTGTTGACCAGGATGGTCTCGATCTGTTGACCTCGTGATCCACCTGCCTCGGCCTCCCAAAGTGCTGGGATTACAGGCGTGAGCCACCGCGCCCGGCCTCCCAGAGTGCTGGGATTACAGGCGTGAGCCACCGCGCCCGGCCCCAAGTTCTTTAATCACTATGATCACACACTACATTTCTCTGTCAGGCAATAAGATGTTCAGAACAGAATGCAATATTTTAGACTGAGTTTCACTTTGGGTGCCGTGGCTCACGTCTGTAATCCCAGCACTTTGGGAGGCCAAGGTGGATGGACCATGTGAGGTCAGGAGTTTGAGACCATCCTGGCCAACGTGGCAAAACCTCATCTCTACTAAAAATACAAAAATTAGCCGGGCATGGTGGTGCGTGCCTGTAGTTCCAGCTACTTGGGAGGCTGAGGCAGGAGAATCGCTTGAACCTGGGTGACAGAGGTTACCGTGAGCTGAGATGGTGCCACTGCACTCCAGCCCAGGCCACACAGTGAGACTCTATCTCAAAAAGTAAAACGTTTCAACTGAGCTATTTCACATGAAAGCAAAGCACTAGATTCATGAAACACACTGAGTTCCTCCATATACCTGTAACCACAGCCACAGCAGTGCTGTGCTGAGTGTTAGGTACACAGAGATAAAGGGCCTGGCTATCAGCCTCAAGGAACTTAGAGTCGAATGGTTGTAATGCGTATATTTTGAACCCTTAAATGGATGTCTCAAATGTTGAATCAGAGCTCTGTAATTAACAATCATTAGGCACCTTAGCTTTGCACAGTGGCTTTAGAACTGTTCGGGAGTTATCAATTTAAGAGAGAAAAGAGGGCAAATAGAAGCACACATGGATAGCATGTGCATAGCTATGTTTTCAGTGATTAGGGAGACTGGGAAAATCAGACTGTACTCCCAGAGGGGCTGAGGAGATTGTCACGGATGAGTGGGACTGAGTGAGAAGCTTTCCTGTAGGAAGTGGGGCTGCCTTAGTGTAGCAAAACTTTCCATGAATTCTGAGCCTGTTATCTCTTGCCTGTCTTTGGGGAGAACTGCTTCATTTGTTGATTGAGTTATTGAAATTTAATTTTATTTCTAATTGAGGGGGTACATGGGCATGCTTGTTACATGGGTATATTGTATGCTGGCCTTCTAGTGTACCATTACGCAGAGAGTGAATATTGATTGCACCTGATGGAATTTTTCAAGCCTTGCTCCCTTCAAGTACCTGCCCACCCCTTTTGGAGGCCCCAGTGTCTGCTGTTTCTGTCTTTATGTCCATGTCTACTCATCCCTTAGGCTCCACTTACAAGTGAGAACATGTGGTTTTGATTTTCTGTCTCTTAGTTCCTTAGAATAATGGCTTCCAGCTCCATCCATGTCGAAAAGGACATGATCTCATTCTTCTTTTTTTTCTGTGAGATGGAGTCTCACTCTGTTGCCCAGGCTGGAGTGCAGCAGTGTGATCTCGGCTTGCTGCAACCTCCACCTCCGGGTTCAAGTGATTCTGCCTCAGCCTCTAGAGTAGCTGGGACTACAGTCATGCACCACCATGCCCAGTTAATTTTGTTTGTATTTTTAGTAGAGGTGGAGTTTCTCCATGTTGGTCAGACTGGTCTCAAAGTCTCGACCTCAGGTGATCCACCTGCCTCAGCCTCCCAAAGTGCTGTACAGGCATGAGCCACAGTGCCCTGCCAATCTCATTCTTTTTTACAGCTGCCTTTTTTTTTTTTTTTTTTTAAGAAACAGTCTCACTCTGTTGATCAGGATGAAGTACAGTGGCACGATCATAGCTCACTGCAGCCTCGAATTCCTGAGCTCAAGAGATCCTCCCACCTCAGCCCCCTGTGTAGCTGGGATGACAGTGGCACACCACAAATGGCTAATTAAGAAAAAATGTGTAGAGATGGGGCCTCTCTCTGTTGCCCAGGCTGGTCTCAACAAGCAGTCCTCCTGCTTTGGCCCCCCAAAGTGCTAGGATTACAGGTGTGATCCCCTGCACCCAGTCAAGAACTGCAGAGTCCCGGGCATGATCTCCTTGAGAAGGAAGTTTGATGTCTCTGGCCTGCTTTCCTGCTTTCCTGCCTTCCTGCCTTCCTGCCTTAGTGCTTTGGAGCCTCTCATACTTTTGAGACTTTGTTTCACTTTCTGCCAGTGTTGGCAGCACCTCTCAATTTAGCTCATCCCTGCGTTGCTTTTTATTCCTCCTTAAAGAACATTAAGATGGGAGCTAAGGCCAGAGCCAGTACTGGCCTCAGGCCTCCCTTCCTGGGGACTGAGGGCCACTTGTCACAATGTGTGGCCTAGAGCCTTTGGCTGCATTTTCAATCTGTGCACCTGTGTTCTTCTGGGAGCTGAGATCTGCTAAGATCCACTACAGTGAAAGTTTTATCCAGGTAAACATCTCTCACCTCTTTGGGGGCCTTTTCATCTGTCGAATAAGTGAAACTGTCCAGAGGTAATCAAGTATGCAAGGCGCAGCTGCTGCTTCTGTCTAGGACCTGGCTATTCCTTGCTCCTCATTCTCCTGAACCATCAGTGGGATTTTTTCTTCTTTCTCTTAGGACACGTTCACAGTCCGTGCAGGCAGTGAAGCTGGACGTACGAGAGCACAGCTGAACCAAGGCTGTGGGCGCTTCCTTTACCCCTTCTCCACCTGTTCTGGCCCTCTCAGAGCATTGAGGCCCCTGGTTTTTATCCCTGCTTCTTTAGTTGCCTGAGATGCAGTCTTCATTGGGAGGGGCTTGAAAAGAACTCAGGAGCAGGAGCTTGGTGCACAGTAGGCATCTAACAATGATTGATCTTCGGCTCTCTGCAGCCCTGCGCGTGGCATTGCACCCTGCAGCCTGCCGTGATGCAGTGAGATGAGCCGGCTAGTGCCACCTCAGGGGATTCTCTGGGCAAATCATTCTCCTGGGACTGGGTCCTCATCCTTCCTGTGGGAGAGAGGAGGCTGCCTCCCTCACAGGTGGCTGTGTGGAATTATCAACAATCAAGTGACTGCTTGGCATATGGCTGAATGTCAAGGGCGACAGAAATGCTTAATTTCATTTATCTAGTAGTAGTTGGGTGGCCACGTGAATGTTGCTGTGGAAACCATAACTCTGGAATTCCTTGACACTTATCTTTGCTGTTGTTTTTAAATGAGGCTTTACATTTAAATCTTTTTTTTTTTTTTTTTTAAATATTAGAAAGGTAGTAGGAAGGATCACAGCTTGAGCTCCATCTTAGCCTTTTTTTTTTTGAGACAGGATTTCGTTCTTGTTGCCCAGGCTGGAGTGCAATGGCGCAATCTTGGCTCACTGCAACCTCTGCCTCCTGGGTTCAAGCAATTCTCCTGCCTCAGCCACCCAAGTAGCTGGGATTACAGGCACGCACCACCATGCCCAGCTAATTTTGTATTTTTAGTGGAGATGGGGTTTCTCCATGTTGGTCAGGCTGGTCTTGAACTCCTAACCACAGGTGATCTGCCCGCCTCAGCCTCCCAAAGTGCTGGGATTACAGGCATGAGCCACTGTGCCAGGCCCATCTTAGCCTTTTTATAGGAAACCGTGAGCTGCTACTGCCCTCACCCAGGAGCTTCTACTTTCCAGTTACTCTCACCTGACCCCTCTCTTTCTTCCCCCCAAGGTTATATGTCTTCCATCTGTCCATCCACCCATCCACCTGTCTGCCCATCCATCCCATTCCAACCATCCATCCCATCCATCCATCCCATCTATCCCATTCCAACCATCTATCCCATCCATCCATCTACCCATCCATCTGTCCCATCCATCCATTTATCTACTCATCCATCCTTCTATCCCATCTATCCATCCATCCCATCCATCCACCCATCTACCCATCCATCCATCCACCCATCCATCCACCCATCCATCCCATCCATTCATCTACCCATCCATCCATCCCATCCATCCATCCGCCCATCCACCCACCCATCCATCCATCCATCCATCCATTCCATCCATCCCTCCACCCATCCATCCCATCCATCCATCTATCCCATCCACCCATCCATTCATCCCATCCATCCATCCGCCCATCCACCCACCCATCCATCCCGTCCATCTATCCATCCCATCCATCCCTCCACCCATCCATCCATCCATCCCATCCATCTCATCCATCCATCCATCCCATCCATCCATCCATCCATCTCATCCATCCATCCATCCAACCCTCTCATCCATCCAACCCTCTCATCCATCCATCCTTCCATCCCATCCATCCATCTATCCCATCCATCCATCCATCCATCCATCCCATCCATCCCATCCATCCATCCATCCATCATCCAGATACACTGCATTTCCAACTCATGAGCTGAATGGACCCTATGTGAGGAGATCAGAACTGCTGATTTTCTAGTGAGCATTTAGAATTGAGAGAACTTCCTTGTTTGATGGAGACATGATGGCGGATCCTGGTGAAATTAAGGGGGAGGTGGCAAAGGGAGCATTTGCACCAGTGATAGCAATTCTCTGCTGGTCCCCAGCCTCAGGCAGCACACAGCTGTGAGATGACAGTCAAGGGTAGGGGACAATAACAGCACTGCTTAGAAAAATGGGTCTTGATTCCAAGCCCTCATTGGAGGAAACCTGGAATCCCACACCCCAGCAAGTGCCTCCCTCCCCTGAGCAGGTCCTCAGGTGGCTTCCGTAGTCTCCAGCATGGTCTTTGAAGCTCTTCTCTGGGCTGTGTGCACTTCTCTGCCCACCACCTTCACAGCTGACTCTGGCGGCCATCACTCCCACAGCTGCTCCCAGTCCTCCTGAACCTACTGTGGCTCATATGGCTTAGGCGTAGACAGCCCACGCCCCACTCCTAGCCACAGCGACCTTGCTCTGGCAGTTCCTTACAGAGTTCTTAATATCACAACTTTTTGTTTTTAAAAATGAAGCACACTCTCAGTTCATTTTCTTTAATGGCTCTTGTATTCCCAGCAGCAATCAGCCAGTGTCTTTTGATGATCTTCCCAGTGCTGGGGTTCCCTCTCCCAAGACGACATGAAGCAACACCCCATGGGTACTCCGGCTGGACATGCTGGGATTCCTGAAGGGGGCACACAGGTTACCTCTCTCGCTGGGACTTTTGCTTCAGAGGGAAAAGACAATTGGGTTACTGTGGCAATATCTTTTTTTTTTTAATGTATTAAAAAAAATTTAAGTTCTGGGATAGACGTGCAGAACATGCAGGTTTGTTACATAGGTATATATGTGCCATGGTGGTTTGCTCCTCCTATCAACCTGTCATCTGGGTTTTAAGCCCCACATATATTAGGTATTTGTCTTAATGCTTTCCCTCCTCTTGCCCCCCACCCGCCCACAGGCCCTGGTGTGTGACGTTACCCTCTCTGTCTCCACGTGTTCTCATTGTTCAACTCCCACTTATAAGTGGGGACATATGGTGTTTGGTTTTCTGTTCCTGTGTCAGTTTGCTGAGAATGATCCAGCTTCATCCATGTCCCTACAGAGGACATGAACTCATTCTTTTTTATGGCTGCATAGTATTTGATAGTGTATTGTGTCCATCTCTTTTCTTTTCTTTTTGTGATGGAGTCTGGCTCTGTTGCCCAGGCTGGAGTGCAGTGGCGTGATCTCGGTTTGTGATGGAGTCTGGCTCTGTTGCCCAGGCTGGAGTGCAGTGGCGTGATCTCGGCTCACTGCAACCTCCATCTCCCAGGTTCAATCAATTCTCTGCCTCAGCCTCCTGAGTAGCTGGGATTACAGGCACCCACCACCACGACCAGCTAATTTTTGTATTTTTAGTAGAGACGGGGTTTCACCACGTTGACCAGGCTGGTCTTAAACTCCTGGCTCATGATCCACCTGTCTTGGGCCCCCCAGAGTGCTGGGATTACAGGTGTGAGGCACTGGCACTTGCTTTTTTTTGAGACGGAGTCTCACTCCGTCACTAGGCTGAAGTGCAGTGGCACGATCTCTGATTACTGCAACCTTCACCTCCCAGTTTCAAGTGATTCTCCTGCCTCAGCCTCCCGAGTAGCTGGGACTACAGGTGCCCATCACTATGCCCAGCTAATTTTTTGTAGAGATAGGGTTTTACCTTGTTGGCCAGGACGGTCTTGAACTCCTGACCTCGTGATCTGCCTACCTTGGCCTTCCAAAGTGCTGGGATTACAGGTATGAGCCACCATGCCTGGCCTTGTGTCCATCTCTTTTCTAAATAAAATGTATCATCTTGGTCCCACTTTTCTTGTTTTTGGAAATGCTATTTCATCTCTGTTGGTTAGCTCATCACTTCCCTGAAAATCATTCTGACACTCTCTGCGCATAAGTTTAGTTTTCCAGCCCAGGCTGGAAGTGCCAACAGCTCTGAAAGGGATCCCTAATTCCCATCCCCTCCTTTACCTCTCCCCTCACTTCCTAAAAACAGCATTATCAACATACGTTACATATGATAAAACCCGCCCTATTCAAGTGCACAGTTCAGTATTTTTTGGTAAATTTACTGAGTGGTGCAGCCTTTGCCATAAATCAGTTTCAGAACATTTTCATCATCCCAGTGAAGAAACCTCATGTACAATCAGTCCCTGTTCCTGTCCCCCGTTCTAGGCAACCACTAAGCTACTGTCTGTCTCTACAGATTTGCCTTCTGAAAATTTCACGTCGATGAAATCATACAATATATCATCTCTCATGCCTGGTCTCTTTCACTTGGCATAGGGCTCTCGGGATTCATTTGAGTTGTGGCATGTATCGTACTTCATTCCTTTCTGTTGCCCAGTAATACTCCATCGTGTGGATATAGCACATTCTGTCTATTCACACGTCAGCTGAGGGACGTTTCTGCACGTTTTGGCTATTTATAAATAATGCCACGATGAACTTTTGTGTGCTGATCTTTGTGTGAATGTGAATGTATGTTTTCATTTCTCTTGGGATAGATACTTAGGAATGAAGCTGATGGGCAGTACGGTGATTTTATATTTAACTTTTTGAGAAACTGCCAAACTGTTTTCTCACACAGCTGCACATTGCTACGTTCCACAGCAACGCATGAGGGCCACCATTTCTCCACCTCCCCAGCAGCCTTGTGCTGCCTGTCTTCTCGACTGTAGTCATTCTAGTGGGTATGAAGTGGTGTCCTTGTTTTTTTTTTTTTGATAGGGAGTCTTACTCTTGTTGCCCAGGCTGGAGAGAAATGGCGTGATCTTGGCTCACTGCAGCCTCTGCCTCCCGAGTTCAAGTGATTCTCCTGCCTCAGCCTCCTGAGTAGCTGGGATTACAAGCATGCACCACCACGTCCGGCTAATTTTTTTGTATTTTTAGTAGAGACAGGGTTTCACCATGTTGGCCAGGATGGTCTCAAGCTCCTGACCTCGTGATCTGCCAGCCTTGGTCTTCCAAAGGGCTGGGATTACAGGCGTGAGTCACCTCACTTGGTCTGGTTTTTTAAAATTTCATTTCTCTAATGACTAATGATGTGGAGCCGTGTTTCATGTGCCCTTTTGCCACACACATAGCTTCTTTGATGACATATCTGTCCATGTCTCACCTATTTTTGATTAGGTTATTTTCTAATTATAGAATTGTAAGGCCCTCTCGCCCCATCCTTTTTTTTTTTTGACAGGGTCTCACTCTCTTGTCCAGGCTGGAGTACAGTGGTGCAGCATGGGTCACTGCAGCCTGGACCTCCTGGGCTCAAGTGATCCTCCCACCTCAACCTCCCAAGTAGTTGGGACTACAGGTGCACACCACCACACCTGGCTAAGTTGTTAGTTTTGTTGAGACAGGGTTCTCACTGTGTTCTCCAGGCTGGTCTCGACCTCCTGGGCTCAAGCAATTCTCCGGCTTGTAATCTGAGTGCTGTTTTAAAAATTTTAAATAAAAATGTTTCTGGCTTCCTCACAAGAGAATGATATGCTAGCCTAGTTTTCTCATAAATTCATTGGAACAGTCATCAATCATATAGGTAGTTCTTTTAACCTTTATTTTTGGTTTGGGGTACATGCGCAGGTTATGCAGGTGAACTTGTGTCACTAGGGTTTGTTGTAAGTACTCAGCCTAGCACCCAGTAGCCATTCTTTCTGACCTTCTCCCTCCTCCAATCCTCCACACTAGGGTTTGTTGTAGGTACTCAGCCTAGCACCCAGTAGCCATTCTTTCTGACCTTCTCCCTCCTCCAATCCTCCACACTAGGGTTTGTTGTAGGTACTCAGCCTAGCACCTAGTAGCCATTCTTTCTGACCTTCTCCCTCCTCCAATCCTCCACACTAGGGTTTGTTGTAGGTACTCAGCCTAGCACCTAGTAGCCATTCTTTCTGACCTTCTCCCTCCTCCAATCCTCCACCCTCCTCTAGGTCCAGTTTTATTTTATTCAAAGTCCTGGACTCTCACAGCCTTTCACCTCTTCGAGCACCACCTGCCACCCACATCTTCCACCTCAGTCCTAAGTGGTGTGTGGTTCCCTCTTGGGACCAAGGAAGGGTTTGTGTTTTTCCCCAGCACTCTCCCTGGCTTTGCCGTTGAAAAAAAAGAGAGAGAGAGAGAGAGTTTCTGTCTGTTGCTCAGGGAGCACAGTGGTGCAAACGTAGCTCACCGTAGCCTTGAACTCCTGGCTCCCTCTCGCTGTGTTGCCCAGGCTGGAGTGCAGTGGCACGATCTCGGCTCACTGCAACCTCCGCCTCTGTGGGTCAAGTGATTCTCCTGCCTCAGCCTCCCAAGTAGCTGGGACTACAGATGCATGACACCACACCTGGCTAGTTTTTGTATTTCTAGTGGAGATAGAGTTTCACCATGTTGGCCAGGCTGGAATCCAACCCCTGACCTCAAGTGATCCTCCTGCCTTGGCCTCCCACAGTGCTGGGATGACAGGTGTGAGACACCACGCCCAGCCTGCTTTTCTGTATCCTGGCTTTGGCTAGGCCTGCAGCTGTGTGTGTGTGTGTGTGTGTGTGTGTGTGTGTGTGTGTCTGTCTGGATGCTTTGTGGGCACACACACCCTTCACCCTCTGGCTCCTTATGATTCCTTTCTGACAAATTGAAACTTGCTTTAATTTCCTTTTAAAGATTACAGTAACACTAAATTTGTCTTAGAAAACAGAATTAGAGGCTGGTCACGGTAGCTGATGCCTGTAATCCCAGCACCTTGGTAGGCTGAGGTGGGAGGGGGATCACTGGAGACTGTGTTTCAGACTCTCCTGGGCAACATAGCAAGATGCTGTCTGTATTAAACATAAAACATTAGCCAGGCATGGTGGTGGTGCCTGTACTCTGGCAATTACGGGTTGCCAGCTGCTTGGGAGGCTGAAGCAGGAGGATCCCTTGAGCCCAGGAGTTCAAGGATATAGAGAGCTATGATTGTGCCACTGCACTCCAGCCTGGGCAACAGAGCAAAATCCTGTCTCAAAAAAAAGAAAAAAGTAAAAAGAAAACAGAACTAGCAACTCTCCCAAAGAATTGTTATGCTTTTAATATTTTGGTGTTAAAGTCTGATCTTTTTTTCCTGATACATATATAATTTTGTTTTGGTTTTACTGAATTATTATATTGCATATACTTTATCTTTGTGCGTAACATGAATATATAATCAATTTCTCTGCATTCCATTGTTCTTTTATGAGCATTTGTAAGGGCTGCAGGGTATTCCACTGTCCGACTAGACTGTACCTTGTTTATTTATTTAAGAAATGGGGTCTCACTGTGTTGGCCAGACTGGAGTGCAGTGGCGCAATCACAGCTCACTGCAGCCTCAAACTCCTGGGTTCAAAACCTCCTCCAGCCTCAGCCTCCTGAGTAGCTGGGACCACAAGTGTGTGCCCCTGTGCCTGCCTTAGACTGTGAGTTATTAAACCCATCCCCACCGTGGTGTGTGTCGGCTGTTTTCCCCTCTTCGCTATTACAAACAGTGCTACACTGGATGCCGCGATTCCTTTTCAAAGCAGGTGCCGCACAGCCCCAGGGTGTGAGCCTCCGGAGTCCAAGGTCAGCGAGCTGAGCACACCTGATCCTCCTCACTCTTTTTATTCTTCTTAAAGTCTTTTTAGGTCTTTTAAAAGTCTTTCTCCCCCAACTGCAAAACAAAATAAAATTAACAACCAAAAAATAATTTATCACTCTGACTACACAAATTTGGTTCATACCCTTTCTCTCTCTAGTAGACCTTATCATCTGAACTGTCAATTTCAGACTGAAATCAAGGCTTGGAATTTAGCACGAAAGGAATTTATAATGATTGAAATAGTTCAAGAGTAGACACCCTTTGTCAGTTTGCAGGTAACAACCCACTTGTTATACCAGAGTAATGACCGAACACACAGACTCACGCTGTCAGCTTGCTGTTGACTCTCTGGTGGCCGCCACATGATCACATGGTCCTCAGAACACCAGAAGATCATATGCAAATATTGTCTGCATATTCATCAAGATACCACATGGCCAGTGTAACCTGTTTTAATTATCCTTCAAGGAGAAACGCAGCCTCCTCTAGCACATGCAATCTGCTGGCTCTGTCGGCATGTTGGTGCCTGAACTGATATGGAAATTATTTCAAAAGCAAAATATTAAAGAGAAGTGAAATCTGCTATATTGTGCATTCAGCTTAGCAATTAGAAGTTGCAGCCTTTTTTTTTTTTTTTGAAACAGTTTCACTGTGTCACCCAGGCTGGAGTTCAGTGATGCAATCTTGGCTCACTGTAACCTCTGCCTCCTGGGTTCAAGTGATCCTCGCCTCAGCCTCCCAAGTACCTGGGACTAGAGGCATGTGCCACCACACCCAGCTTTTTTTTTTTTTTTTGTATTTTTTGTAAAGTTGAGGTCTCATTATATTGCCTAGGCTGGTCTTGAACCCCTGGGCTCAAGCAGTCCACCTGCCTTGGCCTCCCAAAGTGCTGGGATTACAGGTATGAGCTACCGCACCTGGCTGGTTTTTTTTATTTCTGATTTATACTTTCAGGCTTTCAAAAATACAATGACATAATATATTTTAGCTATAAAATTTATGAGTGATTCATTGCTGAGGTATAAATAATGGGAAAGCTAAGCTGCATTCTCTGAAATATAAAAGTCCCATGAGGCATTCCCAAAGGAGTTATGTCCATTTAATAATTTAAGCAACAAGGAGTATGGAATAAGAATTTCACTCTTAGCCACGTAATGGACTTTAGCTTCCTTTGCACTTTGAACTCATGGATACACCAGAAAGATATGTTTTTCACCTAGGGACATCAATGGAATCAATAAACTGATGTTCATAGATGCTCTTGGCAGCTGGGTATGGTGGCGCATGCCTGGAATCCCAGCACTTTGGAATGCCAAGGAGGGCTGATCACTTGAGGTCAGGAGTTCAAGACCAGCCTGGACAACATGGTGAAACCCCGTCTCTACTAAAAATAAAAAAAATTAGCCAGGCGTGGTGGTGCGTGCCTGTAGTCCCAGCTACTGAGGAGACTGAGGCACAAGAATCGCTTGAACTTGGGAGGTGGAGGTTGCAGTAAGCTGAGATCTTGCCACTGCACTGCAGCCTGGCAGCAGAGTGAGACTCCATCTCAAAAAAGAAAGAAAGAAAGAAAGCAAGAAAGGAAAGCTCTTGGCTTTTATAAACCACTATATAATTCTTTCATGAGTGTCTTTTTTGAAGTAATACTGTTAACATCCTCAAATGTGAAGAAGAAATACATGTATATTTATAATCTATATCATTTATCTATGAGTAAAGGTTTCAGTTGCAAACATTGAAATTCCTCAGTCTAATAGAAAATAAAATGATAGCTACAGGCTGCTAACTCCCAGAAAGAAAATTCCAAAAGCCCAAGGTAGATTTGAAAAAGCCATCATTAAAACTAGAATTAGGGCCGGGTGTGGTGGCTCAAGCCTGTAATCCCAGCACTTTGGGAGGCCGAGGCGGGTGGATCATGAGGTCATGAGATCGAGACCATCCTGGTCAACATGGTGAAACCCCGTCTCTACTAAAAATACAAAAAATTAGCTGAGCATGGTGGCGCGTGCCTGTAATCCCAGCTACTCAGGAAACTGAGGCAGGAGAATTGCCTGAACCCAGGAGGTGGAGGTTGCGGTGAGCCGAGATCACACCATTGCACTCCAGCCTGGGTAACAAGAGTGAAACTCCGTCTCAAACAAACAAACAAACAAACAAAAAACCTAGAATGAGGGAGTAGCTTATGTACAACATTGAATTTCACAGAGAAAACTCACAAACTGGACAACAGTGACAGACCTATTTAAGGGCTCTGAAGAATGACCAGAGGCAGGCGGAGACTGGAAGGGGCCCGAAGATCTAATTCTTAAAATCAGGGTTGTACGGCCCTTCTTCCAGTCTGCTGAGCGCCGGGGCTAGATCACGAGAAGGCCAGTTGCACGGGTTTGAGGCATTTCATGGTGAAGCTGAGGGCTGTCAGAGTAGCTGGAGAGGGGGAAGAAGAATCCACGGAAGGAGAGAACCACAAGGAGGCAGCCCTGAAATTCACTCAAATTCCCCTAAAATCCAGCTGATAGATTTGAACTTGGAACATACAGAAAGCAGCAGCTGCATGTTGAAAGAGTCGAGCAGAGATTTCAGCTGTGGTCAAGTACACGGGAGCAGAACGTGGTGTCTGAGGGACTGGCAAAGCGGTCAGGCTTTCCACTGAAAATGCTAAAGGGCCATGCCTCACGGGTGAAGAACAATCCCAGGACAAAGGGATTCTTCTTGGATCTGAGGGTGAAAACGAGTTAGAACCACTCAAAGCAAGCCTAACACCAAGCTCCTCAAATTCACGGTGACCCATCAGTAACTTAACTGCCCGCTAGAACAAAAATCAGTACTCCTCAAGGAAGAGAGCAGAATCTAGCATCTCCATGATGTAGCATCCACAATATTCAATATATAGTTAAAATTTATTGAATATAAAAAGAAACAGGAAAATGAAATTCAGAGTCAGTAGAAAAATCAGTTAATAGAAAGTGGCCCTCAGATGAATCAGAAGTTGAAATTCAGACAAGAACTTTAAATAAGGTACTATAACTATGTTCAAGGATTTAAAGGGGGAAAAGAGAAATGGAAATGTGCACACAGGTACACACACAATATTTGGACCAACTGCATTAGCTTAACAGCAGGTTGGAGGCAGCTGAAGCAAAGGTTAGTGAGCTTAATAAAGAGCAGTGAAAATTAGTCTATAAAGAGGGAAAAATGAAAGTAACGAACATAGTTTCAATAACCTGAAAACAATATCAAGCACTGTAATTACAGACCTGTAATTGGTGTCCCAGGAGAGGAAAAAGAAGAACAGAGCAGAAAAAATAGATTTGAATGAGTAGTGGCTGAAAATCCCCCAAATTTGGTTAAAAAAAAATTACAGATCAATTTATAGGTCCTAGAAATTCACCAAACCCTAAGCAGGATAAATATAAAAAACAACACATTGAGGAATATTATAGTCAAATTACTATAAACTTGGCCCTAAAGGAAAAAATTAAAGAGTCCCAGAAATGATACAACTGGGTAGATATCAAAAACCTAAAATGTTCTAGTTTCACTGAAAGCAGATTGCTTAAAGTAAAACTGATAAGATTGTATTGTGGGTTTATAATGCATGTAGGTGTAACATATATCAAATTAGTGGCACAGAAGAGGAAGGAAAGATGGAGTGGCTCCAAGTGTACATTTCAGGTGAAGTGGCACAATGGCGAGTCCAAGCAGCTTATGAAACGTTAGAGATTCATATTATAGGCCGGGTATGAGTTTCATGCCATAATCCCAGCACTTAGGAAGGTGGAAAAGGGAAGATGGATTGAGCTCAGGAGTTTGAGACCAGCCTGGGCAACACAGGGAGATCTCATTTCTACTTTAAAAATTGGGGGTGGGGGGGTGGGGAGGGGCCGGGTGCGGTGGCTCATGCTTGTAATCTTTGGGAGGCCGAGGCAGGTGGATCATGAGGTTAAAAGATCGAGACCATCCTGGCCAACATGGCGAAACCTCGTCTCTACTAAAAATACAGAAATTAGCCGGGCATGGTGGAATGCACCTGTAGTCCCAGCTACTCGGGAGGCTGAGGCAGGAGAATTGCTTGAACCCAGGAGGCAGAGGTTGCGCTGAGCTGAGATCGCGCCAGTGCACTCCAGCCTGGGTGACAGAGCGACTCTGTCTCAAAACAAAAAACAAACAACAACAACAAAAAAATAAAAATTAGCCAGGTGTGGTGGTCTGCACCTGTAGTCCCAGCTACTCGGGAGGCTGAGGAGAGAGGATCATTTGAGCCCAGGAGATGGAGGCCGCCCTGAGCTATAATAGCACCACTGCACTGTAGCCCAGGCAACGGAGGGAGCCCCTGCCTCAAAACAGAAAAACAAAAACCCGCATTATAATCACCAGAGATAAAAAGTCAACAAAACAATGAAATGGAAATCCTGACGTTATTATATTAACAAAAAAAAGGCATGAGAGACAGAAGAATGACATAGAATACAGAGAGAAAACAGACCCATATACTAACAACAACACGAAACTCAAAAACCCGCGTTAAGCGAAAAAAGCCAAACCCAAAAGAGTACACGCTGTACGGATTCTACGAATTAAAAAAGCCTCAGAACAGTCAACACTAACCCATGGTGATGGAAATCACAACAGTAGTTTCTTACAAGAGGTGGGGACTGCCTGGGAAAAGGCACACAACTTTCAGGAGGGACAGGAATGTGTATATATTTATTGAGGTGATGGCCAACGTAGAGTGCCCGTTTATCAAAACTCATAGAACTGTGCAATTAAAATGTGTGCATGTCATTTTCTGTATATACATTTTACACAAACGTCAATGTTTGAGAGCGGATTAAAAACTCTTGAAGAGCCTCCGGTTATAAACTTTGATCAACAGAGGGCGCTCGGAGCCCGTCAAACACGCTTTGGGCCCCCAGCTTAGAGATGCAAATCAGACCAGCTCGGGGCTCCTAGTCTCCAAGGTGGATCGCGCGACTCCCCTACACTCCCCCTCGACACCCCACCTTCCCCACCCGCGGCCTCGCCGGCTGGTCCGTATCATCTGGCCACACGCCACGCGTGGCCAATGGCGAAGATGGGTCCGCGGTACCTCGGCTGAATGCAGATGCGGGTGGGAGCGGGCGCGCGCTGCCTGGAGGCCTACCTGCCCCCTAAGGTCCCCTACGGTACGATCTTTTACCCTGGAAGTGGAAACGTCATGGAAACTTCCACTCCGTTCTCGACGTCTTCATTTTGACCTTTTTACCTCGGTTTGGTGGCTGAAGAATATTTCCACGCAAGAGCTGGCGCAGGGGAGGAGGGGGCAGAGCCCGGGAGGCACCGAAGAAATTTTCCCGGAGAAAGGCAGAGTGGGGGCGTTGCCCCAGGCTCCCAGAACCCCGAACCTTTGTCTTCCTGCCCCCTCCGGCCTCGTCCCAGCTCCAGAGAAAGCCAGCGACCAGAAATCCCTAAGCGTCCCTTGCGCCCTCGCCCACCCCCCGGCTGGGTCTCCCCGCGGGCGCGCAGATGCCATTACACCCCACGTGATCCCCGCGCCGGGCCGGTCCTTCCAGAGGCATCGCGCGGGGTGTTAATTAAAGGTCACAACAAAACAGACCTGCTGGCTCACCAGAAGAAATGTCCTCCCGGGAAATGAAAAATGACACCCAGAGCAGCCACGTGTGGAGCCTGGCAAACGCCGGCTTCCAGCGCTCCTGGGCGCTGCGCTGGGGGGATTGTAGGGGGCGATCCGAGAGGGAGCGAGGACGGGGTGCTCCGGAGACCCCGCGAGGCCCAGGCGCAGGAAGAAACGGGCGGCGGGGTCGACGGGACCGATCCCCCGCCAGGAGAGGCCAAGGCCAGCCCGCGCCACACCCCCTCTCCAGGCCGGAGTCGTCCGCTTGCTGCGCGGCGAACCCCCGTTTCCCTTGCCCAGCAGCGGCCCGCTGGGTCCCCAGGCTCACCTGTCCCAACCCCGGGCGGCTTAGTCCATACAGACTAGGGCTCGGGCGGGCGGGGGGCGGAGGCCCCTAGTGCTCCGGCTGCGTCGGGGAGGGTGGCCCCCGGCCCCCTGGGGTTGGCAGGGCAATTCCAGAAAAGGTTTGCAGGGCAGGTCTCCGAGAACAAAGGGCGGGGGGAGGACCCGGCGTGTTTGTGGACTTGTGACTCAATCCCTTTCACACGGCGTTTCAAAGACAGACCTGCAAGCCTTGTCAGGAAGAGAAAGAACTTGGGGGCGGGGGAGGCTCGGGCGCCGCGTTTCCGTCCCGCCGCGCTCGCTCGCGCTGCCCCTGAGCTCCACGCTCGCGCAGCGGCGTTTCATTAGAGACCCGGGCCCGGGCCGCGCGCCTGGAACTTCCCCACCCGGAGCGGGACTGACGCTTCCCCGCGCCCCGCCCCGGCCCGGCTCCGGGCCTCGCAATGTCGGGCAGGAGCGCCGCAGCCTAAAATGGATCCCGGCCGGCGCGGCGAGGGCGGCAGGCAGGCGGCGGGCTCCGGGTCCCCGAGGCTCCGCTCTGCGCCCGGGCGCACACGCGCACCCTGACCGCCGGCCGCTCCCGGGCCACGCGGAGCCGCCCCTCTCCCTGCCCTCGCGCAACTGTCAGGCGAAACGGGCCAGCGGATATTGGCTCGGCGACACGCTGAGGCTCCTCCCCGAGTCTGGATCTTTATATTTTGGGAGAATTTCTTTGAACTCAGTTAGCAAGCTCGGGGAAGGAGGCAAGTTCCCGCAGCCGGCTTGGCTCGGCTCGGAGGGCTCGCCCACCCTCCTGCAGCTGCCGCGTGCCCTGATCGTGTCCCTCTCCTCCCTCGTGGGGGGAACGGACCGACTTGGCTGCAGAAAATGCCAATTATATGGATGTGACCGTGAAAAGGGAACGTGCGACTGCAAGAGGCAGAAGGGGACGAGGAAAAGCATTATTTGAAGAGAAGAATAAACCAGCTACCCCGACCCTTTCTGCAAATTGGTGCTATTTCTTGTGGGGTCCATTTGCTTTCATTCCCTCCCAACCCACCCTTTAAGAAACCCTGACTTGAGGGCTAAGAGCCAGCCGCCTGCAGCCGGGAGACGCTTCTGGGCTGGAAGACCTTCTGGATGTAGCGTTGGTGGAACCTTTAGCTACTCTCCTCTGCAAAAGCCACCATGAATTCAGTCGCTGGGAATAAAGAGAGGCTTGCCGTCTCCAGCAGGGGCAAGAAATACGGGGTAAGTCGTGACGGTACGACGCGGAGACGCGTGACCAGACCCATCTCCGTAGGGGTCCCCCTTTTCCCGGGATTGTGCACCCCGGCAGGGCGGCGCGGCCCCGAGCTCTCTCCCGCTGCAGAGGCGCCCCAGCGGCCGGCGGGGCTGTGCGTGCACGGAGGCGGGTCTGCCGCGGGGGCGCCCGCACACTCGCCTCGCCCTCGGAATGTTTCCAGCCCTCTCGTTCCGTCCTTGCCCCGCACCCGCAACTTCTGCAGCATTCCTGCACTTCTAGGCAGAGTTAAGCCGAAGGGATGGGTTCCCCGTGAACGCTTGGCGGGACCTCGGATCGTTTAGCTGGAGCGGGAGGAGCCTCTCATTTACCTGCAGGATCCGCAGGGTGGTACCCCGTATGAATAAAAATCCTGAAATCGCGGCCCCCGCCCCCCATAGGGTCTTCCAGGATTTCGTACCTGGGTTTTTGCTGGGATGGGTGACGGCTTCAAAAGCGTGGGGCGCTGAACCTATGGGCCCCCCTGGCAGAAGCCGTGGAACCCCCCCCACCCCGAGCGAGCCCTCTTCCTGACCCCAGGAGGAGGCCACCGGCGCCCGGGAACCGGCTCAGGGGTCGCCCGGGCGGTAGGGACTCACTTGGGGACAATTAACGAGACAGAGGGAGGGCGATGTGGCCGCAGGGCTTGGCGAGGTCCCCAAGCGGCTCCTTTGGGCGGTTGGAGCGGGGACTCGGTGGCGCTACCCAGTTGGCGGGAGGGCGCCCCAGCCCGCGGGGCCCGGCCCCTGGGCGCTGGAACCCGCCGCCTTGCGGCGCCTGACCCCGGCGCGTCCTCCCCGCAGGTGAATGAAGTCGGCTCGCCCACCAAGCCCGCAGCGCCCTTCTCCCCCGAGAGCTGGTACCGGAAAGCCTATGAGGAGTCGCGCGCCGGGAGCCGGCCCACTCCCGAGGGTGCGGGCTCCGCGCTGGGCTCATCGGGGACCCCGTCCCCGGGCTCGGGCACCTCGTCCCCGAGCTCCTTCACCGGTTCCCCGGGCCCCGCCTCCCCGGGCATCGGCACGAGTTCTCCGGGCTCCCTGGGCGGCTCGCCAGGCTTCGGCACTGGCTCTCCGGGCTCCGGCAGCGGCGGCGGCTCCTCCCCCGGCTCGGACCGCGGCGTCTGGTGCGAGAACTGCAACGCCCGCCTGGTGGAGCTCAAGAGGCAGGCCCTGAAGCTGCTCCTCCCGGGGCCCTTCCCCGGCAAGGTGAGCGCGGCGCGGGCCGGGCCGGGCCGGGAGGGCGGCCCCGGGGCTGGGGAGGCGCCGGGAGGGCCGGGCCGCGGCCGACAGCAGCTGCTCAGCCCAACGCGACCCTGCGCCCAGGCTCCACGCGAGGGCCCCCGGCGTCGCGGGGGTTGCTCCACACCCCAGGGGGTTCCGGCGCGCGGGGCGACCCCCGCACCTTCCTTCCTCAGCCAGGCCGCCCTGGCGCTGGAGGGCCGAATCCCGAGAGCGCGAAAGAGCGCCCGTGGCCACAGGCATCACTGCCCACGCGGGGAGGGTCCGGGTGGTCTCTGCTGCTGCCCCTCCCAGCTCTCCCTCGCGACTGCAGACTGCGCTTTCGATTTTCCTCCCCACCCCCACCTGTGATCCTTGACAAAAACGTGAGTGGGAGCTGGAAAAGCAAGCTGATGCTTGGAGCTGGCGTGTCCCACTGCGTGTTGTGGTCCCTCCCTTCCAGGATTGCAGAAACAGAAACATACTGGAAAGCCAGCATTCTCCCCTGCAGTGCGTGTGTGCGCCTGGGGACGATCCAGAGGTGGGTCGCTCCTCGGAGCAGTGCTCCCTCCTGTCCTGCTCCTCGCCAAGCACCGTCGCTCCTCCATAGCAACCCTGCGCGGTGTGTGACTGGCCCGAGCCCCCAGAGGGTAACACAATGCAATTGTATTTGCACTGTCGGGTTCGTACTATCAAATGGTAATATTTACTCTTCCACTTCAAAGAGTTTTTATCAGTGGTTAGAGAGCAATATCAAGGAAACAGAGTGGATTGCTGCAGAGGTTTCTGACACTGTTGGCTCAGTGGCCATTTCTGGTTTCTATTTCCGTGACTTTAGAAATAAAATCTTGTGATTTCGAGTAGTGGTGTTCAGGCATAACTGCGTCTGCTGGCCTCCAATGCATATGCAAATACCCACGTTGATGTTTTCATAGGCAAGGATTAAATGAAACAAATGCCCACAGACGTTGTGAAATTTAAAATGGGGAAAACTACCACTGGGAGAATTGGTTTTGTGAATGCACAACTAACTTATCTGGAGAAGAATGAGCTCGTGGATGGTTGCCCGTGTACCGTTTTTGTAGCTTGATAAATCTGCCATGACATCCCAAGGATAAATCTCAGGGAATCAAAAAGCTTATTTCTCTCTTGCGTGCTAGACCTTCCGATTTGACACCATTTCTTCACTCAGATTTATTTGCTCTCGTGATCCTTCATCAATATTCATTGATTTTTCTCCCCGATCCGAGGCACTGTGTGAGGAACAGCAATAAGTGCCAGGTCCATGCCTACAGCCCTTGTCCACGTGGAGCTGATGTTCTAGTGGAGGAGGCAGAGATGGACCACAGCATGCATAAGTTCACAATGTGTTCACATTTGTGGAGGGGACGTAGCCTGCTGTGAGGTTGTTGAACTGGATGGGAGCATCTGATAAAGGTGGAAGGACCTTGGTTCTTAAAGAGCTAACAGCTGATACTTGGCAGTCCTAATACGTTGCAGCCTTCCACATTATTTTAGAGCTTTCTGAAGGACTCATTCTTACTATAATAGGCTTTTTGTGGCATTGAGTGTTCCTAGATGCAAAGGTAAATCAAAATACACTGTTCTCAGTAAGAAAAAGAGAAGGGGAAGGAAAAACTATAGGAAAAAGATACAAATGTTGAAACTCATATGCATCCATCGTGTTTTATGGAGTCTTGTGGTCAGCTGGGATTGTGTTTTTGTAGAAACAGCCTGGAACATTCACTCAGTGTTATGCGAGGCAGCTCAATATATTTGCCTGTTTTATGTATGTGATGAGGTAAAACTCTTGTTGGTAAACTGCTTGTATTGTCAGAGCGAGGTGACAGCTCTGGAAGAAACATTGGATTTGCTGAACTCCCATCTCTACAGTGATTTGGACATCTAGAGAAGAGCTGGGAGTCATGGGATCACTTCAAGTGCATACGTGAATGCCACACAGTACCACAGTTGCCTAATTTTTATGTGTGAAGCAGCACAGTAAAGCGTGGCATTTGGTACAAGAGCATATACAGGGCTCAGCCAGAAAGAAGGATGCTTTGCCTCAGCTCCTTGTTAGTAATGAGGTTTGGGGCCATCAATTTTAATTAGGAAAATTTCGGCAAGTCTTTGTGAATAACTGTGTGTGTGTGTGTGTGTGTGTGTGTGTTTAGGGCATTTGTACCTTGCAATTAGGTACAATTTCCTAAACACTAAATACTTTTAGTGTTTGCAACATTGTAGCCAAACAGTTGCCATGTTCACTGGTGCACCGTGGATGGAGGTCATATAACTTGGACGAGGCTTTTCTTCTTCCGGAGTAAAATTAATGAACAAAACTGTGGACCACTGTAGCCCTCAGGCACAGAAGGAGTTCAGTTTCATTAGAACAAGAGACTCCAACATGCAGTTCGCTCTGAAGAGAGTCTGGAAGATCAAGACATGTTTTTGAAGGGTAATTAACAAAAGTCATCTTTGTAATTTGCTTAAGATGCTTACCTGTATTTGGGAACTATTTTCTTAAACAGAGTGTTAAATTCTGCTAGGTGGTATTAAATGACTCCTAGGTAGGTATTTAAAAGTCAGAAGCAGAATAGCACATCCAGGAACTTTATTGTTTTAGAATGGATTTGGTTTTAGTTCTTCCTTTATCACTGATTTATTTTGTGACGTTCCTACTTTTTAAGTTTCCTATTAATATGCCAAGGACAAAATGATTCAGAATGTTCAAATGTCATTAAAACGATATAAGGTAAGGTTTGAAGAGTGCTTTCTTTCTTTCTTTCTTTTTTTTTTTGAGACGGAGTTTCGCTCTTGTTACCCAGGCTGTAGTGCAATGGAGTGATCTCGGCTCACCGCAACCTCTGCTTCCTGGGTTCAGGCAGTTCTCCTGCCTCAGCCTCCTGAGTAGCTGGGATTATAGGCATGCACCACCGTGCCCAGCTAATTTTTTGCATTTTTAGTAGAGACGGGGTTTCACCAAATTGACCAGGATGGTCTCGATCTCTTGACCTCGTGATCCACCCGCCTCGGCCTCCCAAAGTGCTGGGATTACAGGCTTGGCCACCGCGCCTGGCCAAGTGCTTTCTTTCTTTAGAGAGAGATGTGAAGGTTGATGGTTATTAATTAGCTAAGATTCTTTCTTTACTTTTCCCTCCCTTCTTTGCTTCCTTCTTTTCTGATGGGATTTCACTCTTGTTGTCCAGGCTGGAGTGCAGTGGTGTGATCTTAGCTCACCGCCTCCTCCCAGGTTCAAGTGATTCTCCTGCCTCAGCCTCCCCAGTAGCTGGGATTACAGGCATGCGCCACCACACCTGGCTAACTGTATTTTTCGTAGAGACAGGGTTTCTCTATGTTGGTCAGGGTGGTCTCAAACTCCTGACCTCAGGTGATCCCCCCGCCTCGGCCTCCCAAAGTGCTGGGATCACAGCCATGAGCCACTGCACCCAGCCCGTTTTTCTTTCAAGGTATTACCCCTGTCAGTTTGTAACTTCATCTGTATGTTTTCTAAATATGCTGCCGTGTGAGTTCTCACACTGCCTGTAGGTGGGTAACCAGCTCTGTTGAATGCCCCCAGTTTTGTCTTTGGAACAGTGGGTTAAGGAGGGGAGGTGAAGGACTAGAGAGCCCATGCAGGTGTATTCGATTGGTCCCAGGAGCTGGTGACTGGCTCTGATGGCCTGAGAAGAATCAGCCTATTCTGAGCACTCCCCCAGAGGGTAGGGCTTCATGGTGGAAGATGACATGATTTGGGTATAACTGAGTAGGTGGTGATAGTGTTGGCTGAGGTAAGAAGTAGGAGGAGACATGGAATTGGAAGGAGCTCAGAGAGAAGGATGATAGTGAGTTTGGTTTTCCATGCGTCGAGTCTGAGCTTTCTGGAAAGAGCTGGAGCGTGGAGGCAGATTTAATAATAAAACAGTTTGTTGTTGGCTATTTCAAGACCGGCGTGTGGAGGTGACAGCCATGAGCTAGCATAGCTCTGTTGCTGATATGCTGGGTTTCATCCTTTCCAATAGCAGCTTACCTGGTGAGTAGAAGCTTGTGCTTAGTGGCAGATTGTAAAACACTCAGGTTGACTTTTATTACCTGGATTGGTACGAAAAGTACTTACTGGGTTTGTATCATCTCTCTTTTGGTACTAGTGAGTGGAAGTGGTCAGATAAAAGAATGTGGATGTGTAAAGTGTTGTGATTTTATGTGAGAATGGCCCTTTTACCCACTGTACTTTTCCAGTGTGTAAATACAAAACCATTCCATGTCCCATGGCAAGAGTGTCTTTCCTGTTTTATAGACAGTCAAGGCACTGGGCCAGAAATAGGGGCCAAGGAACGAATCGCTGGATCTGGGGCTAGCCTAGATCATTCTGATATCCATGACAGAACTTCTGAATGGACTGGGCAGGCCTCACAAAACATCAGCCTGCCGGAATTCCCCGGAGTAAGCGGAAAAGCTCCAGGTTGACGAAAGTTTATCAGACATCTGTTCATTTCCATATCAATAAAAGAAAATATTCTTTTATGTAAAAAAAAAAAAAAGTACAGAACTATATTCCTATCTGATTGTTTCCCAGTCAGATATTCTGAGTCCATTTATGCCCCAGAAATATCAGGAAGATTAGCCAGACATACTGAGAAGCATGGCCAGGAATCACAGTGATGAGAGAAAGGAGGCGTCACAGGGGTTAAAAACGCCAAAAGTGGACTTGAAATAGCCGGAGACCAAGTGAGTCTAGACTTGCGGAGATATAGATATCCCACGCGCATTTCTGTATTCTGCCAGCTCCAAAAGAAGGGTATGAAAAAATAACTAGACTCAAAACGTCCCCCAAAAGCCATCATAAAACATTTTATAGAGAGGATAAAACAGACATTGCATGTCAAGTACTTATTAATTATAAGGGACTTCTAGCTGAAATCTCCTTTCTTCTACAAACATGTGGCTGTTTTCAAAAAGCTTCATTTGAGTCTTTCTCATATAAGAATTATTTTAGATAAAGGAGCAGTTAATAGATAATAGCACTCATGAAAAAGGCCTGCAGCATTTATCATTAAAAAATTTCTAAAACATTTTGGGAGTTTATAAAAACATTCCCAGTAGAGACATGTGAGCAGGAATCTTTTTAAGGCTCAGCAAGCTGTGGAATAATGGCCCTTCATTCTACCAGACTATTAATTGTGAAGCAACATGGTCAGTTTTTATAGTGACTTAATTCACTTTGCAAAAATCCCTGGCCTGCAATAATTCCTTCCACACCCACTGCAGATAGGATTAGTACATTAGAAATGTGATTTTTAAATGGCTGAGGCTAATAGTTCATCAGCATTTGGAAGGATTAAGTCACTTAAAGTTTAGGCAACATGGGTTGCGCTTTGGCATTGGACCACAGATGGTACCATTCCTGGGCTAACACTAGTGCTCACAGCGATAGTAATGATGGGGACAGTAAACGGCTGACAGCTACTGTCCTGCATACCAGGAACTGTACTGAAACACACTCACACGCTATCTCATAATAAAATGAAGATGAATGTGAGTTTTTTTTTAACCTTGGAATTCCAAGTGCTTGATGTGGTTAAGATCACAGACGGAAGTATGAGGAAAAAAGTATGCAAGGGACGGAGGAATCCAATCACACTTGCCCCTAAACGCTGTTGAGGGTCGCTGTGAGTAGAACTGACTGAGTGAGAGGCACCGGCTGGAGATGGTTATTATATTCCCAGGCTCGCAGAAGGGGATTTTACTTTTGGTGAGCGGGGAGGCTGGGGGGAAGTATGTGAGCCTGTCAGGTTCTGAGGTGAGTAATTTTCTTGGCTGGACCGCAAGGGGTCGGGGAAGGAACCTCCTTATATTTACACACACTCAGTGGAGACACTGTTCTCATCCCTTCCTGAACGGAAACCCTGCCCGAGGACCCTGTCCAGGGCCCCGTCCTGACCTTTGGTGACTGTCACGCCCAGCTAAGTTTTGCATTTTTTTTAGTAGAGACGGGGTTTCACCATCTTGGCAAGGGTGGTCTTGATCTCTTGATCTCATGATCCACCCTCCCAAAGTGCTGGGATTACAGGCGTGATCCACTGTGCCTGGCCAGTTTTTCTCCTTAGATTTGTTAATATTGTGAGTTATTATTATTGATTTCTAATAGTGAACCATCCTTGTATTCCAATAATAAACCGCACTAGTCCACAATGCATTTTTAAAAAATATGCTTCTGGATCCAATTTGCCCATATTTCATGTATTGTTTCTGCCTTGATATTAAACATTTTTGATTACGGTTTATGTGCCAGCTGGAGTACTATGCCATATAATAATGAAAATAGGACAAAGACTAAACTTCCTGCTCTGCAGCAGCTCCCAGTGTAGTGTTAGTGTCAGACAAGGAAGGCAGTGAAGCACAGGCATTCCGGCCACAGGCAGCGGCAGGCGCAGGGATGCCGGCGTGGTGATGCCAGGACAGTCGTACGCTGTCATCACACGCAGTGTGCGCATGAGCGCGCGACCGGCTGGAAAGGAAGGATGCCAGTTGAGGATGAAGGATCTTGCAGGGTAGCGTCTGGACTTGATCCTGTAAGGCCGTGGGCAGCCACTGGGGGCATGCAGGAAGGGAGTGAAATGATCAGATAGGTATGTAAGAGAGATTGCTGTGAGAACAAGCAAGAAGATGGGTTGGAAGCGTGGTGTTGCCGAGACCAGTCGGGAGGCCCCTGCAGTGGCTTGAGTGAAAAATCACATAGACTGAAGCGGGAGGGCAGCAGAGAGGGAAGGGAGCAGCTTGGAACTGATGGATTCATATGGGGAAAGCTGGTGATGGGCAGCTGCTGAGATGTGGGGCTGTAGGGAGACCAGAGGAGGCATTCTCCCAGATTTCCGGCCAGGTAAGGTGTGGGTGGTGGTGCCATGTATGCAGAAGAAGAATGCAGGCAGAGAAGGGTTTTGTTGTTGTGAGCCCAGTGTTCGAGGGGGCTGTGGATTTTGAATTGACTGGGGTCTCCAGAGCCTGAGGAGGAATGGTCCATGGGCTCCTGTTGGGGCTCTAGAGTGGATTCAGAGGAGGAGACATGGAGCTGGGAGATGTCAGTGTGAAGAAGGTGCTGGAATGCACGGATGGCATGAGCTCTCCACAGGTGTGTGGGTGAGACGACAGACAGCTGAGCATGAACTGGTAGCACACATTGACACTGAAGGGACCAGTGGCCTGAGGAGCCAACAAGACAGACCAAGAAGGAGGGACCAGAAAAGAGGAAGGAAAAACTAGGAGAAGGCAGTGTCATGGGAGCTGAGGATGGCGTGAGCTTCAGGGGATAGGGGTGACAAAAGGTCTGATACCCTGGAGAGGTCAAGGAAGTAAGGACTGAGGTTTCTGTTGAACTGGCAAGGAGGAGGTCATTGGGTGTCTTTTTTGGAAGAATTTCTGGTTCCCTGGGAGAGACAGACAATGCCACTGTGTCTGGGAATAGACTGTGAGGTGAGGACATCTGAGGCAGCATTTGAGTTGCTGAGGACACTGAGTTACAAGAGATCCACTTTTTGAGTCTCTTATTATCTTAAAATGAAAAGCTGGAATCAGCAGACTTGCGTGCAAAACCAGGCTCCGTCACTTAGTGTGTGACTTGGCCAGCCTTGATCTTTCTTTCTTTCTTTCTTTTTTTTTTTTTTTTTTTGAGACGGAGTTTCGCTCCGGTTACCCAGGCTGGAGTGCAATGGCGCGATATCGGCTCACTGCAACCTCTGCCTCCTGGGTTCAGGCAATTCTCCTGCCTCAGCCTCCTGAGTAGCTGGAATTACAGGCACGCGCCACCATGCTCAGCTAATTTTTTTTGTATTTTTAGTAGAGACGGGGTTTCACCATGTTGACCAGGATGGTCTTGATCTCTTGACCTTGTGATCCACCCGCCTCGGCCTCCCAAGGTGCTGGGATTACAGGCGTGAGCCACCGCGCCTGGCCAGCCTTGGTCTTTCTAAACCTGGTTATCGTCACCTCCGCAGTGGGAGTATGACACGGCCCCACCTGGGATTGTGAAGATTGGATGAAACTGTGAGATGACATTCAGCCTCGCTTTCTGTTATGATTCCAACGACTTTCCACAGGAAGTTAATTTTATAAAAGCTTCCTACCCTCCTTCCTTCCTTCCTTCCTTCCCTCTTTCCTTCCTTTTTTCCCTCCTTCCACCTGACACCACAATGGAGAAGCAGCAGTTAGGAAAATTAGAGCATTTGCCACCTCTTCCTTTCTCTTCAGCTGCAGGTGGATAAAGCACTCATGTACTTATTCATTCGTGGAGTTGTTTCCACGGAAAGTTGAAGGGAGCTCAGTTGATGTAAACAGATTCCTTTGGGCTGAGGTGCCATGAATATGGACCGAGGCCTTTTGGGTCACAGATGGAAATCCCGTCTTTCAGCTCGGCCCCTCTCAGAGCCCCTCCAGGGAGCCTTGCAGATGTGGCATTTGACATTTCGGCCCCGGGAATGAGGGAAAGCAGATTTCCTCCAGCGACTGCGCATGCGTGCGATGTGCAGGTCGGAGCCGCAGCAGGAATTTGGGGTATCTGCCTTCCAATCCGCTTTATCTTTCTCAGACGGGTTTCTTTGCTGATCCTGTCACAGCGATTCCAGCCAGACCCCGTGGAGAAGTCTGGAAATAAAGAAGTCGCCCTCCCCCACCAGGCAGGATTTCCTGCACATGCATCAGCTCTCAGGCTGGGGCTGACCATGGAAGACAGAGACCCTGTGAGCTCTAATGCGAAAAACTGAGCTATTCCCAACGCTGCCCGGAGGTCCGCATAGCAGAAGGCTCTAAGGGGAGAATAAGCAGAACTATAAATATATCCTGTGTCATACACCAGGTTACAGCTGAGGGACTATTTTTATTTACCTTTTCTACTTGTTGGAGTTTAAGTTCAATACTGTTGCCAACCAGGAAAAGTTTATTGGGAAAAATTTTCTCTCTCCACACAGCACAGTTCTAAAATCTTGGATGATTCTTACATGTGAACTTTCTTATATTGAATTTTCTTTTTGTTTGAAAGCATGAACTGCCAATAATAAATTAAAATCCGCTTTTCCGTCACAGGGGTGACAAATGGAAACTTTTATGTTGATAACTCCTTATCTGAGTGGTGTCTGAGATTCGTAATCGCTGATTCAGGATTTTCCTCTAAGCCAACCTAGGAGCCGATGGAACTGGATTCTTCTGCGGTGTGATTTCACCTCTGAGCTGGCAGTGATGGGCAGCTGCACTTCCCCACGAAACACGATCACCGTATTTAGAGTGGTTGCTTTCTTAGGGGTTGTAATCCCTGCTTCCCAACGCTTCCTCTGCCTAACCGGTGGCCTCGCACAGCAATGGGACGCTCACCTATTAACTGATGAGAAACTAGCGATAACAACCAGCGCCCAAATCTGTCAAGCTAGCCAACCAAACGGTGTGCAGAAAATAAACAGCCGAATGCAGGCAGACAACTAGAAGCAGCCACCATGTTTAAAATAAACAATCAGCTGCCCAGTTCAGCTGTGTGACTTTGCACAGCGGAAGTCTCAGTCCTGAGCGGGCAGCAGTGTCTTCCCCTGATACCACGGCTGGGAAGTAGAGCATCAGTGTCCTTTACCAAGACAGACGGTGTGGCAATGGGGGCCAAGGGATAGATGGGAGGAGGATGGAAGGGAGGGGAATAAGGGTGGGGGAGAAGGAGGGTGGGTGAGAGAGAGGGCCAGACAACAAAGAAATGGGTGCTGTAGGAATCCAAGGTTGCCTGCAATCCCAGATATTTAGGTGGCAAAGGACTGTCCTTAGATCTGGGGACAGAGGGGCAGTCCTGCTTCCAGCACTGATAAGCACTGTGATCTTGGGAGCCACCTAGCTGGCCTGTGCTTCATTTTTCTTTGGTAATCTGAGAGCCTGGTAATCAGTGGCCTCTAAACTTCTCCCAAGCCTGTGAGTCTCTGTGAAGCTGAAGAGAAGACCTGAGGCTTTGCGGAGCCCACTCCTTGAATCCAGACGCCACAGAGATGTATTTGACAGAATCCAAGATGGGCTTCTGGCTGGAGCAAGAGCCTGAAGCTGTTCCGTGGGACACCCCGTCCGCAGCCGGCCCAGGCGACCTCCTCGTTTGCCCAGCCAGGTAGCCCTGTTGCTGCTGATGCTTCTGCTTTTGGAATTCCGATCATAAACTAACTGATAAGGCTCTTCCTGTTTCTTAATAAAGCTATTGCTTTACCATCTTCTGTGTTTGTAAGCAGAAATAAACTTAGGCAAACAAAAGGACAGTTGGTTCTAGAAGAGCAATTTGGAAAGGAGAATTTGAAGAAAGGTATTGCCTTAGAAGTAAGGATGACTTGTAGTTAGTTTTACGCGAAACGTTCTGCCGTATCGAGACTGACCTGTTCCCAGTGTGTGAAGTTATAGTGAGCCTCCCATTGCTGTGTCATTTAGAAGCAGTGTGTGAAGCTTTCTTCCCGAGCAGCAGTGGAGGAACGCCAGAACGGTAACGTGTTACTCAGCACTCTTCGTCTGATTTGTTCCCAAAATCTTTTTGCTCCCTTTGATTTTTCTTTCTTTTTTTCTGTTCTTTCAAATGCCTAGACAGGGCCATGATTGGTTAGGCCAGTTCCATATCACATGCCCTGACTTGGGTTTATTTCCCCTGTGGTGTGTGGTGCTGGGGTCTGGGAAGGCATGGAGCAGGTAGCTGCCCCCTGAGTCCACGAGGCCCAGGTGGTGCTCATTGATTTCATTTTTATCTTTCATCAGGTTTCCAGGGTTGCCTCTTTAAAATATCTACTTCCTAGGGAACGTTTCCCTGAAGCTTGTTTCAAATCGAATACTTTGTATTTGAGCCTAAACACAATTCAGGGAATACAGATATTAAAAGCAGACTTCATTTTGTTTAACTAGCCCAAAGCACACTATGGCTTTGGGGCAGAGTTGAGAACAGGCACAGAGGAGCAGGAGCCGCAGGAAAGCCACTTGGCGTCCCTCCCTCCCCTCCACTGAGCTCCCTGCGTGCATCTTACTAGGGCGTGAATGGGGCGTTCTGTGCCCAGACAGACCCAGCTCACAGCAGACCCTCCATACGAGCTCCCCTCGTGTCCTCAGACACTCGCGCCTCTGTTTCTCCTCTTGTTCTTTGCCTCTGAGTTTGTCCATGAACTCAGATGTGAAATTTCCAAGAGGACTTTCTAACGGACCACGGTGTGTGTGTGTGTGTGTGTGTGTGTGTGTGTGTGTGTGCTTGCAGAAGCACTTTGGGGAGGCCCTGGAGGCGGCTGGTAAGGTGTTAACACAGCAGACATCCTGCCCAGGTTGCAGACTTTGTTAGGCTGAAGCTTTTATTGGAGGTCAGGGCAGCTAATCAAGTGGGATGTGCAGTTAGGAGAGCGTTCAGCAGAGGAGGATGGCTGAGACGACGGACTCTCTCGTCAGGCTGAGAGCAGCAGAGGAAGCGCTTGGCAGCTCCTAGTCCTCCTGTGATGGCTTTACGAGCATTTTTTGCAGCCGGGGTGGTAAATGCGATACAAAGGCCTAGTTTTCATATGCCCAGTCAGGCGCTCAGCTTCCTGAATGAGGCATCCACTGGGGGAAGGGAGTGTCCGGGCTGCAGCTTTTTGTCGCGGTGGTTTCCGCTAATTTACCTTTTTTATAGAGGGCTCATAATTATTAGGGATCCTCCATAATGCCCCTTTTTGGTGGTCAGGAAGGAGATCACAGAATGATGAAGAGGTTCGGGAGGCTTGCCGGGGTCACCCAGAAAACCTGTGGCTTCTGAATCTCCATCAAAGGCTGGAGAGGACTTATTTCCACTGCTGTCTTGCCCGCGCGGATCTCCCTGGCGCTGAACTCCATGAGCGTAGTTCATGGTCCTGTCCTGTTCACTTTGCTTTTTGTTTGGTGCCTGTGCAACAAGAAGATTTCTGACCTTCTGAAAAATAAAATCACCTGTCCACTGCTGCATAACAAAAATGTTACTGGTGTGAAGGAAGAGGATGATAGAGGATGGGACGTTGGTGACAAATGGCGGGATGGGAGGTGGTGCCTCGGTTAGTCCTGGGAACTCCGTGGTGCCATCCCACTGACATGGCCTCCGGTATTTCCGCAAGGAGTGAGATTCACAGGGAGCAAAGAGTCAGAGCAGCCCTTCACCTCGGTGGACCTTAGCCTAGGCATTTATGGGTTGGCTGGTTTGAGGGTCCTTGCGTCCCTGTTAGTTGATGTGCCCTTGTCTTGGCTAAGTCTCCTGCCCTCATATCCACTTCTAACCTTGCAGAATAAGGAAATGTGGCAATGCTCACTGGCTGCTTACAATTGGTTCCAGATGTTCCAGCGGGGGAAACTTATCAGAACCAAACAGGGAGGGCGAGTGTCTCCGCCAGTTCCTGCAGCCATACCAAAATACTGTGAACTGGGTAGGTCATAAACAGCAGAAATATTGACTTGTCACAGTTCTGGAGGCTGGGAATTCTGAGATGAAGTCCCCAGCAGATTGTCTTGTGATGTCTGCTTTTCTTTTTTTTGAGACGGAGTCTTGCTCTGTCACCCAGGCTGGAATGCAATGGATCGATCTCTGCTCACTGCAACCTCCACCTCCCAGGTTCAAGTGATTCTCCTGCCTCAGCCTCCCAAGTAGCTGAGATTACAGGCACCTGCCACCATGCCCAGCTGCTAACTTTTGTATTTTTAGTAGAGACAGGGTTTCACTGTGTTGGCCAGGCTGGTCTCAAACTCCTGACCTTGTGATCCACCCACCTTGGCCTCCCAAAATGCTGGGATTACAAGTGTGAGCCACCGTGCCTGGCCAAGGTCTGCTTTTTAGTTCTTGATGGCACTTTCTTGCTGTGTCCTTGCATAGTGGAAGGCACTGACTAGCTCTTCAGGGTCTCTTTTGTAAGGGTGGGAATCCTGATTATGAGAGCTCTGCCCTCATGACCTAATTGACTCCCAAAGGTCCACCTCCTACTACCATCACTTTAGGGGTTAGGTTTCAACATGATTTGGGGACGTAAGCGTTCAGTTTGTTGCAGCAAGCACTGGCCCCTCAGTGATCCTGTTCGGTTAAACTTTTCTCTTTATTTGGTAATTGATTCTGCACTGTCTCCATTATTTGGTGAGATGGTAACACGTGATCACATCCCGATGGAGTTGGGGGTGGAATAATAAATAAATCTCCCTTTAAAAGCTTTGGACTCTCTTAGAGTTTGAAGAGAGAGGAGAAATGCAGTGAGCTCGTTTTGATCTTTTGGTGCAAAGTGATAAGAAGGCAGGATGGTTTTCCCACAGACATTGATAGGGTTGTGCTGGGTCTTCTGAAGAGAAATAAAATAGAGTTAGAGTTTATCACAGTTTTTTTTTTGAGATGGAGTAGTTTCGCTCTTGTTGCCCAGGCTGCTGTGCCATGGTGAGATCTCAGCTCACTGCAACCTCTGCCTCCTGGGTTCAAGCAATTTTCCTGCCTCAGCCTCTTGTGTAGCTGGGATTACAGGTGTGCACCAACACACCCAGCTAATTTTGTATCTTTAGTAGAGATGGGGTTTCTCCATGTTGGTCAGGCTGGTCTCGAACTCCTGACCTCAGGTGATCTGCTTGCCTCGGCCTTCCAAAGTACTGGGATTAAAGGTATGAGCCACCGCACCTGGACGTTCATCACACTTTTTTTTTTTTTTTTTCCGAGACGGAGTTTTGCCCTTGTTACCCAGGCTGGAGTGAAATGGCGCGATCTCGGCTCACCACAACCTCCACCTCCTGGGTTCAGGCAATTCTCCTGCCTCAGCCTCCTGAGTAGCTGGGATTACAGGCATGCGCCACCATGCCCAGCTAATTTTTTGTATTTTTAGTAGAGACGGGTTTTACCATGTTGACCAGGATGGTCTCGATCTCTTGACCTCATGATCCACCCACCTCGGCCTCCCACAGTGCTGGGATTGCAGGTGTGAGCCACCGCGCCTGGCCCCATCACAGTTTTTAAGAGCACCTTTTAGTATCTTTTTAGTAGATCACGGACTTGCCACACCCTCTTTAATAATTCTTACAGGGGACAAAAATCACTATCTTATGTCAATTGAAATGAAGGCTATTAATTTTTAACGTTGTATAAATCGCCTTTACTCCTGGGAACTTCAGCATATTCTGTTAAATTATGAGCGTTTTGTAATCATAGAACGAGGCATGGAAGGAACCTACGGAGTGTCCAGCATTGCCTTACAGTTCCCTGATGAAGAGCATGGTTCTCGGAGCCTGGCCATTGAGGTTCTGTATCTTTTGCTCTGCCACATAGCAGCTCTGGGAACTTAGAGAAGGCCTTAATATAACATAACACTTTCTATGTTAGTTTCCTCCCTTGCAAGATGGTATTAATAATAATAACTGCTTTGGCTAGACATGGCGGCTCACGCCTGTAATCCCAGCACTTTGGGAGGCCGAGGCGGGTAGAGCAGAGGTCAGGAGTTCGAAACCATCCTGGCCAACATGGTGAAACCCCATCTCTACTAAAAATACAAAAATTAGCAGGACGTGGTAGTGGCAGCTGTAGTCCCAGCTACTTGGAACCCTCAGGCAGGAGAATTGCTTGAACCCAGGAGGTGGAGGTTACAGTGAGCCAAGATCATGCCACTACACTCCAGCCTGGCAGCAGAGTGAGATTCCCCATCTCAATAATAATAATAATAATAACAACGGCTTCACAGGCATGTTTTGTCTGATACATAGTGGTCATTCATTAAATGTTAGTATCCAAACTCCCATCCCAAACTGCCAGAAGAGAAAAGTAAAGCTTACACTTTTAGACAGTGACTTCCTGACTCCAGGGCTCCTTCCGTCTCGCTGACACCCAGTCTGTTCATCTTCCATTTGCTCATTATCCATCCACCAGCCGTCTATCCTCTCACCTACCTGCCTAGACTCGGTGCTGGGGTTGCAAAGATGACCAAGACACAGCCCTTCCCCTCCAGCCCCTCCTGGTCTGGTGGGTGGAGTGGGTACAGAAGCCACGTGCTGAGTGCAGAGTTATGACACACGGCGGGGGCGGGGAGAGCTGTAACACTGCATCTTTCTTTTCTTACAGCTCTCCGCCTTCAAGAAGTGTCATGGCTGGGTAGGGAGTGGGAAGGGGTGGTTTCCTAGAAGGGGTGATGATGGAGAGGAACTAGTGAGAGAAGACTGAGGAAGATGAGGAATCTCATGACTAGAGACCAGAAACAGCCTAGAGGGGCTGCAGGAACCCTAAGAAGTGCAGCGTTTACAGAGAGAAGGTGTCCAAAGAGGGTGGCCTGGCCAGGTGTGGTGGCTCACACCTGTAATCTGAGCACTTTGGGAGGCGGAGGTGGCCAGATCACCTGAGGTCAGGAGTTCGAGACCAATCTGGCCAACATGGTAAAACCCCATCTCTACTAAAAATATAAAAATGAGCTGGGCCTGGTGGCGCACGCCTATAATCCCGGCTACTTGGGAGGCTGAGGCAGGAGACTCATTTGAACCAGGGAGGCGGAGGTTGCAGGGAGCCAAGATCACACCACTGCACTCCAGCCTGGGTGGCAGAGTGAGACTCCATCTCCAGAAAAACAAAAAAACAAAAAAAAAAAGAGGGTGACCCCTCACATCAATTTCACAGGAAGTGAAATGACAATGTACGGTTTATGCGGCAGTTTTAACAGATGATACTGAGTAATGCATCGGTGTAGCACTACGAGACCCATGTTCACAGCCGCCTTATTCGTAGTAGCCAGAAGGTGGAAGCTACCCCAGTGTCTTTTGACACACGAATGACTAAACAAAACGTGGCATGGCCATGCGGCAGAATATGGTTCAGCCTTAAAAAAGGAGGTTCAAACACATGCTAGGAACTGGATCAACCTTGAGGGCATTATGCGAAGTGAGATGAGCCAGTCACAGAGACAAACATTATATGATTCTACTTATGTGAGATACCTAGTGTAGTCAAATTCATAGGACAGAAAGTAGAATGGTGGTTACCAAGAATTTGAGACGACAAAAAAATTCTGGATATGGGAGGTGTTGGTGGCAGTGCAATGATGGCAATTACATAATGGCACTGTGCTGTACACCGAAATATTTAGAGTGATACTTTTATGTTTTTTTTGTTTTTTTTTTTTGACATGGAGTCTCGCTTTGCCGCCCAGGCTGGACTGCAGTGGTGAGGTCTCAGCTCACTGCAATCTCTGCCTCCCGAGTTCAAGGGATTCTCCTGCCTCAGCCTTCTGAGTAGCTATGATTACAGGTGCGCCAGCACACCTGGCTAATTTTTGTATTTTTATTAGAGTCAGGGTTTCATCATGTTGGTGAGGCTGATCTTGAACTCCTGACCTTGTGATCCACCCACCTTGGCCTCCGAAAGTGCTGGGATTACAGGCATGCGCCACCGCTCCCTCCCCTTTCTCTCCTTTCTCTTACTTCTGCGGACCTTCTGAGGAGAGGGCTGGCCTTGGCAGCCAAGAGCCCCAGCCCCTCCCTTTGCATGTGCCGTGGTATGACGTGTGACATGGGCCAGACCCATGCTGCTCTGTTATGTAGCACGCAGTGCAAGACGAATATGTCATGTGTGCCTGTGATGGTTTGAGAAGTTTTCCACGGGCAGTCATCATCACTAAGGAAACACATGAAGCCGGCAGATCAGTCTTTGTGAGAGCAGGGCATTAGATGGTTCCCTGCATGGTGGTCACTGATACATGACTATAATTACACTGCACAGTTCGCAGTGAATCCAAAAAAATGATTTATTAGCTCCTGGGTGCTCGACAGCAATACGCTCAATGGCAGCTTAACTTTTCCAAATCGGCCCACGCATTTTGTGTGTATGGGTTTTTTGGAATTAGACCAAATGGACCGTTTGAAAGATCTGCGAAGTGAATGCCACCTTACGTTTACATGGCCACTTGCTTTAGGTCACTGTGCTGCCGTCCTTCTTGTGATACCCCTTCTAAGGAGTGTCATGGACAGATACGGCGTGGTCTCTTCTTAGTTCATTTAATAGACAAAAGAGAAGGGCATCTCTAAGAGTGGTATAAGAAAAAAAGAGAAGAACAGAGAGGCCAAGAAACTCTCTTTTACTCTTATTCAGGAACTGTGTGTATGTGTGTGTGTATGTGTGTGTGTATGTGTATGTATATGTTTACTTATTTACTGGGACAGGGTCTCACTCTGTCATCCAGGAGTGCAGTGTGTGTGTGTATGTGTGTGTATGTGTGTGTGTATATGTGTGTATGTGTGTGTGTGTGTGTATGTGTGTGTGTGTGTAGGTATGTATGTTTACTTATTCACTGGGACAGGGTCTCACTCTGTCATCCAGGAGTGCAGTGTGTGTGTGTGTGTGTGTGTGTATGTGTGTGTGTGTGTGTATGTATATGTTTACTTATTTACTGGGACAGGGTCTCACTCTGTCATCCAGGAGTGCAGTGTGTGTGTGTGTGTGTGTGTGTGTGTGTGTATGTGTAGGTATGTATATGTTTACTTATTTATTGGGACAGGGTCTCGCTCTGTCATCCAGGAGTGCAGTGGTGTGATCACGGCTTAGTGTAACCTCCACCTCCTGACTCAAACGATCCTCCAGCCTCAGCCTCCCAAGTAGCTGGGACTGCAGGAATGTGCCACCATGCCCGGCCCCTCAGCGGCTATTTTTAACAGTATCGACTCTGTCAGGCGCTGTTCTAGGCTCCGGACCCTTGACCAGTGTCACCAGTGAGCTTAGGACAGAGCTGACATCTCCTGCCTGTTCTTCTGGCTTTGCTCCTCCTAGGGTTTTTCTGGAGAAGGGCCCTTTGGAGCTTGTGGGATTTTGGGGTTTATTGAAATATCTGCCTTTTTGCAGGTGTCTGGTGCTTCGCGGGTTAAGGAAAGGGAATGGCCATAATGTTACCATGGTCTCTGCCCACAGATGAAGTACCACTGTCATCCGATTACAAAGCGTCCAAGCCTCTCTTGCGAAGGACTGCTTCAAACCATTCTCAAGGACTGTGGCTAACAGAGTTTCTCCCGGGGCACATGGCTCATTCCTTGCTGTCCCTCCCAGTGGAGACTTCCCACAAGGGTGAAAAGCTAGAACAGTGGCTTTTTTCTTAAGCAAGGCCATTAGATGGTACAGTAACTGCTTTCAGATGCTGCTGATGTGGCCCAGATTCTGCATCGTGACCCAGAGGTGAAAGGCTACATATTCTATTACAAGCCCGAGCCAGTCCGCCTCCAGACGCCGGTGCATTTCAGCAGAGAAAGGAAGGATAGGGTGACATACACGCTAGACAGCAGCTATAAGTATGGGAAAGCCTAAGAACAGAGCTTCAGTTTCTAGAGATGCTTTGTACAGTGCATTACCTACGTTAAGACAAAAATACCACGGATGTAATCGTGTATTCCTGGAATATAAGCAGCATAGAACTAAATCTATGTGCATATGTTGTATGAATATATACAGTAAATACATATGTGAATTATAAAGTGCTAGGTTCAGATCTAGGTTTTTTCTTTCCCTGCTATAATTTTGAGAATGGATGAAATCTTTGCTATAAGTTTAACTCCATCAAAAACAAGCACAGGCCTGAAATAAGAATCTTAGAAGGTTAACACTCACTCTTTTCTTTCTTTTTTTGAGATCGAATCTTGCTTTGTCTCCCAGGCTGGAGTGCAGTGGCACGATCTCAGCTCATTACAGCCTCCATCTTCTGGGTTCAAGCAATTCTTGTGCCTCAGCCTCCTGAGTGGCTGAGACTACAGGCATGCACCACCACACCTGGCTAATTTTTTGTTTTTTTAGTTAACACGGGGTTTCACCATGTTGGCCAGGCTGGTGTCTAACTCCTGGCCTCAAGTGATCCACCCACCTCGGCCTCCCTGCTGAGCTTACAGGTGTGAACCACCACACTCGACCCAAACTCACTTCTTTTTCAGGTCTCAGGTCCAGTGTTCAGCCTTGTTCACTTTGGGAGGCTAGTGAGATTGATCGCCGGGGCTGTGAACATGATTATGATGGATTATTCAGGTAAGGTGGAGATGAGAACACGGAGAATCAGAACAGGGAACCTGGAACAGGGAAAGTACGTAGGCATGGGCACCTGTTTATTTTGAGGTTTTGGGTGGCTGTTAGCCCTACAAGTGCCAGCCAAGGGCAAATTTCTTTTGGCTGAGATCCTTTGAGAGTCTGTCAATACAAGATTTTTTAAAAAGCAAGTACAGGCTGGGCGCCATGGCTCACGCCTATAATCCCAGTACTTTCAGAGGCCAAGGTGGGCAGATCACCTGAGGTCAGGAGTTCAAGACCAGCCTGACCAACATGGAGAAACCCCATCTCTACTAAAAATACAAAATTAGCTGAGTGTGGTGGCGCGTGCCTGTAATCCCAGCTACTCAGGAGGCTGAGGCAGGACAATCACTTCAACCCGGGAGGCAGAGGTTGCAGTGAGCCTAGATTGCGCCATTGCACTCCAGCCTGGGCAACAAGAGTGAAACTCCATCTCAAAAAAATGATAATAATTTAAAAAACTAAAAATAAAAAGCAAGTACAACAAATTAGAAGATGCAGTTTTGTGGTGGCAAAGGGTAGAAAGTCACTATATTCATCTATGATTAAAAATAGTGAAGAGACCATAATTCAAGTAATCTGATCTCTTTTATTGTAATTGTATTTACTCAAAAGTCTCTTTCGTTAGTTCCGTTTCGAATTGTTTTCTCTTCCTGTGTAGAGTTAAAAGAGCCATGGGCTTTGTTGAAGAGTGGAGAAATTTGATTCTCAGAAATTTCGCCTCAATGTTTACTTCCTGGGAGACACTGGCATTTTCTTTTCAAAAAGTATTTATGTAGGGAAAAGTCAGATCTAGGAAGGTCATACTGGAACTTACTGGTAAGTGGAATGTCATATTTCATGGAAGGAGTTCAGAGTTCAGGAAGGGTGCTCCCGCTGAGTCTGTCATGGATTTATCTGCATCCCAGATGCCCCTGAAGGTGCATCCTTGCTGGCAAGCCTGGAGTTGGGGGGGATGAAGGCTGCAGAAGGGCCTGATGGGTGTTATAGAAAATGCCATGTCAGCCACTCCTCACAACATGCCAGCTGGGCATGGAACCTAGTTCAGCTCTATCATGCCCAGTCTAAAGGCTTCCGGGACACCGGTGGGTCTGCCGGCCAACTCCTCCCGTGAACCACGCCTCCATCTGTAGTGGAAGGAGGATGGCTCACAGGATGCGCTACCAGGCGATGGGGCCTCTGACTTTCAGATGAGTCTTCTATGACTTTTAAAGGCCGTGTTTACTTCTGAATATAACCTGGGAGGAAGCAGTTAGCAGCCTCCCGTACTTTTGTGAATTGGTAGTTTACAGAGAGCTCTCTTGGCCATCTATTTGCCATAAGTCCTTTTTTTTTTTTTGAGACGGAGTTACATTCTTGCTGCCCAGGCTGGAGTGCAATGGTGTGATCTCGGCTCACTGTTTTTTTGAACTGCCTCCCAGTTTGAAGTGATTCTCCTGCCTCAGCGTCCCAAGTCCCTGGGATTACAGGCATGCACCACCATACCTGGCTAATTTCGTAGTTTTAGTAGAGACGGGATTTCTTCATGTTAGTCAGGCTGGTCTTGAACTCCAGACCTCAGGTGATCCACCTGCCTCAGCCTCCCAAAGTTCTGGGATTACAGGCGTGAACCACCGTGCCCATAAAATCTTTAAGCATAGATACACAGGAGTATGGCCATTCCATTGTTTTTAATTAATTAAGTAATTTCTAGAGACAGACAGGGTTTTGCCCTGTCGCCTGGACTGGAGTGTAGCAGCAGGATCCTGGCTCACTGCAGCCTCAAACTCCCTGGGATCTTGCCTCAGCCTCCTGAGTAGCTGGGACCACAGGTGTGTGCCACCATGCCTAGCTATTTTTTAAATTTTAAAGATGGGGTCTTGCTATGTTGCCCAGGCTGGCCTCAAACGCCTGGCTTCAAGCCTCCTGCGTCAGCCTCTCAAAGTGCTGGGATTATAGGTATGAAGCACTACACCTGATACATTCCTCCCTCAAAAAAAAAAAAAAAGGCAACCCTGCCTTTATTGATTCCTACTTCCCCAGGATAACACTATTTCTTAAAGGGGTGTTCCCAAGAAACCCTATTTGTTTTTTTAATTCTATATTTTATTTTAAAGAGGAAATCCTATTTAGAGACTTTTTTTTTTGTGGGAATGGCTTCAGAGTATCAAACTTCTGAAGAACCTGGACTATGTTGGGGGCATTTTATGGTGACAGTGCACTCAGCTTACACTGAGGAATGGCTTGGCCGAGAAAGCCAGTGAGGCAAATGGCAGGAGAGGTGACTTCCTGGCATCCTGGGTCTCTTCGAAGGAAGTTGCTGTCACGCTGTCGTTTACCTCACCGTATATGAGATGAAGGGGTAGGATTCATTGCTGTTTGGTTTTGATTTTACTTGTTTCTAGGAGAGAGAGAGAGAGAGTGTGTGTGTGTGTGTGTGTGTGTGTGTTTCTCTCTCTCTCTCTCTCTCTCTCTCTCTCTCTCATGATGATGGAAGTTTAGGCTTGTTTCTGGTTAGTAAAATGACCCTTCACCTGAGACTGAGAAAAATGCTCTCTGGAACCTCTGGAACCCTGGTTTTCCCTCTTCCAAGTTTAATGGTTTCAGGTCCTCTGTTTTTAGCTGGGAAAATGGAAGCCGGTCAGCGGCGATTACAATTTTTGTTTATAGAGAAGGCAGAGAGGCTACATGAAGGTTTGGTGTGGATTTGGGCTGGGGTTAGCCTCCACCCAGGGAAGAGAGCTGAAGACTGAGAATGAGGCCGGGCTGTGCAGGTGGGCAGAGCTCTCTTTGCCGGTGAGATCGTGATGTTTCTGGGCAGAGAGATTTTGTCCCTTAGGAGAGTATCAAATCACGGAGGTCACCCCTCACTGCCACTGCTCTGTTACAGGAAAAAGACACGTGCATCAGAATGATTCCTAGGCTCTGAGCCACTTTCCGAGTGATTCCAGCGACATTCGGAAAACAGATCACCTACTATGTGTTTGTGCCGCGCTGGGAGTTCAGAGTTGTCAAGCACAACCGAGTAACTGAGTCTGATGCTGGAGCCGTCACTGTGGGTGTGGCGCTGGAGCCGTCATGGTGGGTTTGGCGCTGGAGCCCTCATGGTGGGTTTGGCGCTGGAGCCGTCATGGTGGGTTTGGCGCTGGAGCCCTCATGGTGGGTTTGGCGCTGGAGCCGTCATCGTGGGTGTGGCGCTGGTTTTAAAGTAGGAGGACTGGTGTCTTTCAGGCTTTGGTTTCCTGTTTTGTCAAATGCTTTTTTCTTAGTCCTTTCAGCGATTCAGTTCTTGGACTGTCTGTTCAGTCATCAGTCTCTTGGTAGTCTTATTCTACACTGTTTTCCTTTTTAATCGCAGTAAAATATATGTGACATAAAATTTACTGTTATTCCTTTCTACGTGTTGGTGCAGTGGCTGCAAGTACGCGCACCGTCAACCATCACTTCCGTCATCTCAGACTCAAGCTCTACATGCGTTAAAGCAATGACTCTCGTTATGAAAGTGCTTAATAATCACGTTTGTGCTGTTTAACCCCTTTACGCTGATTTCCTCCCCCTTTCCTGCTCCTTTTTTCTTTCTTTCTTTTTTTTTTTTGAGATGGATCTTTGCTCTTGTCATCCAGGCTGGAGTGCAGTGGTGCAGATCTCAGCTAACCTCAACCTCCGCCTCCCAGGTTCAAGCGATATTTCTGCCTTGGCCTCCTGAATAGCTGGGATTACAGGCATGCATTACCACACCTGGCTAATTTGTTGTATTTTTTTTAGTAGAGACAGGTTTCTCCATGTTGCTCAGGCTGGTCTTGAACTCCTGACCTCAGGTGATCTGCCTGCCTCGGTCTCCCAGAGTGCCAAGATTACAGGCAGGAGCCACTGCACCCAGTCTCTTGCTCCTTTTCTAGTAGTTTCTACGAATAGATCACCTGAGTAAAACTGCCCATGTCAAGCCTGGGATTGCCTTGGATTTTGGGGATAAAGGCTGCTGGTACGACCTGTGACATGAGATGCTGCATGCAGTGTCTGAGTGGAAAGCGTGTGGGGATGGCTGTCCAACCCTCCGGGCACATGGGGGCTCTGTCCCTTACTCCTCAGCCACCTGACATTCAACCTGCCTCCGGGTAAATAATTCTTATTAAGTATTTACTTGGAATAATTCTTAACCATGTGTTTTTTTTTTAAATAGTTACTGATATTTGTATTTTAAGCTGTGTACAGATGTTAATATTTGACACAGATATTCTAACCATTAGAGATATTTAATGAAAACTTGTAAATAGGCAAAATTCAAATTTAAAGAGACTGCCCTGTGTTTGTGAAAGCAGGAATTAGTTCTATTGACTTCCATTTCCCCTCCCCACTCCAAGGTATTTTTAAATAAACTAGGGTTTGAAATTCTCCAGAGAATGCTTGAAAGAGAAAGATCCAAGGGACCTCATTAAGTCACTCATTCACGTATTCATTTATCACACATTTACTAAGCTCCCAATATGTGCCACTTTCTCTGTGTTATATACTACTACGGGTTCAAAAACAAAGGTGGCTATCTTGTAATCCTAGCTCTTTGGGAAGCTGAGGCAGGTGGATCACGTGAGGTCAGCGGTTCGAGACCAGCCTGGCCAACATGGCAAAACCCTGTCTGTACTAAAAATACAAAAATTAGTTGGGTGTGGTGGAGTGCGCCTGTAATCCCAGCTACTTGGGAGGCTGAGGCAGGAGAATCACTTGAACCCAGGAGGTGGAGGTTGCAGGGAGCAGAGCTGGGGCCACTGTACCCCAGCCTAGTGACAGAGTGAGACTTTGTCTCAAAAACAAAACAAATTAAAAAACAAAGGAGACCCCAACATTGGTCTTGAGAGGTTTACGAACCAGAAGGGGAGATCAGCGTGTAAACAAGCAAACAAGTCTGAAAGCATCCTAAAGGCTGCAGCGCACTTGTGGTGGGTAGAAGGCGGGTAATCCAGAAGCTGTCAGAAAGATCAAGGGTGGACCTTTCATCTGAGCCACGAGGACAAGCAGGTGTTTGCTTTGGAGATGGAGGGTGGACAGGGCATTCCGGAGAGGTGTTTGCTTTGGAGATGGAGGGTGGACAGGGCATTCTGGAGAGGTGTTTGCTTTGGAGATGGAGGGTGGACAGGGCATTCTGGAGAGGTGTTTGCTTTGGAGATGGAGGGTGGACAGGGCATTCTGGAGAGGTGTTTGCTTTGGAGATGGAGGGTGGACAGGGCATTCTGGAGACCTGCAGCTGGGGGCACAGGCAGTGGGACTTGAGGCGCCTGGTGCGTGGGTATGCGGGCCCGGGGGGTGAGGGCAAAGACGGTGAGGAGAGGAGGCAGTGCCTGGGGGGCCTGACCGGGGACCTTGCTCTCCTGCATCCTGATGAAGACGGGGACCAGATCTGTGTGCCTGGATAATGGCTGGCAGCAGCAAGGAGGTCTGGAAGCACATCGCAGCCGGAGACAGACAAGAGGCTGTTGCCATGCTTTTAAAGAAATCGCAGAGATATTTTGCTTCTTAAGCATTTGGCTTCACTGGAACTTGTGTAATACTGGAGGATGTCAGAACCTCCCCCATTTCTCAGTGTGGGAGAGACTGGTCTCTCTCTCTCTAGGGTAAACATTCAACTGGAGACCCTGCAGGTAGCAGAGGGAGAGGAGTGGGTGAGAACGTGGCCGCTGGATTCCAGCGAGTCTGTTCTGGCTCTCCTCTTAAACAGTGCTGCACTTGAGGCAACTTTCTCAACTCTCTCCTTGCCTCAACTTCCACATCTGTAAAATGGGAGAATGCCTTCCTTTCAGGGTTATAGGCAAAGGAAGTAGTAATCTCTTTTAAAACACTTAGCCCAAGTACACGCTCAGTCCCTGCTAGTTAGCCTTGGCAGTTTCTATTTCCCAAACTGTGACCTTGACTAAATGTGGCCCAGTACTTTAAGACAGGGGATTTGTAGTCACTTTAAAAACTCTTCAGCTGTGCTCAAGCCGTCTGGAGTACTGTGGTAGTTTTCCTGCCTGTGGCAGATGAGTAGCTCAAGGGCCAGTGGTCCCCATGGAAATGGTGGGGCTGGGGGTGGAGGTGGGGGACAGAAAGAAGCCAAGCTACAGAAACATCCATACGCTTCTTCCTCACCAGAGCAGGGTTTGGGCTCCTTCTAGTCACTCCTGCAGGGTGTTTTTTAAGGCTTGGGTCTTGCTCTGTGTCCCTGGCTGGAGTGCAGTGAGGCGATCATAGATCACTATAACCTTGAAGACCAGCTGCAGGATTCCTATGCTCTGCTGTGGGCAAGATGGGGTGCGGGACGCTGTGTATCCCCTTCGTCCCCCTTCCTACTCCGGGAGGGACCCTGTGAGACATTCAGAGGCTTGGGAACTGCAATGGTGGCTGAGCCAGAGAGGAACCCGCCTAAGCTCGGCTATCTTTCTGCATTAGTGTCTCCTCTTTATCTCTTTCACTCCATGTCCGAGCCCCGCCCCCTTCCCCTTGAAATCACTTTCGTGCTGTTTAACCTCTTTACCCTGATTGCCCCCCTTCTTTCTTGCTCCTTTTCTAGTAGTTTCCAGCTAATGGATCACCTGGATAAGATTGCCCCTGTCTTTGTGAGAGCAGCAATTAGCTCTCATCCTGAGGAGGCGGCGTGTTCTGTTGCCTGGCAGCCTTGGTGCAGAGGATGGATCGGGTCTGCCTCTTTTCATTTGAAAGTAGGTTATTGATTAGCACAGATGCCAATTTACTGCAGAGGCTGCTGCCAGTGCCTCTTCATCTCATTATGGTGTAAATTTTCAAGATTGTATCACATTAGCTCAGGGGAATTCAGGAAAGGAAAACGTAGTAAAGTTAAAAAAAAAAAGGCCAAAAGAAAATGAGTATTTCTTCCATTATATTATAGCCCGGGCAAAAATAAGCATGGCTGCCCCTGACCATGTTTGGAAAGGGCCTGTGGGGTGTGTGTCTTGGTGGGGACACCTGACCATGTTTGGAAAGGACCTGCGGGGTGTGTGTCTTGGTGGGGACACCTGACCACGTTTGGAAAGGACCTGCGGGGTGTGTGTCTTGGTGGGGACACCTGACCACGTTTGGAAAGGGCCTGCGGGGTGTGTGTGTTGGTGGGGACACCTGACCACGTTTGGAAAGGGCCTGCGGGGTGTGTGTGTTGGTGGGGACACCTGACCACGTTTGGAAAGGGCCTGCGGGGTGTGTGTGTTGGTGGGGACACCTGACCACGTTTGGAAAGGGCCTGCAGGGTGTGTGTGTTGGTGGGGACACCTGACCACGTTTGGAAAGGGCCTGCGGGGTGTGTGTCTTGGTGGGGACACCTGACCACGTTTGGAAAGGACCTGCGTGGTGTGTGTCTTGGTGGGGACACCTGACCACGTTTGGAAAGGGCCTGCGGGGTGTGTGTGTTGGTGGCTGCACCTGACCACGTTTGGAAAGGACCTGTGGGGTGTGTGTCTTGGTGGGGACACCTGACCACGTTTGGAAAGGGCCTGCGGGGTGTGTGTCTTGGTGGGGACACCTGACCACGTTTGGAAAGGACCTGCGGGGTGTGTGTCTTGGTGGGGACACCTGACCACGTTTGGAAAGGGCCTGCGGGGTGTGTGTGTTGGTGGGGACACCTGACCACGTTTGGAAAGGGCCTACGGGGTGTGTGTGTTGGTGGGGACACCTGACCATGTTTGGAAAGGGCCTGCGGGGTGTGTGTGTTGGTGGGGACACCTGACCATGTTTGGAAAGGGCCTGCGGGGTGTGTGTGTTGGTGGGGACACCTGACCATGTTTGGAAAGGGCCTGCGGGGTGTGTGTGTTGGTGGGGACACCTGACCATGTTTGGAAAGGGCCTGCGGGGTGTGTGTGTTGGTGGGGGTGGGTGGTGTGTAGCTGGGTTGGTTGTGAGCCTTGGGAAAACCCAGCCACAGGTTTCAAAGCACTTCCTCTTGTTTTCTTTGGTTTCTTTGAGGACTGATATTCTTGGGAAATCGTGATTTTTAGGGAAACTGTCAGACCGTGGGGTCTATTTTTTTTATGGCAAGAGCCTTCTTGTCTCAGCTTTGTGAGACAGAAGGAGGCAGAGATGATGAGATGGCAGAGGAGGAGACGCTGGCCACGGTGGGCTGGCCAATGCTAATTTTGGGGACCAGATGGTTTGTGTGCAGGCCTACCTGTTGTCCAGTTAGGAATGTGAGATCATTTCCTTCTAAAAAATGGCTTTATTGAGATACAATTTATGTGCCATAAATTCCCCTGTGTTAAATGTGTGCAGGCTTGTGGATCAGTTAGGGATCTGAGATCATTATTTTCTAAAAAGTAGCTTTATATGTGCCATAGAATTCACCTGTTTGAAATGTGTTCATGCCTAACTGTTGGTCAATTAGGAATCCAAGATCATTCTCTTCTACAAAGTGGCTTTACTGAGATATGATTTATGTGCCATAAAATTCATCTGTTTTAAATGTGTGCAGGCCTAAGTGTTGGTCAAGTAGGAATCTGAGATCATTCTTCTATAAAAAATGGCTTTACTGAGACAATTTATGTGCCGTAAAATTCACTTGTTTTAAATGTACAGCTCAGTGCATTTCCGTATATTGCCAGGTTGCAGCCATCATCACTATTGCATTCTAGAACATTTCTTTTTTTTTTTTTGAGACGGAGTTTCACTCTTGTTACCCAGGCTGGAGTGCAATGGCGCGATCTCGGCTCACCGCAACCTCCGCCTCCTGGGTTCAGGAAATTCTCCTGCCCCAGCCTCCTGAGTAGCTGGGATTACAGGCACGCGCCACCATGCCCAGCTAATTTTTTGTATTTTTAGTAGAGACAGGGTTTCACCATGTTGACCAGGATGGTCTCGATCTCTTGACCTCTTGATCCACCTGCCTCGGCCTCCCAAAGTGCTGGGATTACAGGCGTGAGCCACCCCTCCCAGCCCATTCTAGAACATTTCTATCACTCCTCAAGGAAATGGCCCATCATCAGTCAGTCTTCACTCCACTCCACTCCCAGGCACAGGAAATGACCCATCTGCTGTCTGTCTCTCTGTATACTTTTTTTTTTGAAACAGAGTCTTGCTCTGTCACCAGGCTGGAGTGCAGTGGTGCAATCTTGGCTCACTGCACCCTCTGCCTCCCAAGTTCAAGCGATTCTCCTGCCTCAGCCTCCCAAGTAGCTGGTACAACAGGCGCACGCCACCACGCCCAGCTATTTTTTGTATTTTTAGTAGAGACGGAGTTTCACCATGCTGGCCAGGGTGGTCTTGATTTTCCATTTTTTACCATTTTACGTAAACAAAATCATACAATCTGAGCGCTTTTGTAGATGGCTTCTTTGACTTAGTGCAGTGTTTTCAGGGTTGGCTGTGTTGTCTCAGTACTTCCTTTGCTTTTATTGTCAGGTGGTACCCCACTGTGTAAACATACCACGTGCTGTAATCCCAGCACTTTGGGAGGCCGAGGCGGGTGGATCACAAGGTCAAGAGACCGAGACCATCCTGGTCAACATGGTGAAACCCCGTCTCTACTAAAAATACAAAAAATTAGCTGGGCATGGTGGCGTGTGCCTGTAATCCCAGCTACTCGGGAGGCTGAGGCGGGAGAATTGCCTGAACCCAGGAGGCGGAGGTTGCCGTGAGCCGAGATCGCACCATTGCACTCCAGCCTGGGTAACAAGAGCGAAACTCTGTCTCAAAAAAAAAAAAAAAAAATACCACATGCTGTATATCCATTCACCAATCTACAGCTATGTGGGCTGTTTCTAGTTTTTGGCTATTATGAATAATGCTACTATGAATGTTTGTGTATAAATCTTGGTGTGGACATATGGTTTCATTTCTTATGGATAGATGCCTAGGTGTGGAATTGCTAGTTAATATGGCAATTCTGTGTTTAATGTTTTGAGAAACTTCCAAACTCTTTTCCCAAATGGCAGCCCCATTTTATATTCCTCCCAGCAATAGATGAGGCTTTTGATTCTAGCATCACACTGTAGCTTTGTTGCATTTCACTAATGACCAGTAAGGCTGAGCTTCTTTTCGTGTGCTTGTTGGCCATTCATATATTTTCTTTGGAAAAATATTTATTCAAATCCTTTGTTTTTTGTTTTTTTTTTTTGAGACAGAGTCTCACTCTGTCACCCAGGCTGGAGTGCAATGGTGCGTTCTCGGCTCACTGCAACCTCCGTCCCCAGGTCCAAGCGATTCTCTTGCCTCAGCCCCTGAGTAGCTGGGATTGCAGGCGCGTGCCACTGCGCCCAGCTAATTTTTGTATTTTTAGTAGAGATGGGGTTTCAACATCTTGGCCAGGCTGATGACCTCGTGATCCACCCGCCTTGGCCTCCCAAAGTGCTGGGATTACAGGTGTGAGCCACCGTGCCTGGCTGGTCTTTTTTAAATGGGGCTATTTTTGTTGTTACTGGGTTGTAAGTCTTCAGTATATTCTGGATAGAAGTCCCTTATCGGATATATGACTGGCCAGTATCTCCTCCTGGTCTGTGAGTTATCTTTTCACTTTCTTTTTTTTGGGGGGGGGGGAGGAAGGCAGGAAGGGAGGGAAGAAGGATGGTAGGGAGGAAGGAAGGGATGAAGGAAGGAAGGAAGGAAGGAAGGAAGGGAGGAAGCGGGGAGGGAGGGAGGGAGGGAGGGAAGGGAAGGAAGGAAATCAAGCAATGAGAGAGACATTGCCGACCTGGATCTAGAGGTTTACAAGTTGATTTCTTTTTTTTTGAGAGAAGGAAAGAAAAAAAAAATAAGTAAAGGAGAGGAAGAAAGAGGAAGAGAAAGAGGGAGAGTAAATGGAAATATTGCTTTATTTTGAAAAAAATTGAGTATTAATAATGGCCAATCAATGTTTCATTTAAACTTGTGGGTAGGTGTGATGTGGTATTGACAAGAATGTATATTTTGTGTATTTGAAGTGGGGAGCTCTATGAATATTTATTAAGTTTACTTGTTCCGGATCTGAGTTCGAGTCCTTGATATCCTTATTAACTTTCTGTCTCATTGAATCTAAGTCTCGTATCTGGGTGTTAGGATCGTTAGCTCTTGTTGTTGCATTGATCCTTTTACCACTATATCTTTGTTGCTTTAAAATCTATTTTCTCCGATACGAGAATTGCAACTCCTGCTTTTTATTTATTTATTATTTATTTTTGCTCTCCATTTGGTTGGTAAATCTTTCTCCATCCCTTTGTTTTGAGTCTTTGTGTATCCTTGCATGTGAAACAGGTCTGGATGTAACATGCCATTGGGTTTTGGCTGTGTCTTTTGATTGGGGGATTTAGTCAATTTAAATTTAGGGTTACTGCCATTTGATGTTGACTGGCTGTTTTATCCATTCGTTGGTGTAAATTCTTCTTTATGTTGGTGCTCTTTACTTTTTGGTGTATTTTTAGAAAGGCTAATACTGGTTGTTTCTTTCTGTGTGTAATGCTTCTTTCAGAAGCTCTTGTAAAGCAGGCCTAGTGGTAATAAAATCTCTGAGTTCTTGCTTGTTCATAAAAGATTTTATTTTTCCTTCAGTTGTGAAGCTTAGTTTGGCTGGATATGAAATTCTGGGCTGAAGGTTCTGTTCTTTGAGAATGTTGAATATTGGCCCCCACTCTCTTCTGGCTTGTGGAGTTTCTGCTGAGAGATCTGCTGTAAGTCTGATAGGCTTGCCTTTGTGGGTAACATGACCTTTCTCTCTGGCTGCCCTTAGTATTTTCTCCTTCGTTTCAACCCTGGTGAATCTTAACGATTATGTGCCTTGGGGTTGCTCTTCTTGAGGAATATCTTTGTGGTGTTCTCTGTATTTCCTGGGGTTGAATTTTGACCTGCTTTGCTAGTTTAGGAAAATTTTCCTGAATAATGTCCTGAAGGGTATTTTCCAGCTTGGATTCATTCTCTCCGTCGCATTCAGGTACACCTATCAAACATAAATTTGGTCTTTTCACATAGTCCCACATTTCTTGGAGACTTTGCTCATTCCTTTTTATCCTTTTTTCTCTAATCTTTTCTTCACGTTTTATTTCATTAAGTTGGACTTTGACCTCTGATATCCCTTCTTCTGCTTGAACAATTCGAGTGTTTAAACCTGTGCATACTTCTCGGAGTTCCTGTATTGTATTCTTCAGTTCCATTAATTCACTCATACTCCTCTCTAAGTTGTCTATTCTCAATAGGATTTCATCAAACCTTTTTTCAAAGTTCCTAGTTTCTTTACGTTGGGCTACAACATGTTCTTTTAACTCACCGAAGTTTGTTATTATCCATTCCTTGAAGAGTGATTCTGTCATTGGGATGCGCTCGTTCTCCATCAAGCCTTGTTCCATTGTTGATGTGGAACTGTGATCATCTTTAGAGGGAGAGGCGTTCTGACTTTGAGTATTCTCAGCTTTTTTACGCTGGTTTCTTCCCGTCATTGTAAATTTATCCTCCTGCCGTCTTTGAAATTACCAACTTTCAGATTACGTCTCTTGAGTGGACGTCCAGGTTGTTAGTTCCCAGGGCCAGAGCAGCGGCGTTAAAACTGATGGTGCTTTTCTGCCCAGGATTCTCCTGTCTGGCTTCCTTCTTGTGTCCGTAATGGGCGACTCTGCCTTCCCGGGGCTCCAAACCTCGGTCAGAAGGGGAACCGGTCCCGTTTACTCTGAGCCGAGCGCTCCCGCGCAGAGGTGCCGTCACAGCCGCTGCCGGGCTCTGGTGTCCTGCTGGGGACCCGGGCCGGTCCTCTGAACCTGTTTACTCTGCTCCAAGAGCGGCCGTGCCGAGGTGCCGGCTGAACCGCTGCACCGGCCACGAGAGTCGCGCTGGCCACCCCTGTGTTTCCTCCACTGGGGGATCTCCTGCTCCGTGAGCGACCAGAATTTGTCTGAAAGTGTGGCGTCCTCTAGTTCTCCGCGCCTTCCCTGAGAGCTGCAATCCCGGGATGTTAGCGATCGGCCATCTTGGATCTCTCTCCATCTTTTCACTTTCTTGATGGTGCTGTTTGAAGCACAGAAGTTTTATGTTTGATGAAATCCAGTTGACCAATTTATCTTTTATTGCTTTTATTTTTTTATTTTATTTTATTGTTTTTGGTGTCATATCTAAGAAATCATCTAATCCAAGGTCATGAAGATTTACTTCTAGATTTTGTCTTAAGGGTTTTGTGGTTCTAGTTCCAGCATTTAGATCTGTGATCCATTTTGCATTAAGATCCTTCATTTTTCTTACATAAAGAAATTTTCCAGACTTGGCCCAGTGTGTGGCTCATGCCTGTAATCCCAGCACTTTGGGAGGCCGAGGCGGGTGGATCACGAGGTGGGAGTTTGAGACCAGCCTGGCCAACATGGTGAAACCCCATCTCTACTAAAAATAAAAAATTAGCTGAGCTTGGTGGTGGGCGCCTGTAATCACAGCTACTCAGGAGGCTGAGGCAAGAGAATAGTTTGAACCCCAGAGGCGAAGAGCTGAGATCACACCATTGCACTCCAGTCTGGTTAAGAGGGAGAGACTCCGTCTAAAAACAAGAAAAAAAAGAAAATATCCAGACTAATTCAGGATTCCGGAAAATAGATTTAGAATGACCATTGTGGATTTTCTTTCCTGTCCTTTATTTTCTGACAAAACATATGTGGTGGCCGTCACATGCTGGGTAGAATCAAGATTGCAAAGACTGACATAAGAATTTGGCACACGAGCAGGCTGGAGTTGGAGATCCTGCCAACATCTCTAATGCATCTTCTGAGGGTGGGAGAACTGTCACAGAGGCGACCTGCAGGTGTGAGATGGACGCCGAGGACTGGCACTCCTCAGATGAAAGCTCAACCTCGTCACCCACGTGGGGTGGGGGGACAAAGCAAATTAACCATCAGAGAAAGTCCTGGTGGCATGGCACGATTATGTCATGGTGGCACCGGGGCAGTCTGCCAGGCAGGTTGTCAGAAGGGCAGACAGAGTGATGAAATGTTTTTGCTGGGGTCCTAGAGTGATGGAGTGTTTTTGTTGGGGTCCTAGAGTGATGGAGTGTTTTTGCTGGGGTCCTAGAGTGATGGAGTGTATTTGCTGGGGTCCTAGAGTGATGGAGTGTTTTTGTTGGGGTCCTAGAGTGATGGAGTGTTTTTGCTGGGGTCCTAGAGTGATGGAGTGTTTTTGCCGGGGTCCTAGAGTGATGGAGTGTTTTTGCTGGGGTCCTGTCATGTAGCTGTTTGATGAGGCCGTCTCTGGTTTTGACTACATTTTTGCTTTCGTTGGATTTTTTTCCTATGTCTTGACCCCTAACCTCCTGCAAGAGGTATGGGGGCTTTTTTGGGTGGTTGGGTAGCTGAGCCTTCTTAAATATGCCTGTGGTTTTCCTCCAAGGCTCCCAAGGATCAGATATAGCTCTGGGGAAGTGGGCGGAGGTGAGAGGCTGGGCTTATTTTTGCTAAAATCCAAGACCAGTGACACAAGGTAGAAGTCACGGGATGGAATGACCCTGTAGGACATCCCTTTTGCAGCACTAATCACAAAGGCAAATGGAATGGCAGCGTGTCAAAGTGAACTTGAATACTTCCTCAGTGAGCTCCAGGCCAGGTGTCAAACCTTGCGCATACTGCAAGAAATAGCTCAGCCCTAGAGCAAACCAAGTGAGAAGGGAGAGTGGGTCCTGGCTTGACTTCAGGCACGCGGCCTTGGCATCTGTGTGTACACATGTGCATCGTCGTCTGTGCGCACAGCTACACAAGTGTGTCTTTACCATCTCTGGGAAGCAGGTTTACTGTTAATGTGCTTTCACCTGCTTTTGATTTTAAAATTGCGGGGGAAAGGATTGAACATCAAATGCACACTTCTGTCCTGTGTAAAAATAAGAGCCAAAATTTAAACTCTGAATTTATGCAACGGATTAAATGTGGAGCGTTAGTTCTCATCACAAAATAATGTAACCCTTGTTTACCTTCAAGAGGGCCGTTTCTCATCAATGCAGTCAAAATGAACTTCTCAGAAATTCTTGGATTTTTAAGGGACGTGCACCCAAACCTTGTGTCTCTGAGAAAGAGGCTGTGTGATGAGTGGTGAGTTGTTTTTAGCGAATGTGGCTGCCTGGTCGCTTCCTCCTAAATCTGAGATGGTAGGTAGAGGTTTATTGTTGCTGTAGCAGGTAGGGAGCCTGTCCTGCTTGCACTGAAAAGTCTTCGCAGAGCACTTAATTAGACATTGCTCTGGCTGTTTGCAGCGCAGTGCAATGGGAGATGAGAGGATTCCAGACTGGAACCCTAGACATCCAAATCCGTAGGTACTGTTCAGAGCCACATTTTTTATTGCTTCTCTAGGATTATGCTAATCATTCAATTCAAATTTAATTCAGCTCACATTTTTGACATTCTGCTGCGTGCTAAGGTGGTGGAGACACTTAATGAAACCTGGTTCCAAGAATAGCACCAGGAAGGGAGGCTCTGGACAGAACCCGAGACATAAGCTGTGTTGGGACCGGGGGGTATAAGCAAGCTTTCTGGGACTCTCATTACCCTGCACGTCAGCTTTGTGTCCATCAGCAAACCCTGTGGTCTGTCTCTTCTCTCAGCAAAGTCTGAAGGAGTGGGACACTCCAGCTGTGTGTCACGGGAATGAGCCATCATCTGGCGACTTAGGGACAGTATCAGGGATTCCATTTGCCAGCAGCGTATTCGCTTGTATTTCTAATATTTATGTTTTCTTAAGATGGTCCCCTTGCCCACGTGTGCTGATTTTCTAAACTATCAGCCACATCAACAGAATGCCCCCTTCGATGAGTCATGGACTGAGCTGGGTCCTAGTGATGCTGGAAAAGCCACTTTAGCGAAGAATGGACCCTGCGTCCGTGGCCTTGGGTTAAATGCCATCCACGGGCCTTACTGAGGTTCTTCATGTTCTGCTTTATTTGGGTGCAACTGCACCAGCTAAACAGCCTTAATAAGCTTTTCCACGGGATGCAGTGAGCTCCCTGCGTCTGTGCGGTAAGGGAATCTCAGCGAGTCCTGCCGAAAGGAGCAGTTTTGAGAAAGTGAGCTGGGAAGCGGGAGCAGGAGTTGCGGTGAGAGGCGCTGAGGCCCGCAGTCCACCTGCAGGTTTCGGTCTGACTTCCTTCCCTGTGACTTAGCCCGCAGTAAGTTACACATCTCTATCCTACCCTTCCGTAAAGTGGGAATCTTAGTACCTGCGCTGCTTCTCTTTCAGACAGAATCAAGCGAAACAGTGGAAGTGTTTTGTAAATTAAAGTGATATCAGATGTAAAGAGAATCAGTATAACGTCATCATCATCATCATTGCGAAAGGAACTATGGTCACGTTGGAGAAAAAGCCAAGTACTTTTCTAAGCAATTTAATTCTCTGGAATAAAAGACGGCAAGGTCTTTGCCTGGAACTGGAGGCCATTATCTTATGTGGAACGAGTGAGACACAAAAAGACAGATACTGCACATTTTCACTTATGAATGGGAGCTAAATAGTGTGTGCACAGGGATGGAGACAACCAGAAAGACAGTGAAGACTCGCAGAGGTGGGAGGTGGATGAGGGTGAGAAATTCTGAATGGATACCATGTACATTATTCCAGTGATGGATGCTTCCAATGCTCTGACTTCACCAATATGCAGTATACCCAAGTAACAAAATTACACTTGGACCCCATACATTTATGCAAAAAAAGACCTTTGACACTAGCCATACCTGATGGAGAGGAGTCAGCCTGAGAGACAGTGCAAGAGAGGATTCAGGTTCTTGTCTTGACAAACGGCTCAGGACACCCACTTGTACTTCAGGAGAATGTGGATTGGAAGGCTCTTGGTGTTTCTGTTTTGCAAGTGGGATTGAGTAGTTTTGTTGGAGAGGGGGAGGGCGATGAGAATGTAACACAGTTTTCACAGCTGTCAGCGGTGATAATAAAAGAGTTATTAGAAAATGTTTTAGACACATGATAGGGTAAGTTGGTTGAGGACCTGGAAGAGCAGGCAAAGGACGTGGAATGGATGTATTTGAGCTCTAGGTGACATGATGAAAATTGTGGTTGAGGATTATTTTTCTGATCTTGAGGAAATTCAGGTTTGAATGATGAGGATGAACGAGGTTGATAAACACTGAAATTGGAATCAAGAGGAAAATTCAAGACACGGTAGAACAGAGGTGTGGGCAGCGAAGCCGGGAGAGTAGGCAGGAAGTGAGGCCAGGACAGGAACCCTCAGGACTCACCTCTCTCTCCGGGACCCTGGTTTGTCCCAAGGTCTTATTTTCCTACCGTCATGTTTGGTTTTGATGGAACAGCTCCATTCAGGAGAGACATTTCTACTTTCCCTCTGAGCTTTGCAAACTGATGGCACAGCCGCGTTTTAAGAAACTAGCTCTCAGGTTAGTTCCACTTACAAAGATCTTCAAGTTCTCAAACTAGGAAGCGCGTGTGTTGCTGCTGAGAATGTAATATCGTGCAGCTGTTTTGGAAAATGATACGGCAGTTTTTCAGAAGATTAAACATGAAATTACATATGACTCAGCAATTCCACTTTTGGGTGTAAACCCAAATGAATTGAAAGCAGGGGCTCAAACAACTCTCTGTACAATTGTGTGCACCGCAGCCAAAGCGGAGGACACCCAGTGTCCACCAGTGGATGGAGGAGGAAATGCGGTCTCTGTAATGACAGTGGAATATTGTTCCGAAAAGGAGTAACATTCTGAAACAGGCCACAACATGGATGAACCCTGGAGATACTGTGCCAAGTGAAATAGGCCAGTCACAGAGGACAGACATTATCTGGCTCTACTTAACACGAGGTACATCAAGTAATCACACTCAGACAGAGAGCAGAATGGTGGTTGTCAGGGGCTGGAGTTAGGAGAATGGGTTTCTTGTTTTACCTACGGAGTTTCAATTTGGGAGACGATGGTGGTGACGGTTACATAGCAGTGTGACTGCACTTAATGCCACTGTACCCTCAAAAGTGGTTACTGTAGTGAAGTTTATATACATATTTCACCGTAATAAAAATGGTGAGCTGTCATCTTGCATTGCTGATGCTTTTTGTTCAAATTCTGGGAAATACGGCATAATAATTCTCTTCTTACATGATTCCACTCTGGAAAGTTAATTCTGGATAACTTTTCAATGCAGTTTTCCCCAGGAAAACAGAAGATAATGAGGTTTCCTAGGCCAGACACACCTTGTTAACATTTCCATAACAAAACAGCAAATTGCAATTTACAGTTTGTCTCCCTGTTATCGTTAAGCCACAAAGAAGCAATGTTTACAGGAACAATTGTGCCTTAAGCCACAAAGAAAAAAATGTTTACGGAGGATTTTACGCTAATAATCAGATGTGCCGTAAATGGGTGTTTGGGGGCACTCAGGGTTCGTGACCTCAGGCTGTGGAGGTGTTCTTGTTCTAGATGTCTGTCGAAAGTTTTCTTTCTCAAGGAGCTCCTAAATTAGAGGTAAGACCCCTGCCACCTGCGTGATCCCCCAGAAGTTAGAACTTTGCACCTTCTCTTTGTGGCAGGGAAGAGTACTGTCCTCTCTAGAGCTGGAAGGGTGTGTGTTAACACAGTTTAAGGCAGTTGTATTAGTCTGTTTTCACGTTGCTGATAAAGACATACCTGAGACTGGGTGATTTATAAAGACAGAGAGGTTTAATGGACTCACAGTTCCATGTGGCTGGAGAGGCCTCACAATCATGGCGGAAAGTGAAAGACACGTCTTACATGGTGGCAGGCAATACAGAATGAGAGCCAAGGGAAAGAGGAAACCTCCCATGAGACCATCAGATCTCGGGAGACTTACTCACTACCATGAGAACAGTATGGGGGAACCGCCCCATGATTCAGTTATCTCCCCCTGGGTCCCTCCCACATGTGGGAATTATGGGAGCTACAATTCAAGATGAAATTTAGGAGGGGCCACAGCCAAACCCTATCAGTAGTCCATGGTGTGTTCTGTTGAAGGCGTGTCAGTGTCACGCTGAGGGATCCACAGCCGAGTGCTCAGACCTGGGTGCTGGGTCTCTTGTCAGGACTTCCTCTTTTTTTTTTTTTTTTGAGATGGAGCCTTGCTTTGTCTCCCAGGCTGGAGTGCAATGGCACAATCTCTGCTCATTGTAACCTCTGCCTCCCGGGTTCAAGTGATTCTTCTGCCTCAGCATCCTGAGTAGCGGGGACTACATTTGTGCGCCACCAGGCCAGGCTGATTTTTGTATTTTTATTAGTGATGAGGTTTTGCCATGTTGGCCAGGCTAGTCTTAAAAGTCCGGACCTCATGATCTGCCTGCCTTGGCCTCCCAAAGGACTGGGATTACAGGCGTGAGCCACTGCACCCTGCCGTTTTAACTATTTTTGGTGCACAGTTCCATGGCACTAAGTACATTCACGTCGTTGGCAGCCATCACCAGCATCTACCCCAGCAATTCCATCATTCCAGATGAAAACTTGTTACCCATTAAACAACGACTCTCTACTGTCCCTTCCCTCAGGCCACTGGTAACTTTTTGTCTTTATCAATGTATCTATTCTAGGTACCTAATATAAATGGACTCATATAATATCTGTCCTTTTAAAAACACTGTTGATTAATTTTACAAAATAACCACTTAATCACTTTGATACTTACCTTACTAGTCTATTAAATTATGAACTTAGTGTCTTCAAAATATAATTAAAATACTATATATTAAAATAAATTCTACGTATATAAGAATTAAATATAAAAAAATGAGGCTGGGTGGAGTGGCTCACACCTGTAATCCCAGTAGTTTGGGAGGGCGAGGCAGGTGGATCATCTGAGGTCAAGAGTTCAAGATCAGCCTGGCCAACGCAGTCAAGCCCCATCTCTATTAAAAATACAAAAATCTAGCCGGGCATGGTGGCAGATGCCTGTAATCCCAGCTACATGGGAGGCTGAGGCGGGAGAATCACTTCAACCTGCGAGGGAGATGTTGCCATGAGCTGAAATGGTACCACACATGCCAGGCTGGGTGACAAGAGTGAAGCTCTATCTCCAAAAAAAAAAAAAGGAATTAAATATAAAAAAGTAGAAGTCTTGGCCAGGCGCGGTGACTCACGCCTATAATCCAACCACTTTGGGAGGCCGAGGCCGGTGGATCACGAGGTCAAGAGATCAAGACCATCCTGGTCAACATGGTTAAACCCCGTCTCTACTAAAAATACGAAAAATTAGCTGGGCACGGTGGCGCGTGCCTGTAATCCCGGCTACTCGGGAGGCTGAGGCAGGAGAATTGCCTGAACCCAGGAGGCGGAGGTTGCGGTGAGCCGAGATCGCGCCATTGCACTCCAGCCTGGGTAACAAGAGCGAAACTCCGTCTCAAAAAAAAAAAAAAAAAAAAAAAATAGAAGTCTAGAAGGAAATATATGGATAAAGAAATTTCTAAGCTTGAAAGAATAGAAGGTATCACAGGAGAAAACAGGCACAGGCTTGACCACATAAAAAACTCTGTATATCAGGAAACATTTGGGCTTTGATAAAGAAAATCTGCAGAGAATGTAAAAATATTACAATGAATTATATATAAGTTTATATATATACATAATTCATATAGAATTTTTAATACACATTGCTAATGTCAATACTAAGACCACAGTCGTTAAAGGGACAAGGTCAGTTGAACTGACTTTGCAGAAGGGGAAACAGACACACGAGGTTACCAAAGGCAAGAAGAATTGTTCAGCTTCATCAGTAATCAAATCAGTGCAGGCTGAAACAACGGGGAGCTCCCATTTTTGATCCAGCTTAACAAAGATTTTGTAAAACGTGATATTCTTCCATATAATCGAGGGTAAGTTAACACAAGCATTATGGAAAGCAGTGTGATGAACCTTAAGATTATTCTTACTCCTTGCCCTGGTAGTTCCATTTCTGGGAATCTGTCTTAGGGAAATAATCCTAACTACCAGGATTGATGCACAAAAGCATTTCCTGAAGCATTTAAAAAAATAATTATAAAGAATTAGAAAGACGCTGCATGTTCAGCATTAGGGAATGGTTAATTACGATCAGTCTATTTTATCAAATACTGTGTGGTCTCTTAATGTTTGTAAAATGTTTCCCGTGTTTCGGGGAAAATACTCATGATATAATTAATGCTAATTGATTTTAAAAAAGCAGGCTGTAACACTGAATATAAGTATTTTCTGGTCTAGATAGTTTCAGACTTCACAAAAAAAAAATGGATGTTTGTTACAATATTAGCAGAGGATAATATTGATGGCGGCTGGTCTTCGCTAGTAAACTGTGTTTCCTAATGTTTTTACAAAAGGCATATACTTCTTAAAATTTTTAAAAATTTTGATCCATTTTGTAGAAATTTGATTCTCATATATCTGTCTTAAGAATTTCTCTATTGTGTAAACCATCCTTGAATAAACTAAGTTACATAGTTTTCAAACTCTGTATCCTGCTAAATGATCAGCTATACCAATGACTTTTTAAAATAATATAAGCTTCCAGGAGGGAGAAAAGAAGTGTGTTTATCTTAGGTGCCTGTAGAACCCGCAGGAACTCTTCCTTCTTGGGAAGAGGAGGCAAAAGTAACAGGCATGAGCTTGTGAACCCTTCTCTCTGGTACCCTTGACCTCTTTTATGTATTTATTTTTTGTTTAGTGTTACAGATTTGGGGGGTACATGTGCAGGTGCATGTGTCCCATTCTGTAATGGTGGGGATTGGGTTCCTAGAGTACCCATCACCCCAGTCGTGAACATTACACCCAACAGATAACTTTTCAACTTTTAGGTTCGGGGCGCTGTGCAGGTTTGTGATATGGGTACGTTGCATGTCGTGGGATTTGGCGCACAGATGATTTCATCATCTCGGTAGTAAGCAGCGTACCCGATAGGGAGTTTCTGACTCTCGGCCTTCTCCTACCCTCCACTCTCAAAGTAGGTCTTGCTGTCTACTGTTCCCCCCTAGTATCCATGCGTGCTCATTGTTTAACTCATAAGTGAGAACATGTGGTATTTGGTTTTCTGTTCCTGTGTTAATTTGCTGAGAATGATGGTTTCCAGCTTCATCCACGTCCCTGCAAAGGAAGCGAACTCAGGCTTTTTATGGCCGCATAGTATTCCATGCTGTATATGTGCCACAGTTTCTTTATCCAGTCTACTGTTGACTGGCATGTAGCTTGATTCCATGTTTTCGCTACTGTGAATAGTGCTACAGTGAACATACGCGTACGTGTGCCTTTACGGTAGAACGATTTGGTACTTGACTTCTTAATGCCATTGTGTTCACCAAAGACAGTCATATTACTCTGCCTATTTCAACTGGTTTGTAAACCAGAAAGCTTAGGCTTTACTTTTAAATAACCGTTTTTTTCAAAATTTCATATTTTTTCTCATTTTAGGAATGTAATAATAATCATCATATATTAAGAGCTTTTGAAGAACCAGATCCTGTTCTAAACACCTTATGTGTGTTACATCATTTAGTGTTCACAGGAATCCTGTGAGGTGTAGGGACCGTTACTGTTCCAGTTTTACAGATGAGAAAACTGAAGCACAGTCAAGTAAATGGAGAAGCCCACGTTCAACCCCAGCGACCTGTCACCACAGCATCCCTCGGCTGCGCCAACCTGAGGGGAGCTTACCTGTACTTACCAAAGGAAGCAACTCAGGCGCAGTAGTTTGCCAAGGCTGCCACCTGATGCAGCCACTGGCAAATCAATGGCAGAGAAAGATTTAGAGCAGAGACAGGGCTGCGTCCATCTATCGTGTTAGTACCTGGACCACGTGGAGCTGGAAAATGGCATCTACACCGGAAAGTTTCTTTTTGCCGCTAAGTTATCATGTATGAACCTCCCATGGACTTTTGAAAATAATATCAAAATCATACCACTATGATTGGTAAGGCATTCCATGTAGGACGCTGGGTCATTTGGTTTCTGTAGGAAAATGTGATTTTGTAGGAAGACGTATGGTGGTTTCTTCCCCATAAGGCCATTATCTCGTCTTTGAACCTAATTTCTACTACAGTGCGGGTTTGAAGAGGCCTCGTTCATTATGGTGGCACATTTTAATTTTGTTGTTAATTTTTGAGATGGAGTCTCGCTTTGTCACTCAGGCTGGAGTGCAATGGCGTGATCTTGGCTCACTGCAACCTCCGCCTCCCGGGTTTAAGCAATTCTCTTGCCTCAGCCTCCCGAGTAGCTGGGATTACAGGCTTGTGCCACCAAGCCCAGCTAATTTTTTTTTTTTAGTAGAGATGCAGTTTCACCACATTGGCCAGGCTGGTCTCAAACTCCTGACCTTGTGATCCACCCACCTTTGCCTCCTAAAGTGCTGGGATTACAGGCGTGAGCCATTGTGCCTGGCCCTGTGGTGGTACGTTTTTAAAATTTGCCTCTCATTTGGAATTGATTGTTTCCATTTACAGAGTGCTTGATGCAGAAGCAGTTATGGAAAGGGAGGCCCTTTCCGAGCGTGGTGTGTGGGGTGAGAGTTGACTAGACTTTGGTAAAATAGTGAACATTGCAAACAAAACTATGGAAACAAAAGAATATTTTCTTTCTTTCTTTCTTTCTTTCTTTCTTTCTTTCTTTCTTTCTTTCTTTCTTTCTTTCTTTCTTTCTTCTTTTTTTCTTTCTTTCTGCCTTTCTGTCATTCTTTCTTTCTGCCTTCCTTCCTTCCTTCCTTCCTTCCTTCCTTCCTTCCTTCCTTCCTTCCTTCCTTCCTTCCTTCCTTCTGTCTGTCTTTCTTTCTTTCTGCCTTTCTGTCTGTCTTTCTGTCTTTCTTTTCTTTCTTGTCTTTGTCTTGCAGTGGTGTGATCTCGGCTCACTGCAACCCCCCAGGTTCAAGCCATTCTCCTGCTTCAGGCTCCCGAGTAGCTGGGACTATAGGCGCATGCCACCATGCCTGGCTAGTTTTTTGTATTTTAAGTAGAGATGGGGTTTTGTCATGTTGCCCAGGCTGGTCTGGAACTCCTGACCTCAGGCAGTCCACCCACCTTGACCTCCCAAAGTGCTGGGATTACAGGTGTGAGCCACCGTGCCCGGCCTGGTTCTTACTTTCAGATCTGGTATTTGAGCCTGTCCGTGTTAACCGTGTTTAAGTGACTCAGATGAAAATGTTGGCCCTGGCCCCACATGGCCAGAAAAGTAAGAACGCTTATAATCAAGTACTGATGTTTCCTCAAAAAGCCAGAATCTGTTCTAATAGAAATACCGGTAATTTCTTCATTCTGTGAAGTATATGTGTATGGGTGTGGGTGTGTGTTATGAGCGGGCTGTAGATTTTAACAATTGTTTGCCCAAGGTTGCTACAGATCTAAACACATGTAAGGCTTCAAGGCATTTAGCATGTGGGGAAATCAAATAGTGGCTATTTTATAAAGGCAGCTAGTTGGGAAGCCTCAGTCATTGTGACTTTTTATGGGCTCTGCTAGGATTTGATGCTGGAACCAGTGTGATCTGGGGAGGGGGATTTCTTCACACACGTCCTTTAGAAAGCCACCGCTGTATTCCTGTGTTGTTGCATTGGATCAATATCCCTAGTAGGTTTTTTTGTTGTTGTTTTTCCTTTTTTTGATACGGAGTTTTGCTCTTGTTGCCCAGGCTGGAGTACAAGGGCGAGATCTAGGCTCACCAAAAATTCTGCTTCCCGGTTTCAAGTGATTCTCCTGCCTCAGCCTCCCGAGTAGCTGGGATGACAGACATGTGCCACCATGCCTGGCTAATTTTGTATTTTTAGTAGAGACAATACAAAGCAGGGTTTCTCCATGTTGGCCAGTTTGGTCTTGAACTCTCAACCTCAGGTGATCTGCCCACCTCGGCCTCCTAAAGTGCTGGGATTACAGGTGGGAGCCACCGCACCCGGCCTCTGGTAGGTTTCTTTTCTCCGCCTGCTACCGAGGCAGCTCACCGCTGGTCATGTTAGTTTTACTCAAGTGAGGAAAGTCTCCGCTAGCAGTGTTTTCCAGTTATGCTTACATTTTCTTAGAGCTTTTTTGGCACTGACTTTGGGGAGTCGTGGTCTTTCCGAGATGGGAAGAACATTGTTTGTTGTGCCTTGGTTTTGCCATCATTTACGTAGCAGCCCTGGTGCGATCGTGAGGAACCTTGTTCCCAGTTGGATTATGGTCTTTGAACTGACATTGCTTGAATTCCTTGGGAGATGCGTGTCACACAAACGGGAGTCTGTGGTTTTTCAGGATTGAAGAAGGGGAGAGGCACCTTCCTTTCCTAAATCCTTCTTTTGATCTCCTCAGCAGAGGTCGCTTAAGCAACAGCTGGCTCTTCTTTGCCCGTGGGCTCCACTTCAGGGCCCGGGAAGAACGCGGAGCATGTGGAGTGCCCTGGGGAAGGCCCATCTGCCTGTCTCCTGCTTTGTGGGAAAGGGAGTGGCCGGGGCCCTTGCCTGGGGCCCGAGGTTGTCCTCTGGGTCCTTCGGGCTGTCCTTCTGGGGCAGGAGGATAGTAGGACTGTTTGTTTCTAGTGTTTTGTGTGGTTTTAGAGCCTTATATTATTATGGTTACAGAGCCAATGACACAATGATTTGATGTTGTCCCTATGGGAAGACCCCGTTAAACTGGACCACGATTTTCCTGGTAAATGAGGTTTAAAATGTACAGTGTTTTGTCTCCTCCCGGCAGCTGCTTCGCAGTGATCAGGACGGCAGCACCGGTCTCTAAGCTTGCTCTCCTGGTCTTCTACCTGGTCGCCCAAAGTCCATTTTCTTCTCATTCCTAGTAGCTCTGAAAACAGCTTTCACTGTGTTTCCTCCAGCATATTTCCAAGCTCATTTTCAAGTACAGTTCTTAGGATATCACTGATCTGCTCCGAACGCTTCCCTGGCTCTCCTGTTGAATGGGGAGTGGAGTATAAACGCCTCAGACCTCCCAGTCTCTCACCCGCCTTTGCAAGGCGAACCCCCCACATTTACCCTGCTCCAGGCCAGGCGTTTCTCCCTTTAATTTGCTCCAGAATCCCTTCGAAGACTTAGTAAAACATGGAGTGCTGGGCTCCGCCTCCAGAGTCCTCTGGGATGGGCCTCAGAACTTGCATTTCTAACAGGTTTCCAGGTGGTTCCTGAGAACCACGGCCACAGCCAAACCAGACAGGTGTGGCTTCACAGACCGCGGCACTCTCCCTGGGACTTCACTGTGTCTTCCTGCACTTTGGTGATTTTCCTTGGCTCCTACCAAATCCCATCAACATCTTACCCATCTAGCAGAGCTTTGCTATCCACAATCCTATCACCTCTTTCCTCAGAGGTACCGTGTGCTACCATTATTTATTTTCTATCTTATTTTTCCCTTTTGGATGGTAAACTCTTTAAGAGGAACAAAACATAGCTCCTTCAGCGTTTGGTGGAAGAACAATTTTGAGATAAGAAATCCTACTTCCCATTGATTCTGTTCTGCATTTGATGGTGTTGGCAAGTGCATTGAGACAGTCAAAGGGCAGGGAGTAGATTTGGTTCATGTTAGAAGCCACCGCGTCGCCCGAGTCATTCCTTGCCCACAGTAGGCCCATAATAAGTGTTTGGTGAATGAATGATACCCTTCCACACTCAAGATGCTGCAGGAGTGAGAAATAAGAAGAAAGCTCTGCATGGTCTGCCTGCTTCTACTCTTGGAATCCTCTTATAACCCGCAGGCCTTCTAGGAGGTCAATGATGATTTCTAATGAACTGACATGTGGCATAGTTTAAACCTGTTCATTATCCTTCAGCACTTAGCTTTGAATAGGATTCATCAGCCAGAAGATCTGAGGAGGGGCAGGCAGGCTTCATTCCCAGGTTAGTGCTTTTCCAGAGAAAAGCACTTTGAAGAGGACGGTGGAGACCAATCTTTTATTTTAGTTCAATATAATTATAAATTTGTTTTTCCACACATACCACACATACCCACACACTACACATGCTTACACACACCATACATGCCTACACACCACACATGCTCACACACACCACACATGCACACACACACCACACATGCTCACACACACCACACATGCACACACGCTACACATGCACACACACACCACACATGTACACACCACACATGCTCACACACACCACACATGCACAGACACCATGCATGCACACACCACACATGCTCACACACACCACACATGCACACATCACACATGCTCACACACCACACATGCATGCCACACATGCTCACACACACCACACATGCACACATGCTACACATGCACACACACATGCTCACACGCCACACATGCACACATGCCACACATGCACACACCGCACATGCACACACCACACATGCACACACCACACATGCTCACACACCACACATGCACACACCACACATGCTCACACACCACACATGCACACACGCCACACATGCTCACACACGCCACACATGCTCACACACACCACACATGCACACACGCCACACATGCTCACACACACCACATGCTCACACACCACACATGCACACACACCACACATGCTCACACATACCACACATGCTCACACACCACATACACACACCACACATGCACACACACCACACATGCTGACACATACCACACATGCTCACACACACCACATGCACACACACCACACATGCTCACACATACCACACATGCTCACACATACCACACATGCTCACACACCACATGCACACACCACACATGCTCACACACACCACACATGCACACACACCACACATGCTCACACACCACACATGCTCACACACACCACACATGCTCACACATACCACACATGCTCACACACCACATGCACACACACCACACATCCTCACACACACCACACATGCACACACACATGTTGACACATACCACACATGCTCACTCACACCACATGCACACACACCACACATGCTCACACACACCACACATGCACACACACATGTTGACACATACCACACATGCTCACTCACACCACATGCACACACACCACACATGCTCACACATACCACACATGCTCACACACCACATGCACACACACCACACATGCTCACACACACCACACATGCTCACACACACACACACACATGCTCACAAGCTTCAGAAGTCTCTTATGGCTAATGATGGGGCTGCGTAAGTTTTTCATTAGGAAGATTTGAGAGGCAGGGACAAGCCATGGAGAAAAGGTATGTATTTTTGAGGATTTATTTTTAGTATCTGATGTAAAAATGTATGAGTAATACATGCTCATTATAAAGAATGAAAATAGTACAGAAGAAGGTAGAGTCAAAAGTTGAAGTGCCCCTGGGGAAGCGTATTCATACAAAGTGATACAGAGAGAGATTTTGAAATGTTAATGCCCAGAAGTAAAGTAAATGACGTTCACAATATAGATGACAACTAGCCACAGTGTCATTACCCAGGATAATTAATGTGTGATTTTTCTCATGTCCTCAAAATTATTAGCACTCTCCGACATCCTGGAGTTGCACAGATGCACTTTAATTTCACATTTCTCAGTGGTTTCCAGCCCTGAGCTGGATGACTTTTTAAACAGATGATGTTAGCCAAGCTTGGGGCAGAAAAAGCTAAGGAATGGGATGCTGTCTGGTCTCTTCCTCCGTCTCTCCCTTCCTCCCTCAGTCCTTCCGTTTTGCAGCAGATGCTCATTGAGGGCTCCCTATGCTACCTCACTGAGGTACTGTGCCAGGTGTCAGAAATACAGTGGGAGCAAAGCAGACCTCCAGTGGCTCCGTCTTGGGAGATTCAAATCAGGATACCGAGTCCATGCAGTTTCTGGAGCCAGACAGCCCGAGTTCAAATTCCAGATCACGTACTCACTACACTATGTGCCCTCAGACAAGTTACTTGTGTCTCTTGGCCTCAGTTTCTTCATCTGAAAATGGGAATGATAAAAACATCTACCTCAAGGTTATTCAATATAGGGATTCCAATAAATAACGCCTGCAAAGTGATTAGAATGAGTGTAATATTTGGTAAGTGCTTGGCCGGGCGCGGTGGTGCACGGCCATAATCCCAGCACTTTGGGAGGCTGAGGTGGGTGGATCACCTGAAGTCAGAAGTTCAAGATCAGCCTGGCCAACATGGCAAAACCCCATTTCTACTAAAAATACAAAAATTAGCCAGGCATGGTGGTGCATGCCTGTAATCCAGCTACTTGGGAGGCTGAGGCAGGAGAATTGCTTGAACCTGGGAGGCAGAGGTTGCAGTGAGTCAATATTGTGCCATTGCATTTCGGCCTGGGTGACAGAGTGAGACTCCATCTCAAAAAAAAAAAATTGCTAAGTGCTTAATAAATATTATTTACAGTCAGGGTGGGGACAGACATTTAACAAATAGTAATAAATAAATATGAAGTTCTCCTCTGAGATGAAGGAAAGCTGAAGGATGCTATAGAGAATGTAACAGGGATTCTGATTTAGACCGGGCGGTCGGGAGGGCATCATGTGCAGCTGCTGGCAGAAAGGAAGCCCCAGTGGGAGTAGAGGAGGGAGACGGGAGAGTGGCAGCTGAGCTGAACTGAGGCTGGAGTCCCAAGCAGGGGACAGACTAGATGGGGTCTCAGGGCATCTATGTTCACTTCATTCATTTTGAAGATGAAGAAACTGAGTTCCAGAAAGATGATTGCTTTGTCCAGATGACAGGCTGGTGACACAGCTCAGGCAAGGTAAGAGTCTCCTTATTCCTGGTGCTCTGATAGAAAACCCTTTCCCCTCAAACTTGCGTCACTTTCCATTCCCATCGGATGCAAATCTAAATGTCCTTACACCCGTTCCTGGTAGGGTGCCCTCCTACCAAAAGAGGGCAAACAGACGCAAGCTTGCACAGGTGTGCTTCCCTCCCTCCTCTCTACCTTCCTTCTTGGGGTGGGAGTGCTCAGAGGTTTATATCTGATGGTAGAGGGTCATTGAATAGCGGAGAATTCAGGCTGTTACTTTGTTTCCAGTTTTAAATAATCTGACCCATGCTTCTCTTTATTCACCCATCCACCTGTTCATGTATCCGCTTTTTTTGGAGACAGAGTCTCACTCTGTTGCCCAGGCTGGAATACAGTGGCACAATCTCAGCTCACTGCAGGTTGAACCTCTGCCTCCCAGGTTCAAGCGATTCTCCTGCCTCAGCCTCCCGAGTAGTTGGAATTACAGGCATGAGCCACCATGCCCGGCTAACTTTTTTTTGTATTTTTTAACGGAGATGGGGTTTCACCGTGTTGGCCACAAACTCCTGACCTCGAGTAATCTGCTTGTCTCGGCCTCCCAAAGTGCTGGGATTACAGGAGTGAGCCACTGTGTCTGGCCCATGTATCCACATATCTATTCATCTACCCATCTGTGTATCCATCCACTCATTCGTCCATCTGTCCGTCTGTCCCTCCCTCCCTCCCTCCCTCCCTCCATCCATCCCTCTACTTGTTCATTCATGTATTCATGCAGTCCACAAATATTTATTGAAGGGCAGATAGGAATCACATATTTGTGCTAGGTACTTTTGATGGTCAGCCAAACCAACCAGGCCTCTGCCCTCTTGCAGTTTACAGTCTGTCAGCAATAAATCGACAGGAACATATCATGTGTGTATACTTAGGTGCCATCACTGTGCTATGAGATTTAAAAATATATACGAGATGGTTCTGACATCCACAGGAAATGCACACTCCTATTAATCCCACACGGCTGTTTCTTTAGTGGTTTATTTGTTTTAATTTCCAAGATAGGGGCAGTGATATTCCCAAATCTCGTTTCTCTGCTTAATCTCATTTTCACAGATGCTCAGCGAAGGAGAGAGGGTGCCTGCCACAGCAGCACACGGCATTCAGCCAGGAATGCAATTTCAGGAACCGCTCTTTATTTCCCTTCTGGTCTCTTGAGTCTGGTTGATCTTGTCTAGAGCTCTGATAATCTCCTAGACAAAATATTTAAATCTTCTGCAGCTCTAGGGACTTTGAGGAAGGAACACTGTGGCTAGCATCCTAAATATCTTGGAATATCATTAATGCAAGGGTTATACAGCAGATGCTGTTCAGCACAATCTCTATCCCAAGAGAATGCGTCAATATCTTTGTATACGGAAATGTACATGTATACTCAGGAACTTCCCCAGCCTCCCAAGCCCACACCTCTTTCCCCTTGGATGCTAGCCTTTTCTTCCCTCCTCCAGCCCCTGCTTACTTTAATATACATTTTCTTCCCTTTGTCTTCAGAAAGGAACACAAAATTGTTACCATTCGTGGTTGATAGAGGCTTGAATTGTTACTGTTCTCTCTTCCTGTGGAGATCGTGCCTTTTTGTAGAGAAGGAGGCTTTAATCCGAAGGATTGACTGTCTAATTGTTGAATTTCAAATGTAGGCAGGGCTGATTTTTCAAACATTCTTAAAATCATAATGTGTGAGTAAAGGCACAACACTCATAAGATGACAGTGCAGGTTGTTTTCCAAAGCGAGTGAAAGTCCTTGTGTGACCCCGGTGGATGCCTCTTTATTCTTGTTTTGTAGAAAAAGTAACTGATTTTTTTCCAAAGTGTACTAAGCCCACGCTTCTGTGCCCAGTATTTTTTTTTTTTTTTTTTTTTTTTTTTTTTTTTTTTTTGAGACAGAGTTTCACTCTTGTTGCCCAGGCTGGAGTGCAGCGGCATGATCTTGGCTCACTGCAACCTCCACCTCCCAGGTTCAAGTTCACCTGTCTCGGCCTCCGAGTAGCTGGTATTACAGGCACCTGCTACCACGCCTGGCTACTTTTTGTATTTTTAGTAGAGATGAGGTTTCATCATATTGGTCAGGCTGGTCTCGAACTCCTGACCTCAGGTGATGCACCCGCCTTGGCCTCCCAAAGTGCTAGGATTACAGGCGTGAGCCACCGTGCAAGGCCCAGTATTTCTTTAGAACAACCCTGAAAAGGAGACAGGATTATCTTCACTTTATACCCGAGTCAGGTGAAGATTATAGCAGCTGAGGGCCCAGCTCAAAGCCACACAGGGAAGAATTAGAGTTGAGCCTGGGTCTTGGGTCTAGATCACCTCCCTGGGTTAAACACAGTCCTGCCTCAATACACCCACTGCCTCACCTCCTGACTTGTAAGGTATTACAAGTTAAACAATCAACAAACAGACTGGATCAGTTTCATTTTGAAATAGCACAGCAGTTACAATGCAGATGACATTATGCTTGAAATAAAATAATCCTGATAATAGAGCGAGCACAGTGACCTGATTTAGTAGTTATGGTTTAGTGGAGAGAACACAGAGTTCATTTAAATGCTAGTAAAGGGTTACTGGGTTCTGAATTCTTAGTGTTTTCAGATTCCTCCCTTCACCTTCTAACCTTCAGCTCTGCCATGGTTTTTTTCTGTGACCACTGGAATTCTAAATTCAGAAGGGTCATTAGCCACCTGGATAATTGCACCTTTGTAACTTTTCAGGCAACAACCTAGAGGCAGAGGATAACTATAGTAAATGACTTGTAATTTCAGGTCTCAGATCTCTGCTTTAACATAAAACCAGCTTTCCGCTTCCTTAGATTCACAACCTGAAGAAATCAAAGCGGAACATGACCAGAAGTCATTATCTACTATTTAAAGCCTGTTCTAAGAGGGAGACAAGCCCCCTTTTTAGGAGGCGCAGGGGAAGGGGATCCATTTCTCATTTTGCTGTGTTGCTACAGGAATGCTTTAATAGGGATACTTTTTTACCCCCAGCTAAGCACCACAGGGGTGCGATTGTGTGTGAGGAGGCAGCTTGACTCCATGCTCCAGGGAGAAGTCTTTTATTTCCTGTTGTGTTTTAAAGTTGCCCTTGTTGAGGTGGTTGCTGTTTTATAAGTGAGCCTGGATGTTTAAAGGTGGGAGGGCTGTTGGTCTGTGTTGTGTTGGCCTTGGGGCATTAGAATTACAGAGCAGCTTTATGTAGGATTGCGAGGCAGGCCATGTGTACTCAATTATCCCATTTTCAACCACTCGGTCCTTTGTATTTCCCCAAGTCGTTCCATGAGGAGCACCGCTGCTATTCACAGTAAGAGCTGAGCAATGGCGTCAGGAAGGAAGGCTCTGCGTGGAGCATCTCCGGCAACGTTGCTCACTGTCCTCGCTGCAGAGCACTCCCTCGGCCTCGGCTACGTGTGTTCCAAGGAAATGATGGAAAATTCCTTTACACAGGAGTACACACACTAATCAGGCTCAGTGGGAAGAGCCCGGACTTTCAAGTGTGGCAGGTCTGGGTTCACTTCCCGATCTACCTGTCTGAGCTTGGAAAACATTACTTCACGTTTCCGAACCTCAGTTTCTCTGTTTGAAGATGGGTTGAAGTGGCTGGGTGCTATGGCTCACGCCTGTAATCCAGAGGCTGAGGCAGGTGGATTGTTTGAAGCCAGGAGTTCAAGACCAGCCTGGCCAACGTGGTAAAACCCCGTCTCTATTAAAAATACACACACAGGCTGGGTGCAGGGGCTCACGCCTATAATCCCGGCACTTTGGGAGGCCACCAAAAGGTGGGTGGATCACCTGAGGTTGGGAGTTCAAGAACAACCTGATAAACATGGAAGAAAGCCTGTCTCTACTAAAAAGACAAAAATTAGTCGGGCGTGGTGGCACATGCCTGTAATCCCAGCCACTCAGGAGGCTGAGGCAGGAGAATCATTTGGACCCTGAGGTGCAGGTTGCGGTGAGCTGAGATCGTGCCACTGCATTCCAGCCTGGGCAACAAGAGTGAAACTCCATCTAAAAAAAAATACATACACAAACGGTCAGATGTGGTGGCACGTACCTGTAACCCCAGCTACTCAGGAGGCTGAGGCATGAGAATCATTTGAACCCAGGAGGTGGAGGCTGCAGTGAGAAGAGATTGTACCACTACACTCCTGCCTGGGTGACTGGAGCAAGACTCTGTCTCAAAAAAAGAAAAAAAAAAATGAGTTAAAGTTACAAGGAAGTTGACTTTGGCATCCATAAGAAAATGGGCACAAGGATCGCTGCTTTGTGCATGGATTGCCATGGGAATGTTTTCTGATTCCTAGACATTCAATACCTGCACAGCAGTTTCCCCTTCTCCTACTCTTCCCGTAGGTTTTCATTCAGCAGATACTTCTTGACCATCTTACGGTATTTCAAGATGTGTATGTTTGAATTTTAACTGGGCATATGCCCTAACAGCATGGATTTCAAGCAGTCACAACAGACCATGGGACAGATATTTCTTAAACTGTGTGGGTTGTGTGACTGGGACCCCCACTTGCCACACCGCTAACATTCGTCCACTTTGAAAGATTTTCCTCCTTGTCTTTCTTGGTGAATCAGGAAGTGGACTTTATGTGGTACCTGCAGTTTTGATGATGCACTCCCTCTCCCTGCTCCCTGGAGGTGCCACGTGAAAGCACTTTTCTCCGGAGTCCAGCTCCCTCTCCACTCCCTGTCTCTCTGCATCTTGCATCTTGGCATCTCCCTCTGCGGCATTGATTCCTGTGGATCCGAAAACTTTTTGTTTGTTTTGTGGCCACATTTGTATTCCAGTTGCTAGAGCAGAGGGGAGTGCTGGCTGCCTATGAATTTAGGTGGTAAAAGAGCCTCAGGATAAAGCTTATATAGGACCTGCTATCGATTGAAGCTTCTTGAGTGTAATTAGGAACCATGTCCTGTTCCCCCGTTCCCCAGAGGAGTATACATCCGTACGCTGTCCCCGAGCCAGTTAGCTCTGAGCCAACAACGAGCGTACATCTTCACACCCAGATGTTGTTGGTTTGTTTCATATGTCCTTCTGCAGTCATTGCCACACTAGGCTCAGGCTGCAGTGACATACTGGCTGGGGGCATAGAGAGGAGCTCTCATGAGGGTTCTGGAAGGTACATCAGGCCCAGGAGAGAGGAAGAAACGGAAACAACACTGGGGCTTCACGGATGGTGATCACTGATGCAGGAGACTTTCCAGTTAGAGTCCTGAGTGTAAACACTGTTTAGAACATCACTCTAGAAACTGTACTCATTTGAAACTGCAGTGAATTGTATCTTCTGTGTCGTAATTCCTCTAACAGCTTCGTCTCAGCCTCAAAACAAATAATCCCCTTAAAAATCTTAAGTTTTTAGTTTTTCCAGCTTTATTTTGTGTCATTAAAAATTTTTTTTTTATTTTTAAGAGATGAGGTTTCCCACTGTTGCCAAGGCTGGGTACAGTGGTGCAATCATAGCTCACTGCAGCCTCGAACTCCTTGGCTCAAGTGATGCTCCCACCTCAGCCTCGCAAGTAGCTGGGACCTCAGATGCACACCATCATTCCTGGCTAATTTTTAACAATTGATTTCTGTAGAAATGGATCCTTGCTATGTTGCCCCGGCTGTCCTGATCTCCTGTGATCTTGCTGCCTTGGCCTCCCAGAGTGCTGGGATTGCTGGAGATGGGAGAGAGCCACTGTGCTGGGCCTTCTTAATTGTTGATTTAACAGGCCTGCTTGGGGTGTGAAATGGAGTTCACGTGGCCCGGCGCAGTGGCTTGTACCTGTAATCCCAGCACTTTGGGAGGCTGAGGCGGGCAGATCTTGAGGTCAGGAGTTCGAGACCAGCCTGACCAACATGGTGAAATCCCGTCTCTACTAAGAACAGAAGAATTAGCTGGGCGTGGTGCTGCGTGCCTGTAATACCAGTTACTCGGTAGGCTGAGGCAGGAGAATCGCTTGAATCTGGGAGGTGGAGGCTGCGGTGAGCCAAGAGTGTGCCATTGCACTCCAGCCTGGGCAATAGAGTGAGACTCTGTCTCAAAAAGAAAGAAAGAGAGAGAGAGAGAGAAAGGGAGGGAGGGAGGGAATCCATGTGTGTATTTTGCATCCTCTGTAAATACGGGCCCTAGAGTACATTCTAGACACAGCCTCTCCGATACCCTGGATTCTGTTCAGACCAGGGCATCACATTCTGTTAAAAAGGCCATTAGTGTTGTTTACTGTGTTGCAAATGCAGTTCATTCTAAGCACACTGTACGCCAGAATTATTCCTAGACTTTATAGCGGTGTTGTCATTAAGGTGTATGGAAAGTGTACGGATTCCTGTCCTATAGGCAAACAGTGGGGCACAGCAGGAGTACTGCCTTCTCGAATCTTATTAGAATCGAGGGGAAATAACACTAGAAGCGTACAGCAGAGATAATAATAATAATATGCTGCCGCCAGCAACACTAATCACCGTGAGAATGCTGTGGTTGCAGACGGTGTTTCCACAATAATTGCACAATTGCTGGACTCACTCGGCAGCCTTATGACATGGCTGGCATGCTAGCAACCAGATCTTCCTGAGTGAAACTCCTTCCGTGATGTCCCCACCATAGTATTTTGTGCTGGGCTAACCGAACAGAACAGCTGTCCTGAGGAATGTTTTCTTTTCTTTTCTTTTTTAGACATAGGGTCTCGTTCTGTCACCTAGGCTGGAGTGCAGTGGCAGGATTATGGCTCACTGCACACCTTCTGGGCTCAAATGACCCTCTTGACTCAGTGCCCTCCCCTCCACCCACCCACCCACACCCCTGCCAAGTAGCTAGGACTACAGGTGCCCACATCTGGCTAATTTAAAAAACTTTTTAAAGAGACGGGGTCTGGTTATATTTTCCAGGCTGGTCTTGAACTCCTGGCCTCAAGCAGTCCTCCCACCTCACTCTCCTAAAGTGCAGGGATTACAGGAGTGAGCCACTGAGTCCAGGCCTTGAGGAGACTTTTCTGATAGCTGGTCTTTGCCATGCTCAGAGAACCAGGCTGGGCACCCGGCTTCCTCTTTTTCGACTCATATATTGGGTTCTCTTATATTATTCAAACTGAACATCCTGAAGCATCAATAACCCCTTCTTCTTCTCCAGTTCCCTGTAAAAGCTGAAGGCATAACTCTGGGAAAACGTTTTGCTTGGGTGTGGAGAAATGGTGTAATTGGGTACAGATGTGAGATGTGAGCCTCAGCTGTCACTGCACCTGCACCCAAAGTGGTCCCCACTTCTTCATTCTTTGCCTCTGTCCTGGGCACCTCCCATTGTCTTTGCACAAAGGAGTATGCATTTCATGTGATCTGCCTTAAATTGATTTTCCTTATGAGGAGGGAAAGGGAGTGGGAACAGAAGACGACTGTTGAATCCGGCAATCATGCAGGACTGTGTTTTTGACACTAAAGGAACAGCTTTGGGCTGTGGAGTGGCCTGCAGCACAGCTGCACGGAGCTATCCAGGCAGTTACTGATCTGAAGAATGAGCCTCCGCGGCTGCTTTGAGGAATACGGTGCATGACTGTTGGAGGAGCCGCGAGGAGACTGGAGAGTGTGTCTGACAGATAAGCTTGAACCCTGGGTCTTGAGGCTGTTGTTTACTGCAGCCAGGCAAACCCATGTGGGCTTCAGGTCTGAGTGCTCAGGGCAGGATCAGCAAATTTCCGTGAACTCTCTGACCCCCGGCCACTTCTGTTCAACTGTTTTGCTTCTTCGCTCCTAAAAAAATTAAATAAGTTAGTTTATAAAATGTTATGCTTTAAACAGGAAATGAAAATGTTTTCGTTTATAAAAGTAATATGTGCCTGTTGTAGAGAATGTGGAAAATGCAGAAAGATGCAGAGATCACAGAATTAAAACTCCAAATGATTTTGACCAGCTAGAATGATCGACTCTGAATTAGCATGATGACATTTAAATGGGATGTGTTTTGCTTTGAAGATCTTGGCCGGGGTCCTCAGAGAGAGAAGCCTGTGTCCCTTAAGCCTAGTAAGGTTCTTGGCAGAGAAGGGCAGAGCGGGGCATTGCTGAATGAATGAATGGATGAAGAAATAGAATAGGATGCATGGAAATAAGGCAGGACTCCCTGGAAGAAACATGATAGGATTTCTGGGGCATCCACTTTGGATGAAACCGTGGGACGCTCCCCTGAGACAGAGTCTCGCTCTGTTGCCCAGACTGGAGTCCAGTGTTGCAATCTCAGCTCACTGCAACGTCTGCCTCCTGAGTTCAAGTGATTCTCCTGCCTCAGCCTCCCAAGTAGCTGGGAGTACAGGAATGCGCCACTACGCTTGGCTAATTTTTGTGTTTTTAGTAGAGACGGGGTTTCACTATGTTGGCCAAGCTGGTCTCGATCTCCTGACCTAGTGATCTGCCTGCCTCAGTCTCCCAAAGTGCTGGGATTACAGGTATGAGCCGCCACCTGGCCTTTATTGTTATTTTTTTGAGACAGAGTCTCACCCTGTCACCTGTGGGATTCTACTTGGCTGGGGGTAAAATAACCAGTAATCGCACATAATTGCAGAAAACTATTTTGAATTTTATTAATGAGGTGCTCCAAACAACATCTTTTAGCCCATTGTCCCACTCAGCCAGCAACGCACTGGAGTTCAGTGTGCTGTAATTTTCGTGTCTTCCCCCGTTGACAACACCGGGCCCTTGGGTTCTGTAACTGACACAAGTTGATCATTTTCAGGGGTGTTTCTCTAAGGACATCAAATAAACAGACATGCCGGAGAGAGGGATTAATTTAGCCTCATCCAGAGAGCCAGTTGGTGGCTGCCATGTGGCGAGAGATGGCACAGGCATGGGTACACGCTCGGAAGGTCCTCAGGTAGAAGATGTTGAGGTAGAGGCTTGGGGAGGCAAGGGAATATGTGGAGTGAGAAAACGAGACTTCTTTTCCTTTCCTTTGCTTCTTGCCACCCAGCACCCAGCATCTCCAGGTGGAGCTGATTTTTAGTGTGCACAGCAAGGGTTTTGGGGCAGTAGGAGGCAAGATTCTGGGGAGGGTTTCCGGGAGGGGACATAGGCCACCACTTCCTTCAGCATCTCATCTCAAAATGCAGCATGTGTGAGTCACCACTGCGGGTCACGGTGAGCTCAGCTAGCCCAGCTCCTGCCTTCTTCGTCTGTTTACAGCCAAACCGCGGTCAGTGCTTCATGTGTCTGTTTAGCCTTCTGCGGCCACTTAGGAGGCATGAAGAGGAAACCAGCTGCTCATCCTTGGGTGTTGATTAGATGCCACTGCTGTTTAGTTCTTCTCCATATTGTAAGCCCCTGAGGTCAAGGATTTTGTCTTCTCTGTTCTGTCTTAGTAGCCTCTACAGAACCTAGAACAGAGCGGACACCTAGAAAACATTAACAGATGGATGAATACAATGGAGGTGAGGAGACAAGTACAGAAACGCATGTAGACGTGGAAAAGGAAAAGAACATAATGGGAGCTCGGAGAGAGCTGCAGGGCATAGAGAGAGGCGCTTCTTTGTCTGGGGTAAGCCAGGAAGCCGTCGTGGAAAGGTTGGACCGGAGGATGAAAGATTCTCAGAGGTGGGCGGTAGAGATTGAGCATTTCAGGGGTAAATTCAGAGAACGTTGTACACACATAAGAAACAATGCAGCCAGGCGTGGTGGCTCACGTCCGTAATCCCAGCACTTTGGGAGGTTGAGGTGGGCAGATCCTGAGGTCAGGAGATCGAGACCACCCTGGCCAACATGGTGAAACCCCGTCTCTACTAAAATACAAAAGATTAGCTGGGTATGGTGGTGCACGTCTATAGTCCCAGCTTCTTGGGACGCCGAGGCAGGGAAATCACTTGAACCAGGGAGGTGGGGGTTGCAGTGAGCCAAGATCACATCACTGCACTCCAGCCTGGCAACAGAGCAAGACTCCGTCTCAAAAATAAATAAATAAATAAAAGGAATAGCGCAAGGTGACTATGGCTTTGACTTGAGCATGTGGTACCTGCAAAGAAGTGATTGGAGATCAGAGGAGAAATGCAGATTGGAGACAGGGCCTGATCTTGTGACAGGTGTGGGCGGCCACGCTTTCCGCTGGCACTGCTCGACCCAGCGGACTCAGCTGCCGGCGTTGTGCTCAGCATGCAAGGCATTTACTTGCTCATTGGAAACTACACGCGTAAGGTGATACTGGGGTCTTGGGAAGGAAGGTGGTTGTTAACCTGTGGGGATTGGCTTACAGTGTCAGTGTTGGCCAGAATGACCAAGCTGTCCAGCCTTAGCCCAGATCAAAATCCAGAGGCCAGGAAGGGTGCAAGCCTAGTTCCGTGCCATGCAGCTGGTTGTAATAGAGGTGCAGATACAGGCTCCACCCTCTTGGACCATCAGCTCCCAGGGCCTTTGCAACCTCACAACCCGACTCTCCACCGGTTACCCCACCCTCAAGTCCCGGCAGCTGCAGCTTCTGCTCTGCTTTCCTTCCAGGGATGGGCAGGCTGACATCAGGCCACCCACAGCCTCTGGCCCCAGCCTCTCTGTCTAGGTGGCACTGTGGACTCCAACTGGCCAGGGCGGGTGCCGGGACCACCCCACACAGGCCCCCTCTGCAGTGAGGGAAGGACTGACAAGCGTGGGACTGCTGGATTGCTCAGACTTTTCACTTTAATATCCTAATCCTGAAGTTGTTCCTCCATGTGGTATTCTGGTGGTAAATACAAAATTTTGGCAGAGTTTTTGAACTGTCTGGAACCCAAGATCCTAAACTTTTTTTTAACTGTATTTGGATTATATTGTTGGTTTTTTCCCCAAGGAGGAAAAAACTTAAAATACAGCATGAAGTGAGTGAAAAAATGTGTTTAGTGCAAATAAAAGAATTGGAGCCGGAGGGTGAGTGTGTTTCCAGAGGAGGAGAAGCTGGACTCACAGAGCCAGGGAGTCCCGGAGCCGGTGGCAGGCCCTGTCCTCCCATGGGGAGCTCAGCCTGTTGCAAGTGCAGGGACCAGGGATATTCCCAGCCTGTCCTCAGCCAGCTTGTCCTGCAGGGCTGTTCGCAGCATCCAGGTCTTGTGCTTTTCTTCTTCCCCAGACCAACCTCCCAGACATCGGAAGCCCGTTCAGAAGACACATCTGCCTCTCTACAGCTCCACCCGTGGTTCTTTACCACTGGTGATGTTCTGTTCTTCTTGGGACATCATAGCTTTATTTGTCTTTCCAGACCAAAAATATACCCTGCAGGAGGATGGCGGGTTTTAAGCTCACCCCGAGGGGATGCTTATGGGCTTTGTGTCTTCTTGTTGCCATGTTTCCCAGCCATGTGCCTGAAAGGGAGAGGCCGGCCAGCTGCTGCTAAACACAATATTCTTTAGTGAATAAAAAGGCCCTGTTTCCAGCCAAACCGGGATCTGGCTTGGCTGGGTGTGGGACAGGAGCCGTTACCACAAGATCCCCAGACATCTGTCTGAGCCCCTGTGTGGCCTGAGGCTACCCCAGTGAGTCGTAGCAGTAGAAAGTCTCTCCCTGCTGAAGATGTGAGAGACTCGCCATCTGAAGAATTGGAGTCACCCCCTGCCCGCTGTGACTGTCTAGCCATCTGACCCTCAACAGGACCCAAAATGCTTCAGCGCTGGAGGCCAGCTTTGAAAACCCAAGGCAGGGTGTCCCTGTGTTGCCCAGGCTGGAGTGCAGTGGCCCAGTCAGTTCACAGGAACCCTGAACTCCTAGACTCAAGCAGTTTTCCCACCTCACCCTCTCAAGGAGCTGGGATTACAGACATACACCACTAAGCCTGACTGATTTGTTTACATTTTGTAGCGATGGGGTCTGGCTGTGTTGCCCAGGCTGGTCTCCAATTCCTGACCTCAAGCGATCCTCCTGCCTCAGCCTCCCAGAGCTCTGGGATTGTAGATGTGAGCCACTGTGCCTGGCCTCATGATAACTTTTTTATTTTTTTGAGACAGAGTCTTGCTCTATTGCCCAGGTTGGAGTGCAGTGGCATGACCTCAGCTCATGACCTCAGCTGAGATTACAGGCGCATGCCACCATGCCCAGCTAATTTTTGTATTTTTAGTAGAGACAGGGTTTCACCATCTTGGCTAGGGTAGTCTTGAACTCCTGACCTTGTGATCCATCCGCCTTGGCCTCCCAAAGTGCTGGGATTACAGGCCTGAGCCACCACCTCTGGCCCATGATAACTTTTTATAAAGAAAACAATTTAAATCCTCTGTTCCGTCCAGGTGCAGTGGCTCACACCTGTAATCCCAGCACACTGGGAGGCTGAGGCAGGCGGATCAGAAAGTCAGGAGTTCAAGACCACCCTGGGCAACATGGTGAAACCCCCTCTCTACTAAAAACACAAAAATTTGCCGGGCATGGTGGCGGGCACCTGTAATCCCAGCTACTTAGGAGGCTGAGGCAGAACAATTGCTTGAACCTGGCAGGCAGAGGTTGCAGTGAGTCGAGACTGAGCCACAGCACTCTACCCTGGGCAGCAAGAGCAAAACTCTCTCTCTAAAAAAAAAGATCTGTTCCTCGTCTTCCCTTACTTTACCCACAAACAAGGAGATACCTTTCGAGCAGGAGCCATTTAGTTCTGTCTTAGGAGCGTTTGTTTCCTTCTCAGTGTCTTAAGAAGTGCAGTCTGCCTTGTTGGCAACACACCATATCAAATCTTGTCATTTCCATTCAGCCTGCATGGAAGTGGGCTACGGCCGACTCCTCCTCATGGAGGGAGCTGGACGGCCTGGAGAGGGTGAGAAGTGCCAGTCCCTCCGGCATGGCTGTTTGGAGTCTTGAGAAAGGGTCCCCCATTAGCCATGGCCTGGGGATACCGCTCCTCCCCACCCCCAGGCCCTTCCAGACAACACGGAATGCTGGGGATGCCCTCAGTAGAAGTGGGAGGTGGGGACCGGGCTCCGTTTCAGTGCTTGGTCATTTCACAGTTGGGGTCTCCATCTTAGAAGCAGTTTCTCATAATCGCACTTGGGAGAGAAATGGCTTTATTGTTCATCCCCATTTTAAAGGTTGGTAACTGGGCGCCTCAAGAGGTGAAGTGTGTTACTCATGATAAAATCGGAAGGGATGGAGCTGGGATTTGAAATTCTGCATTCCTGCAGGACACCCTGCCCCAGGCCGCCTGTTCTCTCCCATGTGAGGGATGCAGACCCCTGCGAGGTTCCTTTTCAGCTCTTGCTCCATTCTCTTTTTTTGAGAGGGAGTCTCACTCTGTTGCCCAGGCTGGCGCGATCTGGGCTCACTGCAACCTCCACCTCCTGCTTTCAAGTGACTCTCCTGCCTCAGCCTCCCGAGTAGCTGGGACTACAGGCACCCGCCACCACACCCAGCAAATTGTTTTTGTGTTTTCGTAGAGACGGGGTTTCACCATGTTGGCCAGGCTGGTCTCGAACTCCTGACCTCAAGTGATGCACCCACCTCGGCCTCCCAAAGTGCTGGGATTACAGGCGTGAGCCCAGCCTCTTCCTCCATTCTCAGCCATTGTGTTCCCTCTCCAAACTCCCCACAGTGACACATGGGATGGTCTGTCTCCAGGGAGTTAGGGGTGAAAAACAAATGCAGGTTTTCTCTCTCCTCTTTGCCCCAGATCCTGCCAGTGAACCGAGCTTGCATGTCTCTCGATACCATTGAGAGCAGCAGCCCAGGCGGCTAATTTCAGTTTTCCTGCTGGTGCGAATTCAGCAAGTTTCCGCTTGGTTCTGGAGCCAGAGGCTGTGCACTGGTGTCGCTGTGCGTGCTGTCGCCCTGAGAGGTGCCACCGTAGGCCCGGGTCGGGTGTGCTCCATGCCCGACCACACTGTGGGCTATCACTGTCACTTGAGTAGAGTCCCATCCGCATAGGCGGCTCTGCAGACCCACGAATTGAGTGCAGTTATTTTACAGCCTGGCGTTTTTCATGACTAATCACAGGAGGATTCTAGTCGTCGTGCATGGGGGTTCTCCCTGGAGCTAACCCGAGTCAGACGGTGACCCAGTTAGATCGAAGCTCAGGTTAATAAACAGCATTAACACATTTTCAGGTCTGTTGACCAATATCCTTTAAATCAGTGTGGTTTTTCCAAGGGGGGAGCAAATAAAACCCTGATGTAGCCAGAGCACTGTTTTTTCCAATTAACCTTGCTCATTTTGATTTCCTTTTGGTTCAAAACAATTTAGGTCAATCTTAGATTTTTAAGAATGAACCTCTGGAGGGAAAGGAAATTAACTAGGCCCAAAGGGGGCTTGGTTACCACAATTAACCCCAAAAGACAGACTCTCAGGCTGGTGTGGGGGGGGGGGCCTGGAAGGGGTCACATGACCACTTGAGGCCATCTGCTCACAGGGAGACTGTGGTGGGAGTGTCCTCTTTTCTTTCTTGCTGGCTGATGAAATAAACTCTGCAGGTGACCACGCTGACTTAGAGGCTGCCCCTGTCTCATGCTCTTCCTGTCTTTTAGCCAGAGCTGTGTTCTCTCTCTTCCTGAGAAGAGGGATCAGCAAACCCTTAACTCCCAGAGATCGCTGGTGGGGTACAGGGATGGAAGACCTAAAGCAGAGGCTAAGGAATAGAGATGGGAGGACGGAGGAGGAGAAAAGAAGGGCACAGGGCAGGGAGGTAGGGCCAGACTCCTTTCTGGTCAGGAGCAGGCCATCCTTCACCGGATGCTGGGCAGTAAATCACCCTCAGAGCCCTGGGAGCCTTTCCTCATCATTAGAAAGCCTTTCGTGCAGTGTGGATACACACGTGGCCCTGTGCTCTGCCTTTGATCTGCCCGTTCCTTACTCCTTATTTAGATAATGAAACATGTGGTGCCCCAACTTTAACTTCCACTTGATGCAAGATTTCCTGATTGAGGATGGAGCCTGGGGCTACCTGGAGGTAATTATGGGACAGTCATTACACCTGGAATGCGCATTTTTCTCAAGTTTCTGCACAGTAAGACTCCCACAGTTCTGTCCATGCCCCTTCCTGTGACTTTATTTCTTCTTCGAAGGGGACCAGCAGCTGAGATGTTGTTAGCAGGAAAATCTGTTTCACAGACAGGAAGGCTGTGTACATGGGGCCTAAACATCTGAGGTTATAATTTGGTGAAAACCTGATAAATGGGAAGACCATTTGAAACAGATATTTCAGTGGCTGGGAGGCCTAGGTACCCTTGAATTGGAGACCAGCATACCTCAGTGGCCCGAAACTGGAGACCAGCCTGGGCAGCATCGCAAGACCCCATCTCTACAAAAAGTAAAAAAAAAAAAAAAAAAAGATCAGGCTTAGTGGTGCCTGTAATCCCAGCTCCTTGGGAGCTGAGGTGGGAGGATGCTCGAGCCTAGGAGTTCAAGGTGACAGTAAGCTGATTGGGCCACTGCACTCTAGCCTGGGCAACACTGCAACACTCTGCCTCTAAAAAAATTTTTAAAAATATTATCATAAACTCTCTCAGAAATACAAAGGAATGTAAAGAATATAACACCTAGGCTGGGCTCAGCGGCTCATGCTTGTAATCCCAGCACTTCAGGAAGCCCAGGTGGGAAGATCAAGTGAGACCAGGAGTTCAAGACCAGCCCGGGCAACATACGGAGACTCTGTCTCCGAGTACAAATAAAATTTACGTTTATAAAAAAGAATTTAACGGCCGGGCGCAATGGCTCACTCCTGTAATCCCAGCACTTTGGGAGGCTGAAGTGGGCAGATCACAAGGTCAGGAGATCGAGACCATCCTGGTTAACATGGTGAAACCGTGTCTCTACTAAAATTGCAAAAATTAGCTGGGTGTGGTGGGCACCTGTAATCCCGGCTACTCAGGAGGCTGAGGGGGAGAATCGCTTGAATTCAGGAGGTGGATGTTGCAGTGAGCCGAGATTGCGCACTGCACTCTAGCCTGAGCTATAAGAGCTTCATCAAATAAACGAATGAATGAATGACAGAATATGGTAGGCAGTGAAAGGGAAACGCTGAGCAACAGCACAAGAGTAGTCGGAGTTAAGAAGAGAGAGGCATCGTGGGAGATTGGCTGAATGAGGGAAAACTTCATGAAGGAGGTGACATGTCAGCTGGACCACTGAGAACTGGTGGAACGATCTACTTTTTTGTCACACATCTACTTAACCCTTCCAGACTTTCTCTGTGAAGCTTCCCTTTCCCTTCCCAGATGGAAACTCTTCCCCTGCTGTTTGTCCTGTCTTGCTTGGTGCAGGCTATGATGTAGGGCGTCCTCAGGTTGGATGGAGGCTGGGTACCAGATGGCGGCTGCTGTGGGAGGAAGGGCGGCCGAAGACTTTAAGGGTCTGGCTCCTTGGTGACCAGCCAGGTGCTCTCCAGCCAGCGGCCCCAACATGACATGGTCCCGGTCACCTCCGTCCACTGAGCTGTTGGGATGTGTTTTGCAGGACTGGTGTGAAGCAGGTTCAGTTCTTGAGAAGCACAGAGCTGCCTGATGGGTGAGCATGCCTCTCTGAGACCAGGGAGGCCGTGGCGCCGAGTCATGAAGCAGATGCGTCTCCTCAGGGCCTTCGGAGAGAGATCTACTCTCCTCCACTTCTGAAAGCCAGTGGAGGCTTCTCCTCCTCTGGAGGGTTCATTTCATTTGTTAGCTCACGCATCCGTCCCTTCAACGTAGATTCATTCCACGTCAGCTCTGCACAAGGCCTCGTGCTGGGCTTGGGCATAGAAAAGGGACTGGAAGCTGGTCTCTGCTCCTGAGAGACTGCCAGCCCCCTTTACAGTGCGTTTTGGATCCGGGAAGCTGGGAGAGTTGAAATTGGGTGACTGTGTATCACCGCTATGTTTTTGTGTTTCTTTAGAGGCTTCCGTGATCAGAATAGTTTTGGACTAATAATGTGAGTTCCTTAGATAATGTGAAAATGTGACCGTGTGAAAATGACTACATGTGACCATGTAGAGTGGTATAATGTTGACATGACCTAATCATCCTTTCGAGATTACATATTAAAAGAAAATGTGACTTTTTCTTAAACAAAATCAAAGCTGGGTGCAGTGATGAGCACCTGTAGTCCCAGCTGGTAGGGAAGCTCAGGCAGAAGGATCACTTGAGGTCAGAAGTTCAAGTCCAGCCGGGGCAACATAATGAGATCT